>NW_024429206.1:20195000-20615000 GCF_017639785.1 Mesocricetus auratus | reverse complement strand
GTACATGGTGCACTTACAATTAGGCAAACACTGATATTCAAAAAAAGACATACTAAATCTATAAAAAATAATAATAATACACAATGTATCCATTATCTAAGTGAAGTTCATTTCTTAAATGTTGGCATTGGAGCTGAGCACAGCGGTACACCAGAAATCACAGCACTCTCAGGAGGCAGAGGCAATAGAACTGCTCCGTTTGAGGTCAAGCCAGGGCCACAGGGCAAGAACTCAACTCAAAAAACAAATCGAAGTTCCTGTGTCATAGTGGAAAAGTTTCCAGTTGAAACAATTCATCATGAAAATTCAAATCGTTCTGGAGAGTCTAATAACCCCACAGCACAGGTGATCAATTAAATTTGAATTTTAAAGTTTTATTTTAACTGTGTGTATGTGTGTGGCTATGTGCACATAAATACAGGTCCCCAACGAGGCTAGAAGAGGGCATCACATTCCCTGGATCTGAATGAGGCTAGAAGAGGGCATCACATTCCCTGGATCTGGGATTATGGGCCGCTGTGAGCTATCCAAGGCGGGTTCTGGGAACTGAACCTAGATTCTCTTCAGAAGCCACATGAGTTCTTAACTGCTGAGCCACCTCTGAATCTCCAAATGTGAGTTTTAATTGAAGGGAAAAATAAGACAGTTACCAACCTCTCCTATCAGGTTGTCGTCTGGGTCATATTCCTTCAAATTTATAATGGCCACAGGCAGGTCCAGAGAGGTGACTGCTTTGGCAAGAGTCACTGCAAATCCCTTAAAAGAGGGGGGGGGGAAATTAAAAACAAATAACTCTTCAGTGTGCCAAATAAGGAAAACTGCTCCAGCTGGCAAGAGGGCATGGCGCCCCCTTGTGGTGGATGCTTCTGCAGCAACTGTGTCCTGAGCGTTCATCATCATGAACAGGGTATTCTTACAAAGATGAGACACTGAGTCGTATTTCCAATCTATAAAGGTGTGCACGGGGATGAATCCACACTTACTTCAGTTCTTTGCCAATAAGAACAGAAAAATTGTAAAGAGAGTGGGAAACAGAGAGGCTGGGTCTGGTGAGATGACTTCATGCATAAAAGGCACTGGCTTGATAGGTTGAACCCCTGGGACAAACATGGTGGAAAGATAAGACCAACTCCCACGGCTATTCTGACCTATGTGCACACGCATGGGTCTAGGGAGGAAGAACTCTGTGATAAACATAATAGCCTGGCAACTCAGGTGTGGCCCGGCCTACAGATTGCACGGAGGTCACCGGGCTACTAACCACACCCATTCCCAGCCTTCTGGGTGGCAAACAGGTCCCACATTCACTCCTTTGAAGAGGTAAGTCCTGCGTGTTTAACATTCCTGGTGCTTATCTGTGAGCACGAGGACCCCCTGGGTTGTGGAACAGAATATTTATTTAACTACGTAGACATGTGTTGCACTTGTTTGTGTTGCTGAATAATTCTTTAACTTTGTAAAGACGTGTTGCTGTTTCACCTTGCCTGCCTAGGGCACCTGATTGGCCTAATACAAAACTGAATGGCCAATAGCTAAGCAGAGGAGGGATGGGTGGGGCTGGCAGGAAAAGAGAAAAGGGGCCCAGCCAGCCGGACACACAGGAAGCAGGAAATCAGGATGGACAGTGTGTGGATGAGGTGCACGAGCCTGGGAGCAGCACACAGATTAACAAAAATGGGCTACTAAAGTAAAAAAAAAAAAGCTAACTAAAAACAAGCCCAAGGTAAGGCCACATGCTCATAACTAATAGTAAGTCTCCAGGTGATGATTTGGGAGCCTGCTATGCTGGTGACCTCTACAAAGGTTGTCCTTTGGCTATTACAGGTACACAGCTGCACAGGAACATAGCTGGGGGGCGGGGCATGGGAAGCTAGGTGACAGACAGGAAGAAGCCCTGGAGGCCACATCTTGTCTGACAGAACCCAGGGAGGCTACAGCACAAGGGGGAGGGAGGAAACAGACAAGCCCGGAAGGCAGGGTCCAGGTGGCACCTGCCCTCCACCTGTCAGCTCTCTAAAAGCCCAGGAACCAAATGCTTGAGGAATGCTAACATTTCCGGCAGGTTTGCACACTCGAGAAAAACACCCTCCTCTGCTTAGCAGTCCCAGACAGGGCCCCCTATGCCCCCTAACTGTCGCAATGGGCACTTCACTGACTGGGCACTGGCTGTGCCGGCCACGCTTCTGCACAACATTACACGGAGCCAACAAGACGGACAGAGCCCTGGTCCTGAAGCTGCTTCTGGCTTACCAGATGGATGGACAAGAGTCAGTAGAAGAGCACCATGGAAGAAAACACACTCAGGTGAGTGGACAGAGTACGGGCCGGGGCCAGGGGAGCATGCCTACTCTACACACAGCCCAAGTGCATGTACACAACGGTGAGCAGGCCACCCTTGCTACTCGAAAACCTCTGAACTCACTATCCTGCCAGTGACATGACTCACTAGAGGGGGCCCTTAGATGGCTTCAGGGTAGAGACTGGTAGCCAGAAAAACCAACCATGTGACTAGAGTTTACCAGTGACCACCAATTAAAAGAAGCCATTAAAACCCCATTATGTGATTAATATGTCAAGATAAGGCATAAGAATTACTCAGCAAAGGTCAGTCTCTGGTACATAGAGTTTGAGGTCAGCCTGGCATCATGGAAAGCTTGTCTGAAAAACAAAACAAAACAAAACTACCTTAAGGTCCTGAATGGGGCCACTGGGATAGATGGCTCAGTGAGTAAGGGCACTTACTGCCAAACCTGGGACGGAAGCCCCACCCCCAACCCACATGGTAGGAGACAACTGACTCCTGCTACTTGTTCTTCTGGCACCTACATGTGTGCCTACATACATGCCCATACACACATCAAAATAAACAGTTTTTAAACTGAAATAACAGTATTATTCTGAACGGGCCACTTGAGAATGTCTCAAAACAAAACAGCTATTTTGTATAATATCCACAAGAGGGCAGTAGAACTCTCTTTAGCCCCCCCCCTTTTGTTTTGTTTTGTTTTGTTCTATTGGGTTTGTTTTTTAATGATTCATTCTCATTGATCAGTCTTTTCCTAGAAAGCTCTCAATAGTTGTGACCTTCATTCCAGGGAGGCAAGAGACACGAGGACCCAAGAAGAGAAGCCGCTGACTCTGGTCCATCTCCAGCGGGACTCTGCAACCTTCCCTGATTACATTGAATAGACGTGTGAACTTGCCAGAGATGGGACCCATCCCTAACACCACCACCATGATCCACCTTTTTCTAGCAGGCACACCAGGGAAGCTATAAATGCAGCCCACCAAAAGAAAAGAATCACAAACTTCCCTCATTGCCAGTGTTTGGTAATTTTCCTACCTCATAGCGAGGTTCTCACATAAGGTTACAATGTCATGGCACAATGTCCCAGGGTTGGATGTGCTTGAAGTCCACGTCCTATTCCCACAGGTAGAACCTCCATCCTCCAGAGGCAGACAAGGGCTTCGGGTTCCTCCGAGCCCAGGACCGACAGACACTGGGCCCAACAGAAGGAAACCATCCAGAAAGGAACAAAGGGAGTAGGATAGGACTGGAAGACTGACGAAGCTCACTGCTAAGGGTTTCTGGAATCTTCTTTAAAGGCTGAGAAACCAAAGGAAGAGGCATTGTACAAAGCCCTCTCACCTTGGCGGTGCCGGTCTGCGATCCATAGAAAATCTTCACTCCAGACACGTGTGTCTGCTTCTTCTGAAGGGGAAGAGAGCTGTCGGGAGCCCCTGGGACACTTTTTTCCTGAGAGCGAATGACCTGGAAGATAAACAAGAGGGTGTTGGACCACTTGGTACTAGAGTTACAGGCAGCTGTAAGTCACATGACATGGGTGCTGGCTTGGGTCCTCTGCAAGAGGTATACATGTTGGTAACTGCAGAGCTACTGCTCTAGCCCACAGCCAGCTTCTTATGTGGGCCCTGGGGACTGAAACTCAGGTTGTCAGGTTTGCACGTCAAGTGCTTTGACCAGCTGAGCCAGCTCGACAGCCCATTTGCCAAATACTTTCCATTCTTCAGCTTAATCCTGAAAACCACCAGGATACGGAGGGCAAACTGTACATTTTTATGTTCTAGCCTCTAGTGGGTATAAGGAAAGATTATCCTAGTCCCTGAAGGATGCAAAACACCTTTATTTTTCTCTCCTTTAGTTATATTTGTTTGCTTGCTTATTGTTTTGTTTATTTATTGTTTTGGTTTGACTTTTTTGAGACAGGGTCTCTCTATATAGCCCTGGCTGTCCTGGAACTCAGTCTGTAAACCAGGCTGGCCTCAAATTCACAGAGATCACCTGTGTCTGCCTCCCAGGTGCTAGGATTAAAGGCATGTACTACCACACCCAGCTGTTTATCTTTGTAGGTCAAATTCCTTTATAAAAATCTTCTTGATTCTGGCTTAGTCTATTATAATAGACTTTAAAATCTTAAGAGGAAAAAAAATCAAGGCATTAAAAAAATCTAGACAGAGGGACTGGAGAAATGGCTCAGAGGTTAAGAGCACTGACTGCGCTTCCGGAGGTCCTGAGTTCAATTCCCAGCAACCACATGGTGGCTCACAACCATCTATAATGAGATCTGGTGCCCTCCTCTGACTGGCATGCAGACAGAACACTGTGTACATAGTAATAAATAAAATCTTTTTAAAAAGATGGGAGTATGGGAGGTGAGGAGGGAGGGGAAACTGGCTGGGATGTAAAATAAATTAATTAAATTTCTTAAAAAATTTAGATGAACAAAAAGGAGATTTGATGTTTCTGTGAGCATTAGGCATGGCGATGCATGCTGGCAATCTTAGCATTCAGGAGGTAGAGGCAGGAGGACTGCCCAGACTTCAAGGCTAGTTGGCTACATAATGTGTAGCAGGCCAGTCAGGAATACATAACAACTCTGTCTCACAAGCTGGATGGGAAGATGGGCAAAGGCCCTGTGGCCAGGCCTGATGACCTGAGATCAATCTCTGGAACTCGCATGATAGAAGGAAAGAACCAACTGCAAGCATATACTCCACTTGCAGAGGACCCCAGATTTGGTTCCCAACACCTATAATTCAGCTACTCTAACTCCTACTCCAGAAGATCCAGCGCCCTCTCCTGGCCTCCACAGGTACTGCACTCATGAGCATATGCCCACACATAAGCACCTAACTTTTTAAAAACTGTTTCAAAGGGAGAGGTACAAAGAAAAAAAAAACTTCCCCAATTACCTGCTTCTTAATGACAACCTGGACACAGATCCAAAGGGTGATTCCCAGAGCACAGCCCAGATAGATGTAGAACCTATTCATCCATAGCAACAGCAAAGGTGAAGAAAAGTCCCACACATCCAGAGGAGGACCTGAGTTTAAAACAACACACAGATGTAACAATGCATGCAGCCACACGCAAAGACGCCCAATGATGTTTTACAATTTAAAACCAGCCTGGCAGTGGTGGCACACGCCTTTAATCCCGATACTCGGGAGGCAGAGACAGGTCGATCTCTACGAGTTCAAGACCAGGCTGGTCTACAGAGAGAGTACCTGGACAGCCAAGGCTACACAGAGAAACGCTGTCTTGGAAAATACAAAATAAAGAAGCAATTAAAAGCAAACTTCATGTTCAACAATCTGAGAAATTTCGATGGCTGATTTATTTTTGGCTGAAACAAGATATCATTATGAAGACCAGGCCACCCTCAAACTTACAACAATCCTTCTGTCTCACTATCCAAACAGTGCCATGCCTGCCCCTGATTGTTTGTTGTATGAGACAGGATCTCTCTAGCTCTGGCTATCCTAGAACTCATTTATGAAGACCAGGTTGGTCTCAAACTTACAGAAATCCACCTGCTTCTGCCTTCCAAGTGTTGGGACTGTAGGCATGTGTCTCAATGTCCAGTCCCCCGATTTTTTTTAATGTTTTTTCTTTTTACTTCTAGTTACGTATAGGCGTGTGTATCTGCATATGTTCATGTGCACACATGCATATGTGCAATGAGCCCCGGAGACCAGAGGCATATAGAATAGACCCCTTGAAGCTGGAGTCACAGTTGGTTGTGGGTGCTAGGAACTAATCCCCGGTCCTCTAGAAAAGTGGTAAGTGTTCTTAACCTCTGAGCCATCTCTTCAGCCCACACCTAACTCTTTTTAAATTTGAGGCTTGCCTTAAACACTGAAGCTAAAGAAATTTCAAAGGGCTTGAAACCTGAAATTTAGGGTTTACAGGTACTATTCAACAGACCCAGAAGTCTCTATATATGTATAAGGAAGGAGTCTTTTTTTTTTTCCCCCTTTCTGGGGTTAGTGACTGCCCCCCCCCCACGTGCAATTCATTAGACTGAGGCAAGAGGTCCAGGATAAATTTGGAGGTTAGCTTGGGCCACATGCCGGGTTCCAGGCCAGTTTAGGCTATGTGACAGCTTCCTAAGCCCCCTGGGAAGTAAATTCCCGGTCAGCCTCAACCACGTTCTGAGTGCCAAGCCGGTTGCTACACAAATGCGTGCCAGACCTAGGCTACATGGTGAGTCCCAGTCTCCTGAGAGACACAATAAGTGTCGCTGGGATACAAAACAAGACCCTTTCTGAAGAAAAGCAAAAATATAATGAAACGACAAAGAGAAAAAAATATAACCAAAGAGTAAAATATCGAGGGCAACAACCTACGCCCCCAGCGTGAGGAGGGAAGCTGTTTCCTCCTGCCCGCCCGAGACCCTGGCCAGCCCGGCCTCACCCATCCTCCGCGGAGCCCAAGCCCCACAGGCCGCCAGCAAACGCAGAAAGCGCGGGCCGGCGAGCAGAAAGACCGGGTTCACAGAACTAAGGCAGCCATGCCGTCCGCAGGCCCGATCGCATTGGCCACAGAGCACAGAGCGCCCAGGAGACGGCGGAGCGGGCGGAAGCTCAAAGCTCCCCTCTGATTGGCTTAGATGAGGAAGGGGCGGGACCAGAGAGAAGCCCGGCTCGTAACGCTGGGAAAGATATTGGAGCGCTTCCTGTACTTCTCGGATTGGCTCAGAGTAGAAAGGGGCGGGCCTGCGGGTAGCTCAGTCCAGAGCGGGAGGCGCGCTTCCTGCTCCCCTCGGTTTGACTCTAAGAAGTGGAGAGGGCAGGGCGCAGTCAAGTTACTCCCAAGAAATGAATGACTGCCTGGTGTGGCGATGCAGACCGTTAATCTTAGCACTCAGGAGGCTGAGGCAGGCGGATCTCGGTGAGTTCACAGTTCGAGGCCAGTCTGTTCTACGTAGTGGATTCCAGGACACAACATAGGTCAGGGCTATGTGATGGACAGCGCAGTAAGACGGGCCTGTGATTTCAGAGCTCTTGAGGCTGAGGCAGGAGGATCACGAGATTCGGGATAGCTACTCTTTGGAGCAAGAGTCCCTGGCTGGCCTGTAACTTGCTATGTGCAGCAAACTGGCTTTGAATTTACAAAGCGATTAGTGCATATGCCACTCCGCCGGGCCAAAAGAATTGTAAAATGAGAAAGAACGAGGAATCTCGCCGGGCGGCGTTGGTGGCGTGCGTCTTTGATCCCAGCACTCGGGAGGCAGAGGCAGGTGGATCTCTGTGAGTTGGAGACCAGCCTGGTCCACAAGAGCTATTTTCCAGGGCAGCCTCCAAAGCCACAGAGAAACCCTGTCTCGAAGAAAAAAAGAAAACACAGACTAAAGGCTGCCAGGCGTAGGAGGAGCACATTTCTTCTAACCCCAACATTTTGAGAGACTGAGGCCGGAAGATGGCCCGTGAGTTAGAGACCAGTCTGGGCTACATAGGGAGCCTTTGTTTCAAAATATAACAGACAGAGAGAGAGAGAGAGAGAGAGAGAGAGAGAGAGAGAGAGAGAGGGAGGGAGGGAGGGAGGGAGGGAGGGAGGGAGGGAGGGAGGGAGGGAGGGAGGGAGGCAGGCAGGGAGGGAGGGAGGGAGAGAGAGAGAGAGAGAGCGAGAGAGAGAGAGACATTGGCTGTCGTCGTATGCAGTTCAGGTGTGGATTCGTTTGAGTCTAAACTGTATCAAATCGACTGTGGCGGGCACTGTTTAGATGGGGAACGCAGAACGCGACGTGAATATTGGGTGGCACTGACGCCTTGGGGAAAATGTGTCTGGGAGTGTCTGCTAAGGGTGTGTTCTTAAGTATTTAAGGCCAAAACCATACCACGGTGTGCTTTGACCAGGGTGATGGATGGAACAGGGTCTCAATAGCCCAGGCTGTTCTCGAGCTCCCTGTGGAGGCGAGGATGACCCTGAACCCCTGGTACCCTATCTATACCTGCAAAATTCTGGGATTACAGGCGAAGGCCATCACACACCTGGTGGTTCGAAATAATAAAATCCAAAGAGGGAGGATAAAACAAGAATGCGAACAGGTTGATAATTATTGAAAACAAGACGACGGACGCTCGTGACACTTTTTTTCCCTCCTTTCCCACTAAAATTCTGCTTAAAAGGTTAAAATGAATGCAGCTCCTGAATTCTGAAGAACTGTTGAACGGCTCAACTCGAACACCGTGATTCCACTGGGTCAGTGAGCATTACTCACCAGCCACTAGGAGCTGCGGGCGCGCACGTGAATGACGTCATCGGAGCCCGCCTCCCTTTGAGGGCGTGAAAGCCTCACCGCGCAGGCTTCTTAGCCTTCGCCCGGCAAGTGCACCGCCTGACGCAGGCGCAGTAGCGCAGTCGGGTGCGCAGTGCCAGCTACCCTAGCGTAGCGAAGAGCCTAGCACCCCTGGAGTTCGCGCGCCGCGGGGTCGTTACAGCCGAGCACTTGGGGAGCCCGAAGGTCTGGGAGCAGCCGCCATGTCGATCTTCACCCCCACCAACCAGATCAGGCTGACCAATGTGGCCGTGGTGCGGATGAAGCGGGCAGGGAAGCGCTTCGAAATCGCCTGCTATAAAAACAAGGTCGTCGGCTGGCGGAGTGGCGTGTGAGTGATCCTGTGCCCAGAGTCCAGGGAACCGGCCACCCCGAGGCCCGGCCTCCCTAACCGCGACCCCTGACACCAATGGGTACCTTATAGGCCTGGTTTGCTTGATTCCAACTGGGTTCTGGCTTGGGATTTTGTTGATATCAAAAACTCCCAACTAGAAACTCCATCATAGCTAGGCCTGGTGGCCTAGGCCTGTAATCCCAGCGTTCAGGAGAGTGAGGCAGGAGGATTGCTGCGAGTTCCCGACCTGGAACGAATGTGTGTGATTCTGTCTCGAGAAACAAAACAAAGCTGCAGCCAAGAAGCCCCGAATTGGGGGGGGGGACAGAGTGAGGGAGGCTTCTTTTTTATATAGTTTTTTTGTTTGTTTTTTGTTTTTGTTTTGTTTTTTCGAGGTAGGGTTTCTCTGTGGCTTTGGAGGCTGTCCTGGAACTAGATTTTGTAGACCAGGCTGGTCTCGAACTCTCTAAGATACCCCTGCCTCTGCCTGCGGAGTGCTGGGATTAAAGGCGTGCGCCACCAACGCCCGTCCACGGAGGCTTCTTGCATAAGTGATTAAGACGGGAATCCGATAGTCCAAATACTCTCACAAAGAAAAGAAACTTACTGTGGTCATTTTCCTGGGATAGTAAACGAGAAGCTAATCCTAGAATTACTGAACTTTGAACAGGAGAAGTCACATATACCCCTCAGACTCTCCAGTGTTATCGAAGTGCATAGCTCTTCACTACTGCCATCTAGGGGCAGATTCTCCAAGATGGAAGCCTTCAGCACCACACCCTGTGTTTCCTTACATAACACGATGACGTGTTTTTTTTTTCTGGGCTTTTTTTTTTTACCGTCTGTGATTAAGTGGAAGAATACAGATCCTGTCCCGAGTTTGAGATTCTTCCTGCACAGGTAGTCCCCTGGGGTGGGGGGGAGGGAGAGAGAGAGTGTTCAGTTTCTCTTTTTTGGTTTTGGTTATTTGAGACAAGGGTTTCAAGTAGCACAGAACGCACTATATAGCTGGAGCTGTCCTTGAACTCCCAGCTTTCCTGCCTCCACCTCCTAAATGCTGGGATTGTAGATGAGCACACCACACCCAGTTTTCAGCACTTGCCCTGTATCTTGTTGCCATCTTGTATTTAAATGTGAATGGATTTCCAGCTGTCCAGTGAATTCACATGGAACTTTCTCTTTTCCCTTTCAAGGGAAAAAGACCTTGATGAAGTTCTGCAGACCCACTCAGTGTTTGTAAATGTTTCCAAAGGTCAGGTTGCCAAGAAGGAAGACCTCATCAGTGCATTTGGGACAGATGACCAGACTGAAATCTGTAAGCAGGTAGGTTCTGCCAGCTGCAGCATAACACATTCCCATGTTCATGGACAGCATCAGGGCCTCTGTTCTTCTCGATGAGTTTTTACTGTTTTAGCATTTTTTTTTTATGTTGTTGGAAGATTCGGGAGGTTTGTACAGTGTTTTGTTTTTTGAGACAGGGTCTCACTATGTAGCCCAAGCTGACATCAGACTCAATAGCCATGCTGGCCTGGAACTTCTGATCCCCCTGCATCATGCGACCTCACCCAATGGCAATATAACATGTGGGGGTTTGGGGTGGAGAGTATCACTAGCTCTAGCTCATTGTGTAGACCAAGCTGACCTCAAAGTCACAGTGATCCACCTGCCTCTTGAGTGCTAGAATTAAAGATGTGCACCGCCATGCCCAGCTGTTTGGTTTTTTTAAGACAGGGTTTCTCTGTATTGTTTTGGAGGCTGTCCTGGAACTCACTCTGTAGACCAGGCTGGCCTTGAACTCACAGAAATCCACCTGCCTCTGCTTCCCGAGTGCTGGGATTAAAGGCGTGCACCACCACCACCACCACCACCACCACCTGGCTCCAGCTGTTTTGTTTTGGTTTTCGATGTGTATGTATCAACAAGCAAATGTGCACATTTGTGCAAGGTGCCTACAGAGACCAGAAAACAGCATTAGATCCCCTGGACCTGGAATTACAAGTGTTTGTGAGCCCCCTGGTGTGGGTGCTGGGAATTGAACTCCAATCCTCAAGAGCAGCAAGCACTCCACTGTGCCTTCTCTCCAGCCTCTCCAGTATCACGTTAACTCAGATTTTCAATTTCCTTATGCTGCATTAATCCCAAGAAATACCAATCACAGTATTAGTAGGAGTGTACTTACTATGCATACACAGCTTTATTAAAATAGCATGAACAAAGAGGAATGAGAAGTTGAAATAGCTGTATTGTAACGGGTGGCAGTTCAACATCCAGGTTGGAGAGAATGGTGGAAAGGGCCTCTTCATAGGCAAAAGGGGTGTGTGTACCCCAGCTTCTCAAGTCCTCTGGCCTTTTTCGGGATGGTGAGGGTTACCCCACTTAAGGGGAAGTGTGCAGTCTGGTCCTCTTCAAGCAGGTCAGAGGTCTGACAATGTAGAAGAGGGCTGGGAAAGAATGTCCCCTTTCTGGATAGGCATCCTGGAATGCACAGCACTGCTGTGTGCCTTCACAGCCTCCTGGTCCTTGTCGTAGGGAAAGGTGGTTGTTTTGTCTGAGGGGCCCTTTAGTCTTCAGTGGCTTCCCTGTAAGTACTGGTGGTGTTGAGAGGTCTCTGGCAATTCTAGGTAGACTGGTGGGGCACTGACACTTGCAGCTTCCGTCCCAACCCTTGACACTGGACCCCAGCTTCAGCCCTCCCTTAGGAGCACACGATTGCCACAAAGAGCCACTAGTCGTCCTGGAGTATCCAGACTCCTAGACTTGTTTTTATGTGATCACTGTTTTTGTTTTTGGAGACATAAAGGGAACTAGGTCCAGCTTCTGGATTTCCTCCGCCCTTGGATTTTTTTAAATCAAACTTTAGAAATTAAATTTTCCAATAAGTCAGCTCTTTAACCTCACTGGGCTTCCTATCCCCCATCCCAGACTCACAATGCAGCTCTTGCTGGCCTGAAATTTGCTGTGCTCGCCAGGCTGCCCTCAGACTCACAGAGATCTGCTTGCGCTGCCTCCTGAGTTTGTTTTGTGGTGGTGGTTCTGAGGATTAAACCCAGGGCCTTTTTTTTTTCTCCTTATGCCATGCCTCTACAACAGTGGTCTCAGCCTTTCTAATGCATTGATCCTTTAATACAGTTCCTCGTGTTGTGACCCCCCAACCATAAAACTATTTCATTGCTACATCTAAACTCTTAATTTTGCTACTGTTAAGAATTGTAATGTAAGCCAGGTTGTGGTAGCCCATACCTTTAATCCCAGCACTCAAGAGGCAGAGGCAGGCGGATCTCTGAGTTCAAGGCCAGCCTGGTCTGCAAAGCAAGTTCCAGGACAGCCTCCACAACCACAGAGAAGCCCCGTCTCGGAAAAAAATAAAATCCTGTGCTGGATGTAGGCAGCACATGGTTTGGCATGAGCAGCTGCCGAGGACAAAACTTCATTTCTTCTAGCTAATTCTGTGCAGTAGAAAAAGAGCTAAAACTGATGGGGATCTTCTTTTTTTTTTTTTTTTAACATTTATTTATTGTGTATACAGTCTTCTGCCTGCATGCCAGTGGAGGGCAACAGATCTCATTCAAGGTGGTTATGAGCCACCATGTGGTTACTGGGAATTGAACTCAGGACCTCTGGAAGAACAATCAGTGCTCTTAACCGCTGAGCCATTTCTCCAGTCCCCCTGATGGGGATCTTCTATATGTTCTGTCGTTTTAGATTCTGACTAAAGGAGAAGTTCAAGTGTCGGATAAAGAACGGCACTCACAGCTGGAGCAGATGTTTAGGGATATTGCAACCATTGTGGCAGACAAGTGCGTGAACCCAGAAACAAAAAGACCCTACACGGTTATCCTCATTGAGAGAGCCATGAAAGACATCCACTACTCAGTCAAGCCCAACAAGAGCACAAAGCAGCAGGTGAGTGAACATTCCCAGCTTTTGACAGTGCTTTCTTCCAAAACAGACAATTCTCTTGTTTCCATTTCACAAAATGAGACATTATCTCATTTCTCTAGGTTTTTCTAAGGTTGCTTGTGTAGCCATGAAGCCATTGGCACAATGTAGCTGTGTGTAAACTTTGTTCATGTCCAACATACGAGTTAGTGCAGCACAAAACTGTAACAAGCACTCCCCATTGTGTCTTGAAAGGCTTTGGAAGTGATAAAGCAGTTAAAAGAGAAGATGCAGATAGAGCGTGCCCACATGCGATTGCGCTTCATCCTGCCAGTCAATGAAGGCAAGAAGCTGAAGGAAAAGCTGAAGCCACTTATGAAGGTCGTGGAGAGTGAGGACTACAGCCAGCAGCTGGAGATAGTAAGATGGTGGTGGGGGGGAGCCAGTGGTGCAGCCTGGGCCCAAGATTACAATGTTGACGTTATTCTTGGCTTCATTCCACCAGAATAGCTTATTTTCTGATTAAATACTGTATTTCTTACTTTTGCACAGCTGTGACCCAAACACTTGAGAGAACAGAATAAGGCAGTAAAGTTTGTTTTGGCTCAGTCTGAGGGGGTTCAGTCCATGACGGTGAACAGGGAGGAGGAGAGGGAGTGTGGGGGAATAAGAGCCCAGGTGTACCTTATAGACAGGTCCCCAGAGAGCCACACCTCATCGCCTCAAGTTTCCAGAATTGGAAAATTAGTATCACCAGCTGGGGATGAAACTTTGAACACATGAGCCCGTTGGGGATGTTTCATATTGAAATCATGTAACTATATTAAGAAGTTGTAGGCTAGGGGCTGGAGAGATGGCTCAGCAGTTAAGAGCACTGACTGTTCTTCCAGAGGTCCTGAGTTCAATTCCTGGCAACCACATGGTGGCTCACAACCACCTTGAATGAGATCTGGTACCCTCTGCTGGCATGCAGGCAGAAGGCTATATACACAATAAATAAATAAAATATTTAAAAAAAAAAGTTGTAGGCTAAACTAACATGTGAAGTTATAAATAGGACACTGCATAGACAATTAAGCACACACAAGATTGTATTTGCTTCTTAGGTTATTCATAATAGAGTTATGTTGGTTGTGTTTGTTTTCTTTTAAATAATAAGATCCATTTTACACTGAGCCTTCTGTTATGGGACAACTAATAGAGTGGAGCCATGTGGTGTACATTTGTCATCCCAGCACTCTGGAGGCAGAGGCAGGAGAATCAGAGTTCAGGGTCACCTAAAGCTGCACAGTAAACTTGACACTACACGTTACCATCTTCCTTTTTACCAGAACATGCTTTAAGCATTAGCAATGAGAGGATTTGTTGCTGGGTCGTGGGTGGTTACTCAAGAGAGAAACAGTGTACCAGCACTGTGAACATCTGAACTTTTCAGAACCCACCAGTCCTTCTCAGTACAGGTAGAGGTGACTGTCACTGACTATAGGGGTCTGATACAGTTCTCAACCTTCGTAATACTGCAGGGCTTTAAATAGTTTGTCATGCTGTGGTGACCCCCTCCACCATAACATGTCTCCATTGCCACTTCATAACTAGCTTTGCTCTGTTATGCATCATAATGTTAAGTATCTGCTTTCCAGTGGTCTTAGGTGACCCCAGGGGTCACGACCCACAGGTTGAGAACTGTTAGTCTAGATTTCAGCCTGCAGAGGACCATAGCCTGCTACAACCCCTCTAGTTTAGAGCTGGGGAACCTGGGGATGCCTTTCCTGGGAGGGAGGTGCTAGGGATTGAACCCAGGGTCTGCATTCTAGGCTGATGCTGGCTCTTGCTGTGAGCTGCAGCACTGGCCAGGTGAGTCTTCAGACAGGAGTGACTGACTTTTCCTAAGGCCAACAACAGATGCTTACCATCAAGGCTGAACACCAGGCCCAGCCTGCTGCCCTGGCCTCCACTATGTGAGCAACACGTTGAACACAGCCACAGATCTGCTCTGAGCACAAAAGCTGACTTTAACTTGTGCTGCTGTTGTCTATCCTCCCTTGGTAAACAGCTACATCATCATTGCAGGTATGTCTGGTCGACCCTGGCTGCTTCAGAGAAATCGATGAGCTAATAAAAAAGGAAACCAAAGGCAAAGGTTCTCTGGAAGTGCTCAGTCTGAAAGACGTGGAGGAAGGAGATGAGAAATTCGAATGACACTCCAGCTCCTCAGCTGGAACACGACAGAGGACATTGGCTCCCAGCAGCAGCAGTTTGTTTTTGTGGCCTGCCAAAAGCCCCGCGCAAGCAACGGGCCACTTTCTCATCTTGTGTTAAACATTGACCTACGTACTAGGTGTTTTGTTGTAAATTGGGGTTTCCAGCAAAAATGACAAACCCAAAATACAGTGTCCAGAACAGCTCTTCACTGCTGTCTATGCCTTTCTAGTCCCACAGGAAAGATCAGACGGTGGGCAAGAAGGCAGACTTAGTAAGTGATTAAGTCGTTGGAGAGGGGTCTGTGTAACAAGAGGAGCATCTGCTGGGATGAAGATGTGCTTTTGCATAATGAAGTCCAGGGCTGGGGTGTGAGTTTGGAGAAGACTTCCTGATTCCTACATATAGACGTATAATGACTAGGGAAAATATGAATTTAATTTTCAACAAACATGGCACCAAAACTGACTTAGATTATTCTTGGTAAAATATATAATTATAGTCATTTAATACTAATTCTAAAAAGTTTATATGTTAGTATAGCTAAAATTATACATAATCAATAAAACTTATTTTTAATTAAGCTCTGGCTTGCCTTTCTAGACAGCTTCCTTTTTGTTGTGGTTTTTGTATTAGGTACTTTATTTGCTGATGTGATGAAATGCCTCAAAAGGACATGCTAAGAAGGAAAGGTTTTACTTTAGCTCAGTTTGAGGAGTCACAGCAGAGAAGGCCTGGTGGCAGAATCATGAGGTCGTTACATCTGCAGTCAGAAAGCAGAGAAAGAAGAATTCAGATGCTCAGCTCAAGTTTTATTCAGTCCAGGACCCCAACTGATAGACAGAAACCCAATCTAGAGACTCTCACAGACGTAACCAGGTTTGGTCCCTTGGTAATTCTAGATCCTGACAAGTTGACAGTTTTAACCATGGCAATTTGGAGTTTGTTTTTGGTTTGGTTCTTTAATCCCAGTACTTGGAAGGCAGAGTCAGGCAGATCTGAGCTCAAGGCCAACCTGGTTTACAGAATGAACTCGGGGCTGGACAGATGGCCCAATGGTAGGAGCACTAACTACTTTTATGGAGGACCCAGGTCCAGTTCCAGGGTTACCTTCACACAGACAAAACACCAATGAACACTAAAAATAGATTAAGGTCTCAGAGCATTATGCACTTTGACATGTTTTTGAGTTAGCTTTGTTATATTTTTTTTTCTTCCCATTCAGAGTCAATCATCCTGTCTCGGCCTCCTGAATTATACACCTGTGCCCAACTCCTATTTTTAGAGTTCATTCATCTACAAACAAGTAACATAGCATAAGAAATTTAGTTTTCAGAGGTTGCACGCCTTTAATCCCAGCACTTGGGAGGCAGAGGCAGATGGATCTCTGAGTTCGAGGCCAGCCTGGTCTACAGAGTGAATTCCAGGACAGCCTCCAAAACAATACAGAGAAACCCTGTCCTGAAGGGGAAAAAAAAATGAGGCAATAAGGCCAACTATTTCAAATGAGGTGTTGCTTTCTGGTTTTTGTTTTGTTTAAATAGGTTATCAAGCTAGTAAGATGGCCAATAAAGACCCATACCTCCAAGTCTGATGACTGATCCACAGGACCCACATGGTAGAAGAGAACAGGTGACTTCTCCAAGTTGTCCTTACTTTTCTATTCATGAACCATGGCACCCATGAACCCATATACATATACACACATTAATAAATGTAACTGGGGGGCATGATGGCACATGATTTTAATCCCAGCACTCATCTATACAGAGTTCCAGGTCACCTAGGCTACCTAGTGAGACCTGTCTCCAAAATAAATTTTTTGAAAAGATAGGGACTGTATAGCCCAGCCTCACCTTGAACTTCCCACCTCACTATCGTCAGTACTAAGACCACAAGATGTGCATCACCACACCTGCACTATACTCACAATGAACTTGACCACTGCATAGTGGTCATTTCACTTTTCTGATAATAGCTGCTTCTCTGAGTGTGAGGGAACTGAAAGCATAGTACCTCACCACTAAGTTCTAAAGCAAGATGTCCTTGTAATACAGAAGGGAGATGTGCTTTTTCTCCCAGGTCTCTTATAAGGTTTTACATTCTTTAGATAAAGACCCATGGATTTGTTGAGGTGACCTTAGTAGTAAACACTGGCCACCCTTCATCCTCATGACAGGTGGTACTTGAAAAACCAGCCTGCAAAACCCTGTAAGTGCTCCTTGCCTACACTTGTTTAAATCGCTATCAGGCTGGAGGAAAGAAGACAAAACCAAGCAAACCCAGATGTTTTATTCTGTAAAGCACATATGCACATACTCCAAACACAGAAAATCAATGAGGGAGGGACGCCATCACAGATCGGCTAGTGACCATCATGCAGAAAGGGACGGGAGATGGATCTGCTGCCCTCAAGTCCCACAGTGCCTGCAGGAAGGTCAAAACACAGGAGGCTGGGTTCCTATGCACTGCCAAGAACACAACAGAAACACCAGGTTCCAAATGATGAGAACTTACAAATAGAATCAAAACTGATTCAAGTCATACCATATGGTGAAGGGACAAAAGGAAAAGAGATCAATATGATCTGAAACAACCATTCACAGGAAGTCACTGACTTGTGACTGCACCCCCAGTCTAGGACACCTGAGGATAAGCCAGTGCTGCTGGGGTAGGAGGTCTCCAGGGGCCCGCTGTGACATTCCAATCCTGAGGTTTACCAGCAAGGAGTAGCTGAGGACCAGGCCTTGTGTGGACTTGCCCAACAGTAACAAGTTCTGCAGATGTGTCTCCAGGTTCCTAAGCACAGCCACACCCCTCCTCCCCCACCCATCTGCCACCTGTGTACCTGCTAGGGTGAATACTAAGTTTTGAGTATGTATCTGACCTCAGGATGGGTCATGTCCCAAGCACTTTGGCACTGCCTCTCCTCAGGTCTTGTGTTCCTCCCTCCCACCCTACAGATCCCAGCCACTGCCTGTCACTAACAAGGGTGACTAAGAGGAACACAGCTGAGCTAAACAGACCAGTGGAGGTGACTCTATCATTTGTCTTGCTCCACTTCTCTGGGTTTTATTATTCAGCAGCTTAATCAGAAGCTTGATGGTCCCGATGATACATTTCTATCAGCCAAGTCACGTGGCTTTTTCTTCATCCTGCCTGACAAGGACTAAATTAAATTCACATATTAGCCATCTTATAGGCAACTCACCACTGGTTAAAAAACAAAACAAAACAAAAAAAACTAATGCAATGTAGTTATATATAACTACAATGATTAACAATCTTTAATTTAAAAACAAAAAAACTATTGTTTTCCACATAGAATGCCTGGGATAAAATTCTCTAGGCCAGTAAATTTCAGAATATATCAAGTTAACTCCAATTGAGACAGACTACAGACCTACAGTTACAGAACAAAAGTAATTTTTCCTGCTTTGTGGTAGAGAGTATCAGTATGTAGCACAGGCTGGCCTTGAACTGGAGATTCTCCTGCCTCAGCCTCCAGAGTGCTGGGCATACATGCATGCATGCATCCCCACAGCCAGCAAGTCTGGAACACTGCTTGAGAGAACACTGCATGGGAATTGTTAAGGCAAAGCGTTGAGATAAAAACTGAAAATACATGCTGGGCGTTGGTGGCGCACGCCTTTAATCCCAGCACTCGGGAGGCAGAGGCAGGCGGATCTCTGTGAGTTCAAGACCAGCCTGGTCTACAGATCGAGTTCCATGACAGCCTCCAAAGCCACAGAGAAACCCTGTCTCCAAAAACCAAAAAAAAAAAAAAAAAAAAAAAAAAAACAACTGAAAATACAAGTAAAAGGAAGTGGAATAGGTCATGTTTTTGAAGTGGGATATGAGAGAGCAAAGGGACAGAGGAATCGGATGATCAGATTTCTTAAGGAAAATGCTTGCAGTAATGCTCAGCCGTCAGAACTTCTGCCTTCTTTCACACCTCGCCAGCATTGTTCCCACATTCCACATAACAGTCATGTTCCTTGTGGAGGTGTATGGTGGACACAAATGAATGCAAAAACAATTAAAAAGAAAGCATGTCTCCTTTTCTAAAAAACAGAAAGCGAACAAGACCTCCTGTCGGCGACTGCTAGACAAACGACCATCCACTCTTTCAGTAGCACGCCCTGCGCTGTGACAGTCAGCCTCACTGTGCTTCTATACACAGCACCCTCAAGCCAGCGAGTTCTCCACCAGAAGCAGACAACAGCAGAGCACTCGAGTTCCTGGCTGTCAGTGTGCAAAAATGAAACTTTGATCTTTACTACGTAAGTGACTTTTAGATGCATAACCTTACCTAGTATAAATGAATACATCTGCCCTGCCTAGAGGAATAGTAAAACGTGACTATTTTTTCTTAAAAAAAAATTTAAAAAGTTTCCTTGCAAGCAAACAAAAAACAAAGGCATTACTGCTGTCACTATGATCATGAAGCCATGGACATGTAAGAGCCACAGGAGGGAATGGTGGCTTCTGAAGTGCAGTATCCTGACAAAGGTGCAAACCTCTTCCAACACTGAACACACCAGGCGAAACAAGAACCACAGCAAACCTCAGCCCCACTGGCACTGGACCATGACCTGCTCAGCTCCAGCAAGATCCCTACATCCCCCCGCACTACACAGAAGGACCCCATGTCCGTGCCCTCCTTCCCCCAGTGAAGGGGACAGGTTCAGGCTGCATCCAGGGCAAAGCACGTGCATCACAGGACCAATTTCCAGATCAATGTTTATAAATATGTACAAATCAGTTACAGGCACTTGAAATGTCTTTGGCTGGAATAACCCAACATTGCAAGATCGTGTATTCACAGAATGGCCAGGTCCTGGCCGGTTCAGCAGGCAATGATCATGGTTCTTGGTCTCTCAGAAAATGGAGAGCTGTGAGATTAGGCATCAGCCAAAGCCACCTAGAAAAGAGCAAGCAGGCAATGAAGTCAAATAGAGAGCTGCTGGCACCCAGTCCAATACCACAAGGTCATGCTGACCATGAACATCTATTGTCTTTTGGCAAGGTAAGTAAAAAAGACCTCAAGGAGACCATCTCACCTCAGGGAGGAAAGAAAAAAGCTGTCTGTAAGCCATGACCAACCTGCAAAACTACTTGTACTACACTGGGAGCTAACCTTTTATTATTTATCCATTCATTCATTTGGAGACAGGGTCTTACTATGTAACTCTTGCTGGCTTGGAACATTCTATGTAGACCAAGCTGGCTTTGAACTCACTGATTCCTTTACCTTTCTTTGCTCTGCCTCCTGAGAACTGGAATTTAAAGTGTGTGGACCACCTTGATTTGTTTCTTGAGACAAGGATTCATGTAGCCTAGGCTGGCCAAAAACTCACTATGGAGCTGAGGATGACTATCCTCAGGATGATTATCCTACCTCAACCTCTCAAGTCCTGGGATTGTCTGGTTTATTTGGTGATGAAGACTGAACCGACAGCTTCATGCATGTGAGGTAAGCACTAACCTAACCACATCCATAGCCACACTGGCTGCCCCAACAGGCACTCTGCTGCATGATTCCAGTGCAGGAAGGATTGGCGTAGAGAGACACCAGGGACAGGAACTCTCCAACAGGGATTTCAGAACAGTTATCACCATGTCAGGACCCTTTTTTCTTAAGAAGGGCCTGTCCCCAGGAGTCAGACACTCACCCACTGCTCACCTTTTCAGGACAAAATTCAGGATTGCTCTGACGCAATTTGCTGGGTCTGCCTTTGATAACTGCGTAGCAAAACATCGTTATCACCATCACAAAAAGAAAGTAACTGGTGTGCATGAGATGCAGGTTGATTAATGAACGGTCATCCTAATGAACAAAAGAAAAGAAACCGGACACATGCAGTCCATTACTAACACTTTTCAAACATCAGCCTCCGTGCCTGCAGCAATTTCATTCATTGTGGTGCTCAGGATTGACCCCACCGCCTCATGCCCACTAGACAAATGTTCTACCACTGAGCTCCATCTCCAGCCCCCCAATATTAATTCTTAAGCTTGAACAGGCAGCCTCTCCATTTGTCTCTAAAACTTCCAAACTAGTTTTCACTAAGGTTAGACTTGGTCCCGTATAAACTTAGTTAAGGAGCAACCACTGCTTCTTCTACGTGGCTTCTGCATGCCCACACTGCCAGAGTCCCACCAGCCTGTCTTCTCCTGGGAGGCCGCTCCTCTCTGGACATGTCCTCGTGATCCCACCAAATAGCTTGTCTGCGGTCCTCACCCTGTGCTACTCCTCCGGTGGACAGATGGCACATCCTACCAGGCAGCATCCCTTCGTGTTCTAGTTCCACTAAGTTCCTGGGTGGAAGGGGTACAGGCTGGCCTTATTTCTGAGACTGCTAAGCAACCACAGTAGGAGGGGTGTGTGAGACCCTGGCTACCTCTCCTTCTCACAGCCTCATAGCAGAGAGCAGGGAAGTCTTTATTTTAGAAACAGTCTCACTCTTGAGTACAGCTTGACCTAGAACTCACTATGTAGCACACACTGGCCTGGAACTCATCTTGCTTCAGCCTCTCAAGTGCCCAAATCTCAGGAATATATATACCTGGCAAAATGAGTTGTTTTTTTTTTTTTTCCTTAAGATTGTATTTTTACGGCCCGGCGTTGGTGGCGCACGCCTTTAATCCCAGCACTCGGGAGGCAGAGGCAGGCATGGTCTACCGAGTGAGTTTCAGGACAGCCTCCAAAGCCACAGAGAAACCTGTCTCGAAAAAACAAAAAAAAAAAAAGATTGTATTTTTACTTAAGTGTGTGTGTGTGTGTGTGTGTGTGTGTGTGTGTGTGTGTGTGTGTGTGTGCACATGCCTGTGGAAAGCACATGGGGGTCCTCTTGTCCTCTTGTCTGGAGTTACAAGTGTTGTGAACTACCTGAGGTGGGTGGACTCTGGTCCTCTGCAAGAGCATCCCTTCTCCCAGCTGCTGAGCCATCTCCCTAGCCCCAGTCTTTTTTTTTTTTTTTTTTTTTGGTTTTACGAGACAGGGTTTCTCTGTATTGTTTTGGAGGCTGTCCTGGAACTCGCTCTGTAGAGCAGGCTGGCCTTCAACTCACAGAGATCCGCCTGCCTTTGCCTCCAGAGTGCTGGGATTAAAGGCGTGTGCCACCAATGCCCGGCCCTAGCCCCAGTCTTAAGGGACTGCTTTATAGCAGCGTGACACAGGCAGTGAGGGTTCTGCTGCAGGAGACAGGTGAATACTATGGCAGGGCAGGGAAGGCTCTGGAATCTGATCTGCACATCATGCAGCCTTCCCCTCCACTCCAGGCCTGAGTTCCCTGGCAACCAACTTTCATAACTGGACAGAAATTTTATAAAAGGGAGAGTCCAGGGAAAAACAAGAAATCCATGCAGCACACTCAGGAAGGAAACAAGGGTACAAAATCATTGCTGTGGCGGACTGCACCTGCTGCCTGAAACACTGACTTCTCCCTCTCTCTCCTGAAATTAAATGCTATGCAGGCCACTATCAAGCCAAATACACATCCTAGACCAGGCACGGTGGCACAGGTCTATGATCCTAGCACTCAAGAGACTGAAGCAAGATCACAATTTCCAGGTATGCCTGAGCTACATAGCGAGAGACTGTCTAAAAAGATGAGAAACAAAGATTTGCCTCTTCCGATGAACTGCTACCTTTTTTATACCCTACACAGCACTGGCTATTGCAAACATTGACACTAAGAAGATACTCTGCATGTAAGACCACACAGCAATAGTGACCCCAAGGGGTTTTCAAATGAAACAGACCTCAACATATAACTTCTGATGAAAAACACACAAAATTAGAGAACAAGGCTTTTCTTAATCACAAAGGTATATACACACGTGTTTCTTTCTCTCTCTTTCTCTCTCTCTCTCTCTGTCTCACACACGTACACACACAATCGTGACACACAAACAGAACTTATTCACTTACATCTGGAACAATAACGGTGAGTTTGGGATTTAAAGCGTGGTAGACTTTTCCAATGGCTCCCTTATAACACCAGAAAGGATTGTAGTCTTGAGCATATTTTGTGTTGGCATCTCGGGCAGTTGTGAAGATCTTGTACCAGAGTGTAGCGTTGCTGTATGTGTCAGGGACACAGTGAGGCGGCTGACTGCACGGGAGAGGAAGAAACCAGCTCGGTAACCTAAAACATTTATGTGGGCTCACTCCACACACAGTGCCTGGCAACACTGAACAGAGCAACATGACCAAAGGAGGAATAAGATGTTTTTAACAATCGCCATGTTTCTCTGGAGTAAATGCCATTGTTTTGAGGGTCTGTTGTTATTCATGTTTTGAGACAGGATCTCAATATAAGCAGAGACAGGCCTGTGAATGCTAGAATTGCAGGTGTGAGGTGACACATTCAAATGTTTTTTTTTTTTTAATAAACACATAAGAAGCCAGGCATGAGATTACACACCTATATTCCCAGAACTCCAGAGAGACTGAGACAAGACAAGAAGATCAGAAGTTCTAAGCCAACCTCTGCTGTAGCCTACATGGGGAAACATTTCAAAACAAATCCCACCCCAAAACTAAAACAAGTGTACTTATATACATATCCCCCACATATACACACAATTTAAATAAAAGTGAAACTTTAAAAAAAAGCTAAAACAATTAATTTCTGGGTCACAGAGATAAGCAGAACCTTTACCTTTAGGCAGCTTTAATTACAGGTCACTCTGGCAGGGGCCTGGCTCTTCCTTCTCCAAGATGACTCTTAGCAGGGAAGGCAGCTGGAGAGCGGCCACAGCGTCATATTTTACTGCCTCACTGAAGCACTAGGTCTGAACTGGGCTTCTTTCTGGTGTGGTTTGCCTTTGCTAAAATAGGATCTCATGTACCCCAGGCTAGCCCTGGCTTCACTATAGGGAGGAAGATGCCTTGACTTTCTGATCCTCCCACGCAACCCTTCCAATGCTAGAACTACAGGTGTGCTCCACCACATCCATTTATTCTGTGTTGGAAATGGAACCCAGGACTTCATGAATGCCAAGCACACCTTCTACCAACTAAGCTACAACGCCAGCCCAGCACATTTGTATATGTAGAAGTTAGAATTTCAAATGAAACTTATAGTCCTGGAAGTCAGCAAGATGGCTCGGAAGGTAAAGGTGCTTGTCACCAAGCCTAACAACCAGAGGTTGATCCTGGAACACTTAGGAGAACTGACTCCTGCAAGTTGTCCTCTTGGTCTCCATAAACATGTAGGACACTTACACAGTGACGGGGAAGACTCCAGGAGCAGCTGTGAGGGTCATGCAGGCTGTAAACACCACCTGCTCACAGTGGCCATGGAGGGCACAGTCATCAGCATTCCAGGCAGCAGGCAGGGTAAAGGTGATGTTGATCTCTTCGTGTGCTTCTCTGCCTGCGGAGGAATGAGTAGCTTATTGGTGGACATGGGCAGAAATTCAGACTGGTCTCTGGTTCTGCAACGAGTCTGAAGCCAAACTCAACAGTCACCCACTGACCTGCACACCTGCCCTATGGGATTTCTGGAAGCTACAATACTGATCTAAACAATGAGGCCTACTTGACTAGTACAGCCACAAAGTAGCTCACAAAGGTTACTATGTGTTTCAGTCAGGGCTAGGGAGCCATGCCAGAGTGCAGGCAGGAACAGAACTGAACAACTTGAGTGCAGTGATTTTCTGTACTAATGTATTACTGCACTCAAAATCTACCATGCTATCAATATGACACATGCACCCACGCACGCACCAGCGGGTCTAACAAACTCAGGGAAGGTCTTGGGACTAGAAAAGGAAGCCTGCACTAAATCAAAATGTTCTAAGGTCATAAGGAGAAAGGTGTGTTTGCATCCTGGAACAAACATGAGTTATTTGTACCTTTACTACCATAGCACCAACTTCCCACTCTTTTTTTTTTTTTCCAGACAGGGTTTCTCTGTATTGTTTTGGAGGCTGGCCTCGAACTCAGAGATCCACCTGCCTCTGACTCCCTAGTGCTGGGATTAATGGCATATGCAACCAACGCTTGGCTAACTTCCCACTCTTAATAGCTAAAGGCAACAGGCAGTACCTGTGGACATTACGAAGACTGTTTCTGTTTTTTGAGGCTTTTTTTTTTTTTTTTTGGATTTTCAAGACAGAGTTTCTCTGTATTGTTTTGGAGGCTGTCCTGGAACTCGCTCTGTAGACCAGGCTGGCCTCAAACTCACAGAGATTCACCTGCCTCTGCCTCCCAAGTGCTGGGATTAAAGGCGTGCACCACCACGGCCCAGCCTACACAAAGACTTTTGAGGACCAAAGAACCAAAGGTTATCCTTCCAAGGCCCAGCCAGCCCTTAGGATGAAAACGCCTTTCCAGCTTCCACTTTCATGTGCTCCTAAACCATGTCAGCCATAAGCAGGTATGGCCATATGTGGGGGATTTATTTTGGTATTATTTAACATGGTGGTTTGAATGAGAGCGGTCCCCACAGGCTCAAATGTTGAACACTAGTCTCCATGAGGTATAACCATTTGGGAAGGAGTAGGAGGCATGGTCTTGTTGGAGGGTGTGTGACACAGGAGTGGGCTCATTCCCAGTGTGCTCACTGCCTCCTGTTATGGACCCAGATGGGAGCTCTCAGCGTCTGTTTCAGCCACCCGCACCCATGTCTTTGCTCTACCATCAGCTATCATAAACCCAAACCTCTAGAACCTTAAGCCCAATTAAGCTTTCTTTTGTAAGTTGCTCTGATCATGGTATTTTATCTCAGGAATAGAAAAATGAACCTGGAGGCAGGAGCTGATGTAGAGGCCATAAAAGGGAACTGCTTACAGGCTTGCTCCTCATGGCTTATTCAACCTGCTTTCTTGTAGAATCTAGGTCTACCAGTCCAGGAGTACCCTCACACAAAAATCATTAAAAAAAAAAAAAAACAACCAACCCACAGGCTTACCCACAGGTCAATCTAATGGAAACATTTTCTCAATTGAGGTTTCCTCTTCCCAGATGACTCTAGCTTGTGTCAAGCTGACATAGCACTAGGTAGTAGATGGTTGCTGTTTGGTTTATCTTTTTTAATACTGGCAACTGAACGCAGGACTCACATGCGTTAAACAAGCCCTCAACCACTAAGTTACACCCCCACCCAATTCCTGTTATTTTTGCCACTTGTATAATTCCCAAATTCCAAGGGTGAAGGAGCCAGGTCTGAGGCTTTCTCTAGTTCTTCCTGAAAGTTAGCAGACTGCTAAATAGATGGTGGGCATTTAAAAACTGTGCAAACCTGGGGCAGAAGAGATGGCTGGGAGGTTAGGAAGAGCTTAGAATCAGTGTACAGCCCTCACATGGCAGCACACAACTGTCTCTAACACCAGTCCTAAGGGATCCTGTGCCCCCTGGTCTCCACGGCACTGAGCAATACATCCACACACATAACAATTTATCTTTTCTCCCCAAAACAGGTTTCTCTGTGTAACTGCCCTGGCTGTCCTGGAACTCACTCTGTACTCAGGCTGGCCCCAAATGCAGGGAAATCAATCCACCTGCCTCTGCTTCCTGAGTGCTGGGATTAAAGGTGTGTGTCATTACTACCACCTGGCTTAATTAATTTTAAATCTTTAAGTTAAAACAAAAAAGCCTGAAAGAGTACTTTTTTCACATCTATGAAGCCTTGGTTCAAATTCAAGCATCACAAGCAAGAGTAAAAATAACCAGTATGACAGCTCAGTGGGTCAAGAGCAAATAAGCCAGATGGTGACCTAAGATCAATCCTAGGAACCTATGTACAGAAAACCAACTACCAGGGAAGAACCTCAGACCTTTACTTGTTCACTGTAGCTCATGTGCACCCATACATATACACACTAAATAAATAAAAATGGCAATGTATTACAAACCCCAGCAGAATACACTTATTCACATATATGCTTTTAAACACATTTAGGTCATGAGCAACATGGTATTCAGGTGCTGACTCCCACACAGTCCAAAAACTGAGTAGAATTCCTGACTCCCCAAACTTAACTACTAATTTTGCCTGCTGCTGAATGGGAAGTCAATTAGTACATAAACATTCATTTATCATAAACAAGGAGAAATAAAAACAAAAGAGCAACATCACTAATTACTGCTGTGTGCCACTGACACTGACTGGACAGATGGACTGCACACACAGTGACTTATATAAAGTGGACACTCAGGTGACCCCACTGCAATCAGAAGCTGGCTACAAAGGTATCACAGAAAGACCGGGTAAAACACAGTTAGCTTTAAGCTTCTAAGATGTTTTTGTTGTTTTTATGTGTCACGAAGACTGGCCTCAAACTCAATACTGATAACCTTCACCTTACCATCCTCCAGCTTCTACCTCAAGTGCCACCATGCCTTTTTCTTTCTTTTCTTTAAATCCTCTAGGTTTTTTGTTGTTTCTTGGTTTTTTGTTTTGTTTTGTTTGAGATAAAGTCTCAGTATATAGGCCCAGTTATTCTGGAACTTGCTGTAGACTAGCTGGCCTCAAACTTACAAAGATCCACCTGCCTCTGTCTTTTGAGTGCTAAGATTAAAGGTATGTGCCACCAGCTTTTTTGTTTTTGAGGCAAGGTCTGAAATTCACAATCCTGCTGTTTACTCTCCCACATACTGGGATCACGACTGTGGACCAGCACTCGTGGCCGGAGGCCTTTATGGCCTAAAATAGCATCTTCACAATTGTTTATGCTTCTCTTGGTTCAGAGGGCTGGAGAAATGGCTCAGCAGAGAATAGCACTGGGTGGTCTTGCAGAGGACCACAGTTCAGTTCTTAGCACTTACAGGGCAGCTCACAATCATCTCTAACTCCAGTTCCAGGGGATCTAACAACCGATTCTGCCATCTGCAGGCACCAGGAACACACATCCATGCAAAACACTCATACACACAAAATAGAAGTTTTTAATAATAAAAAAAATTAAAGTATCAATAGACCTATGTTGGTCAAAGGCCAAAGGTCAATTATACTGAGGTCAAAATCAGACCTTGCACTTTGAGCTTCTCCCACCTCCCCACCTTCTCCTGGTGCTATAGAGGAAGCCAGGGCCTAATACACACAAGCCTAGTGCTCTAAGAGTGAGCTGTACCTCTGACCCCATCAGTCCTGACTCTGATGAGCGTCTTTTCTTCATTTTAAATTCATTTTATGTGCGTTGGTGTGAAGGTATCAGATCCCCTGGAACTGGAATTACAGACAGTTGTGAGCTGCCATGTGGGTGCTGAGAATTGAACCTGGGTCCTCTGGCAGAGCAGCCAGTGCTCTTCACTGCTGAGTCATCTCTCCAGCAGTGGTGCACACCTTTAGTCTCAGCACTTGGAAGGCAGAGGCAGGCAGATCTCTGAGTTTGAGGACAGCCTGGTCTACAGAGTGAGTTCCAGGACTGCAGGGATGCACAGAGAAACCCTGTCTCAAAATACTAAAAGAGAGAGGGAGGGGGGAAGGGGAGGGGGAGAGAGAAAGAGAGAGAGAGAGAGAGAGAGAGAGAGAGAGAGAGAGAGAGAGAGAGAGAGAGAGAGAGAGAGACTGTGTATGATACATGACTACCCAACTGAGGGAAGGTGCACAGCAACCATTCCTTCTTGAAGTCCAAGTCTCCAAGAGAAACATTCACAAACATAAAACAGAACCCTGAATGTATCTCAGTTGCTGCCTAAAAGCTCTGAAAGGGAAGTAGCTGACACACACCTGAGAGTCCAATCTGATGTCCAAGGATGGTGGAGTACAGGTGTGTGACGTTTCGAGAGTACCCTCCAAAAGGCTTGAGAGGGTCCAGGGTCAAGGTAATGGCCACTGAGATATTGATGGGGCCTGACTCCTCCAGGGCCTGGGGCGGCTGGGTGGACGATCTGGCCTGCCCAATGGTCATGGTGCTCTCAGGGGTGGTGGTGTCATTGGAGAGATGCTTCAGTGTCTCGTTTTCTGATACACACAAGTCCAAATCATTAAAGCGCAGCAGAAAAGTATTCCAGTCCTTCAGCAAAGTAAAATGGAGAGACAGATGCATGAGGTCCCAGCATCTCCAATGCAGGAACAGCAATGACCCTTAACTGCTACCACAGGACAAGAGGAAAAGAATGGCCTGAAAGTGACCGTCTCAAGTCATAATACACCACCATCCTGCACCTGCAGAACAATGTGATATAATCATATCAGCCCTGGAAATCTGAACTGCACACTCTGTACATTATCTGAGAATCCAGCAGACTATACTTAAGAAAAAAACAAACTAGCCTCAAGATCAAACTAAAAAAGGCTGGAGAGATGGCTCCGTGGATAAGATGGCCCTACCAGAGATTTCCAACCCCCACAGGGCTATTAGCACTCACTCTAACGCTAGTGTGAAGGGACTTGACGCCATCTTTTGGCACTGGACATATATGTGGGCAAACCATCCATTCACATAAAAGTAAATGAAAAACAAAAAAGGCTGTGAGGGCTGTTGAGACAACGTAGTGCTTAAGAACACTTGCTGCTCTTACGGAGGAACCAAGTTTGGTTCCAAGCACCCACATGGTAGCTCACAACAGCGTGTAACTCCTGTGCCAGAGTACCTAATATCCCTTTTGTTCTCCTTGGGAACATGGTACACATATTTACATGCAGGCCAACACACATACACATAAAGTAAAAATAAATATTAAAAAAAAAGGTAGATCCCTTAGTACCAGGACAGCCTGGTCTACATTGCAAGTTCTAGGACAGACAGCCAAGGACACATAGAAAAAAAAAACAAAAACAAAAGGGAACCTTGAACAAAAGTAGTTGACACATTTAAATCACTAATTCACACTCATTTAATAGCTTATTTGTTTGGGGATTTTTTTGGTTGTTTAAGATTTATGAATTTACAGCTGTGATGGTGGCTCATGCCTTTAATCCCAGCACATACACAGGGTACACAGACACACGTGTAGACAAAACACCCACATGTAAATCTTTTTTTTGAGACAGGGTTTCTCTGTGTAGCCCTGGCTGTCCTGGAATTTGCACTGTAGACCAGGCTGGCCTCAAACTCAGAGGTCCGCCTGTCACTGCCTCTCAAGTGCTGAGATTAAAGGCATGCGCCACCACGGCCCACATTATGGGTTCAGCACAGCATCTTCATACACATTTCATGGTGCAATTTTCCCCTTCTCCATGTCCTCTGACCACTTCTATCTGGTGCCCTTGTTTCTAGTCAATAGGATCCCTATCTAATAAAAACACCATCTATACAAATGAGAAACCCAAAAGGTGGTATGTGTCCTTAAATGTACAGGTCATGATTTTAAAACAATAGAAATAACTACCAGAACAGTTGAATTCCCCAGCTCACCCACTCTCTTTCTCTTTTAAAACAAGGCTTTACTACATAGCCCAGGACAGTCCTGAACCCACACTCTTCTGCCTCAGTCTCCCCGGTGTTGGATCACAGGAGTACACCACCATACCCAGTCCTCTTCTGACTCAGGTTTTTGTAAGTACACCCTCCCAAATGAATCTATTTCTCTACTGAAATAGTCTACATGAACCTGATAGTATTATTTAAAATAATTATATACTTATTCCCTAACAAAGCAGTCACAGGGGAAAAGGAAACTCTGTATAAGTATGTATCTTTTGCTGGATGTATCTATGCACTTGAGAGACAGAGGCAAGAGAATCTGGAGTTCAAGGCCAGTGTATGCTACATGAGACCCTGTCACAAAAACAAACAAACAAAAAATAACAAAACCCCCTCCAGGTGTAGGAATACACAACACATAGTATTATCCCAGCATTCATAAAGCTGAAGGAGGAAGATCACTTGAAATTCCAGGTCAGCAAATATAGTACATTTCAGACTGGCCTTCACTAGAATGAGACCTCACAAATAAGAGTTGTCCCTCACTGACTACAAGATCCATCCAGCACAAGTAGAAATTAGGAGTATACTGTACCTCAGCCATCTCTGGGGACTTAATCTCCTTGATCTTGAAGAAATAGCCCAGGGTGAGGAAGGCGATGGCCATGGCGCTAACACTGATCATGAAGACCACCAAGGGCGGCCGGCTGCTGATGTAGAGCCTCAGGTTCTCCAGGGGGTTAACGCTGAGCATGCTTCTGATCAGCTGCAACCTGGGACAAAGTCCGCACATGATTAGTACCTATCTGCACAAGGGAGCTGTTGCACTCCCATTAGTTTCTTACAACAGTACTGTGGGGCAATAGGCTCAATCTGAGAAATATCCACTCAATGAATTCATTTAGAAGACTAGAAGGAGCCCCAGAAGTAGATCAGGAGTCAAAACTCATCCTCAGTTAGTAGCCTGAAATATATGAGACACTGTGTTTAAAAAAAAATGTGTTAGCCGGGCGGTGGTGGCGCACGCCTTTAATCCCAGCACTCGGGAGGCAGAGGCAGGCGGATCTCTGTGAGTTCCAGGCTGGGCTGGACCGACAGCCTCCAAAACAATACAGAGAAACCCTGTCTCATAAAAAACCAAAAAAAAACAAAGACAAAAACAAAAAAAAAAATGTGGAGAGGAAAGATACAGCTAGCTGCTAGCTCAGTTGGCAGAGGGCTCACCTGGCTTACACAAAGCCCTGGGTCCCAAGACCAGCACTGCAAGACCAGCACAGCGGCACATATCTTTGAGACCAGCACTTGAGAGATAGAGGCAAAAAGGATCATGAATTCAAGTCTATCTTTGGCCACATAGAACCAGACTAAGCTACAGGGCACTTTTACCCACATAGTATATCAGTATTAGTTCATGAAAATTTAAGTATTTTATGGACTGGTCTGTCTTGCAAAAATAAGCAAGTGCTCTACCACTGAGCTACAGCCCTAGCTTCCAATGCTCTTGGTTCTAGACGTTTTGCTCAAATATCTTAAATTCTAACTAAGCTGTTTGTGACCTCTCTTGGATGTCATATGGATAACTACACTGTTGAAGAACATAAGCATTAGTAATATTTCTTTTTAAATCCTTTTATCTTTTTCTTTTTTGTAACTACTTAAGTGAAATATCAACAGCAGTAGCTGTAATAAAATTCTTGCCTCACTCAGACTTTAGCAAAAATGCTTTGTAAAGCTTCACTATTGAGGCAGAGGCAGGCGGATCTCTGTGAATTCGAGGCCAGCCTGGTCTACAAGAGCTAGTTCCAGGACAGCCTCCAAAGCCACAGAGAAACCCTGTCTCGGGGGGGAAGCTTCACTATTAAGTCTGGGACACAGCCAGGCAGTGGTGGCACACGCCTTTAATCCCAGCACTCAGGAGGCAGAGGCAGGAGGATCACTGTGAGTTCGAGGCCAGGCTGGACCGACAGCCTCCAAAACAATACAGAGAAACCCTGTCTCGTAAAAAATAAGAAAAAAAAAAGTCTGGGACACAACTTCGGCTTCTGATGTGACACTGTGTTGGCTAGTTTTATGTCAGCTTGACACAAGCTAGAGTCCTTTAAAAGAGATAGCCTGACTGGGAAATGTCCCCTGTTAGATTGTCCAGTGAGCAAACCTGTGATGCATTTTCTTGATTCATGACAGCTGGGGGAGGGCCCAACTCACTATGGGCGGTGCCATCCCTGGGCTGGTGGCCCTGGGTTCTACAAGAAAGCAGGCTGAGCAAGCCATGAAGAGTGAGCCAGAAAGCAGCATCCTCCATGACCTCTGCATCAGCTCCTGGTTCCAGGTTTTTGCTGTGTCTGAGGTCCTGCCCTGATTTCTCCAAGCAATGGAGAGTAACCTGAGAGAAATAAACTCTTTCATCCCCAAGTTGCTTTTTTGTTTGTTTTTTTCAAGAAAGGGTTTCTCTGTATTGCTTTTGAGCCTGTCCTGGAATTCACTCTGTAGACCAGGCAGGTCTTGAACTCACAGAGATCTGCCTGCCTCTGCCTCTGCCTCCAGAGTGCTGGGATTAAAGATGTATACCAATGCCTGGCCCCAAGCTGCTTTTTGCCACAGTGTTTTATCACAGCAACAGAAGCCCTAACTCCAACAGAAGATTTCTCTAGGGTAAGGAAGTACTTAGCCATAAGTTTACAAGAAAATTTTCACTGTTATTTCTTTTTTATGGGGAAAAAGGCTGAGACAGGGTCTCTGTCTTCCAAACTGGCCTTGAACCCTGAGCTCCCTGCCTCTGCCTCCCAAGTATGGGATTACAGACATATGCTACCACGTCTGGCTCCCCACCTAAACCATCAATTTTTGTCTTTTAATCTGTTGACGTAAACAATTTGATTAATCTTTATCATGCTGATAGAGCTTTGTTTTGGTGTTGGGGGGGTGAACTATAGGTGTCCATAAAGATGGCTCTACCTCAATCTTGGCTCAAGGGCAAAGTTCAAAACTGTCCTCAGTAAATCATAAGACCTAAAGGTCAAAGATGTGGCTAAGTAGGATATTTGATCTTGGCCTTAACTGTCTTATTCTAAATAACAAAAGACCTGGTCTGACGTGTAGTTACTCCTGACCCTCAAGGCCAGGTAGAAATGTTAGATCTAAGGTGTGGTTACTGAATCCTTGGAGAAAAGAGGAGGAAGTCTGTTTGTTCCGTATACCTGATACCATGTTCCTCTTTTTGGTTAAGGTATGTGGAGTGGTGAAAAATAAACTCATGGCATTTCAGTATTGACTGATTTGCCCTCCTGCTTTTATTCTGTGTCTCTGTCTTGTAACTTAACCCCTTTAGCTAGCCTTTCTTTAGTTCCCACTCCCCTCTCAGGTACGAACTTCGGGTCCGACTGCAGACCTGCAAAGACAGCTTCCCACAATGAACAGTGTTACTAATGCTGAACACATGCTAGATCACAGAATTGTACCCCAGTCCCAGATCAGGATTTTTAGAAACTACTCTGCTCTCGGCTTTTTCTGTGTATTCATAAGTAAGAAAAGCCTTCTATTTGCATAATCCTTTTTATTTTATTACTACTACTATTATTATTGAAACAAGGTCTTCCCGTGTAGGCTGGATGGCCTGAAACTTGTACATATCAGGCTGGCTCCAGACTCACAAAAATCCACCTGCCTCTGCTTCCCAAGTACTTGACTAAAGTCTGCTACCAGAAATAAGATGCACTTCTAGCCAGGGGTGGTGGTGGTAGTGGTGGTAGTGTACAGCACACCTTTAATCCCAGTACTCAGGAGGCAGAAGCAGCCTAACATTAAGTTCGAAGGGCAGCCTCCAAAGCCGCAGAGAAACCCTGTCTTGAACCACCCCTGGAAAAGATGTACTTCTACTTCTTAGAAATTTGATTGACTTTAGCCATTTGAGTCAACCAAGTATTTGTTTTCTATTTTGATGAAGCTATCTGTTTTTTACTTCTAATGAGTCGAATTTTGATTTTACAGATGATTATTTAGAGCCAGGCAGTGGTGGTGCAGGCCTTCAATCCCAACATTGGAGAGGCAGGCAGATAGATATCTGTGAGTTCAGAGACCAGTCCAGTCTAAAAGAGCAAGTTCCAGGGCAGGCTCTAAAGCTACACAGAGAAACCCTGTTTGGAAAAACTTTTAAAAAATCATTTAGGAAACTATCCATTATATATTGATTTTTTAACTTTATAGCATAGTTATCTTGATTTCCTCAATTGTCTATCTACTTGTATTCTCAAGAGAGATATCTTTGTATGCACTGTCACCTGCGTACGGGTAACTGTGGAGGCTAGAAAAAAAGGGCATCCATGGGATCCCCTAGAGCTGAGGTTATAGGTGGCTGTCAGCCTCCCCACATGGTTGCTGGGACTCAAGTCCTCTGCAAGAGTAGCAAGCACTCTGAATCACTGAGGCGTCTCTCCGGTTCTATATTTGTAGTTTGCTGTTGTTTTGTAACCCAGGTGGGCCAGAACTGGCTATAGCCAAGGAGGACATTAAGCTCCCAGCCCTCCTGCCTCCAGCTCCCACATGTTGGTGTTACACCAGACCTTTGTAGTGCTGAGGACGGAAGCCAGGCCAGTTCAAGGGATACACCCTCAAAACTTTCCAGAGCAGGTAAGTAATCTTAGCTGCCTCCAATTATCTAGAACCTCAAATGGATGATTAGAAATGAGGAGGGATGGGAATGGTTGACCAACCAGTACTAAGCTACAGTTAAACAGAAACAAGAGGTTCTGCTGTTCTGCTTTACCATACAGCCATCCTCAAACTCCATGTAGTCAAGGCTTGAACTGATTCTCCTACCTCCATCTTCCAAGTGCTGGGGTGAGTACAACTCCATGTCTACCATTAACAGCATTTTTGAAGACTCCAAATATTTCACAAACATTTTCAAATAGGAAATTAAAAGCTCTTATTAATGTATTCATTTGCAAAGAGGCACAAGAAGGTTTCTGAACCAGCATGGTGGCACACACTTTAATCCCAGCACTCAGGAGACAGAGGAAGGCCAAACTGCAGACAGCTTCAGCAAAAGGCAGCTAACTGCAGAAGTTACCTGAAAGGACATGGGACAGCTGTGTGACACTCAACAGAATTAACTGTAGCACACGTCTGCTCCTGTAACTCTATTTCTAAAATCCTAACCATGGCTTTTAGGTCTAACTACTGAGCTGCTTGCCTTAGCAGTGTTTTAAAATGGTAAAATATAAAATGTAAAAAGGTTTGCTGAGGGGGCTGGAGAGATGGCTCAGGGGCTAAGAGCATTGGCTGCTCTTCCAGAGGACCCGGGTTCAATTCCTAGCACCCATATGGCAGCTCACAACTGTCTGTGACTTCTGTTCCAGGGGATGTGATACGATCACTCAGGCATACATGCAGACAAAACACCAGTATACATGAAATACAAGTAAATAAATTAAAAAAAAAAAAGGTCTGCTGAGACCACTCAGAGGTAAAGGTTCATGCCATGCAAGCCTAGTGGCTGAGTTTGACCCCTGGAGCCCACATAAAGACGGGAGGAGAGAACTGACTCCACTAAACTGCCCTTTCACCTCCGTAAGCACTCCGTATACACACCACATCACACACACACATTATAACAGGCTAAGGAGAAAATAACTACTTAGTATACGCCAATGCACTGGACATATAACAACTGCTTAGCACATACTGGATGGGTATTTTAATCTTTCCAATACTGCTAGGTGAGGATTAGTATCCCTATCTTTGTTTTCTTGTTTCTTTTCTTTGGGGGGAGATTTCAAGACAGGGTTCCTTTGTGTAGCTTTGGAGGCTGTCCTGGAACTCACTCTGTAGACCAGGCTGGCCTCAAACTCACATAGATCCGCCTGCCTCTGCCTCCTGAGTGCTGGGACTAAAGGCGTGCGCCACCAAGTAACTAAGACTACAGGCACATGCCACGGGCCTGGTCAGTAAATGGAATTACAGATTATGTTTGCTCGGATGTGTGTAAAGAGGAAGCTAGCACTAAACGCCAGAGGGAAGAAGGGTCAAAACGAAGCGTGAAGCAGTAAGACGGCACTCCTGAGTGAGTTCAGGCAAAAGCAGACTGAAGCCAGAGTCTGCCTGGGAAGACACAAGTCCCAGTAGTGTGACCCGGCTTCGGTTTAATTCCCCGACCTGGATCTAGAAAACTGGAGCTTCGTGCCTTCCATTATGTGGAGATCATAACTCGATTTGCTGTATTAAACTGTGAGGACAGATAAGAAGGGACCTCATTTACCTGCGAGCCTTGCCTCACAGGCTACCTCTATTCTGGTTTTGAACGGGGCCTGGTGGCACACACCTATCTCGCCCAACACTGACGAGGCTGCAGCAGGAGGATCACGACTTCGAGCTTGAGGCTAGCTTGAAACACACAATGCAATTGGTTTGTTTGTTTGTGTTGTTTTGCTTTAGCCAGGCTTAAACATGAGTTTGAGCTATCCAGGGTTTCACGAGACCCCAGTCTCCAGTATCCCCAAGATTAAAAGCAGCAACAATACCGTTACTACCCTGTCGAGCCGGGCAGGGCGGCACACACCTGTATCTGAGAACTAGTGAGTCTGAGACAGGAAGGGAAGAGGTTGAAGGTGAGTCTTGGCTACACAGGGAATTCCAGGCCATTCCAGGCGGTAAGAAACCCTGTCTCAAACATACCTAAGATCACAACACACAGAATTTCAGTACTCCCTTTTGGGCTCCCTCCCGCCTTCTCTCCACCCGAAGCATATCACCTACACCCAGAGGGAAAAAAACCAAACTAAGACACTCACTCACTCACACAAATGGAGGTCGGAGAGCCGGCTCCGAAGGTTAGGAACACCTGCTATCCCACAGGACCGGAGAGAGGTTCTCAACACCCACATCACCAAGCGGCTAACAATGACCTGTAACTCCAGTTCTAGGAATACAACGCCCTCGTCTGAATTCCGTAGGCACCTGCAAGTCACGTGCACAAACAGACACAGACACAAGGTTTTCTTAAGCATTCCATTTTCTTTTGTTTGTTTGTTTTTGCCCCCTCACCGCAGCAAAGCACGCCAGCGCTTCCCCGCCGCCGTATCCAGGCGACAGTAAGCCTCGGCTCCGGGCTGCAGGCCCGGGAGGATGGAGCAGGCCGGGGGCCAGCTAACCATGGAGGTGAGCGGGGCTGGGGAGGGTGGAGGAGCCCGAGCACCGACTCGCCCCCGGCCGCCCCGGGTCCCGGCCCACACGCCCGCCACGCCGACCCCGGCCCCGGCCGCTACTCACCGCCCCACAGACCGGCGGCTCCGCGGGCGCCCGCGGCCTGGCCCCGTTCACTCGCGGCGGAGCGCGGCGGGCCCCGGACTGCCCCGCACCATCCTCCCCGCCGCTCCGGAGACAGCGAGCGGCTCCTCGGGGCCCGACGTGACGCCCGGGAGACAGGCCAGAGCGCGCCCGCCTGCGAGACGCCGGCTCCGCGCGCCGCGAACGCCGGGCTTTCCGGGTGAGAGCCGAAAACCACGTCACCACAAACGCCGCCGCCGCCGTCACCTCTGACCCCCCGCGCGCGACGGCAGCGCGGCAGGGACAGAATGGCTCGCGCGCGCGCGCGCGGGCGGGCAAGGGTAGACGGGGGGGGGCGTGTCTTCGTTCTGCTGATTGGCCGAGAAAATGTGAGGGACTGGGGAGCTACCTGAAGTGTTTCTCTCACATCCACGGATCGCGGTGAGGTTGTTCGGTTCCGTCCGGGAATGCATCTGCGTGTCATGATGTGTATGATTGTCAGAGAATAAGGAGGGCACGATTTTCGTTTGTTTTCGTGGGAGTTTGATTTGACACAGCGTCTCGTGAATTGCAGCCTAGATTCGCAATCTCTATAGAACCCATTGTAGGTTCCAACTATGTTGCCTGGACTGACTTCAAGCAATTGCTGGGGGAAAAAAAAAATCTCAAAACTGGGTGTGGTAGCGCACAACTTTCATCCCAGAGCTCGAAGGCACAGGCAGGCGGGTCTCTGAGGATAGATCGATCGATAGATAGATCGATAGATAGATAGATAGATAGATAGATAGATAGATAGATAGATAGATAGATAGATAGATAGATAGATAGAAGATAGATAGATGTCTCAGGAAAATAGATAGATGTCTCAGGATAGATAGATGGGGTCTCTGAGTATAGATGGATGGATGGATGGACGGACAGACAGATACGCAGGCAGGCTCAGGAAGGGGGGTCTCTGAGTATAGATCGATAGATAGATAGATACAGGTCTCTGAGTATAGATAGATGATAGATACATACATACATACATACATAGACAGACAGATGTAAATTCATATATATATATATGAATCTCAGTATCACACAAAGAAACACAGAAACAAAATGAAAGTATCCCCCAAGGCAATTCATTTTTGTAAAAGGGGTGTCCCATGACCCAGACCATGCTAGCAAGCACACCAAAGCCAATGGGCTAAGCTCTCAGCTTGCTGTTCAAGTCACCATGCCTGCCAATTGCTGCCCTGCTCCCAGGCTATCATGGACTCTAGCCCTCAGGAACCATAAACCAAAATAAGCTCTTTCTTCCATGAATCGCTTTGGTCAAGGTGTCTTATCACAGTTACAGGAACATAACTAATACAACCCTCCTCTCTGTAGACTTTACCGGTTGAGAATCTACTGAACGGGGTGGGTCTCCATTGCTTCCCTGGAGAACGGGACATTTAATTATTTAAAGCCATGTCTCAGTCCTCTAGGACCTAGAAGAGGCAAAATACTATCTTGTTAATCCCTTTGATCACATGAATACAGACCTCCGAATACGATTATTGAAAGCTTGGCTGTGTAAGAGCGAGGTAAACTGGAGGGAACGGCTCCATCCTCAGAAAAAGCCTCCTTAAGCCGAGGCTGATTCAGCTCCAGCCAAGGAACCATAAACAAACAGTTCCAAGGAGCACCCGAACTGTGCCCCCATATCCTCACCACAACTGTCCTTGTGGGCAACTGTTAGTAACGATTTTGAAATTCCCCTCGCCCCTATGTCAGTGAATCCAAAGGTCACCTACTCTTACCCAATCTGAACAGCCAAGACACGTACCACCCTGCTTGCGTTTTTTTCCTCTAAGAACCCCTCACAACTGAGGCCAGGCGCCCTTTTCCTGCAGCTGCAGGGCCAGTTTGCTGGACAGCATCCCTGCCGAGGTTTGTGACTTAACATTAAACCTTGTGCATTTGCATTGGTGAGTCGGCTCCTTGGTGGTCTTTTTTGGGGGGTCTCACGAACTTGGCATAACATATGGAGGTCTTGCACAGGATCCATAAGACCCCCAAGGACTCCTGACCCTGAAGGTTTAATTTCCAAATTTCCGGCCTGTCAGTGTTGTCAAGTTTCTGTGGTTTCCTTCTTTTGTTTTTGTTGCTAGCAGACAATTTGAAACTGTAAGAAACGGATTAAGAAGGCCTTGGCAGATGTGCCCATAAGGTCAGATCTGGAGGAAGGGTCAGAAGACGTTCCCCTTTCTCGAGTGGACGTAGGCCCCTGTCAGGTGTGGGTGGGGGACCCACTGGGGACTGCCCTATCAAGTGGGGGCTGTGAGGGCTGCCCTGTCAGGATTTTTTAATCCAATTTGTACTTTTGTAACTTCTGGAACAACTGCTGGGGAGTTTGCCTCCCGTTTGAGAATCTGAAACTTGCAAGTCTTTGAGATGGGCCCCTCCTTCTGTCTAAGTGCTGTGTTTGTCTTGACCGTACTGACAGTACGTGATCATGATCGGACTCAACCTAACATAGGACAGACACCTTCCTCCCCTCTGCTTTCCAAGGGGTCTCTGCCTGACTCACTGGAAGGATGTAAAACAGAAAATCTGTGATTGTGGCTGAAAAAGCTGGGGAAATTTTTTTTCTTTCAGGAACACTGGCAGCCAAGGACACTCTGCACTGCTCACTCCCCCCCAATCCCTCCTAAGCCTAATTCTTCACTGTGGTATCAGTCAAGGTCTCTTCTGCTGGCCAGCAGCTTCCCACCTTAACCCTTCTCTGTCCTGATTCTGCTTGGAAAACAAAAATGTTAAATTATGCCAGTCTGTATACTGTGGGAAGCTTTGACTTTAAAATAAAAGTCAAAGATACATTATGTTTGGGGAAAAATATGCTTTTGTTTCCACAGGAAAAAAATATATGGATTTTAGTCATTTAAATCTAATGGGTTATATTTACTTGTCATCATTTAAGATGTTTCGCACTGGCACAGGGTTTAATGTGTTGATACCAGTTTAGAGTTATTAAAACCACAAGAAGGACTTTGGTAAAAGTTTTCATGTTGACTAAGAAATGAGAGAAAAGGTAGGAGACTAAAGTAATAAAGAGGGAAAGGGAAAGAAAATTTTGTCTAAAGTAAGAATGCCTAAGGGAATCAGAAAAAGAGACTGAAGGTAATATAGAAAATCATAGAGGATCAAAGAAAGTCGTTGAAAGTCAGAGTAAAAGTCGTGAAAGGTCAGAGGGAAATGTGAACTATCTTTGCTGTGGTTTCTCATATCTGCAAATACTAATTTTGTTTGTTTGTTTGGTTGGTTGGTTTGGTTTGGTTTGGTTTTTCTAGACAGGGTTTCTCTGTATTGTTCCTGGAACTCTCTCTGTAGACCAGGCTGGCCTCAAACTCACAGAGATCAACCTGCCTCTGCCTCCCGAGTGCTGGGATTAAAGGCGTGTGCTACCAATGCCTGACCAAATACTAAATTTTAAAAATTGGTAATATAAGTTAAATTTCTAGCCATATTGGGTTAATTCTGGTTAAAAAGTTCATCTGTTTCTCAAGAAAGTTATATAGGTTTGTCAAAAAGTTTTGTTTGTGTTTTCTGGTGTACACCTCTATACACAAGAACACTGAACTTTGTGTTTTAAAAGTCACCCAGGTGATAATGGTTTTAAAGGCATAAAGGACATTTTATTTTATTTTATTATTTTGTTATTTTTTTTAGTTTTTATGAGACAGGGTTTCTCTATATTGTTTTGGAGGCTGTCGGTCCAGCCCGGCCTCGAACTCACAGAGATCCACCTGCCTTTGTCTCCCGAGTGCTGGGATTAAAGGCGTGTGCCACCACCGCTGGGCCAGGGCATTTTATTTTTGATATTGCAAAAAGACATTGAGAGATTTTAAATTAAATTTATAAGACTATGGGATATTTTTGCTCATAAAATGTTTTTATTGTTAATATTTGTACTTAAATTTTGTACTAAAATTTAAGATCATAGCCATAAGCACTATATGCTAACCAGAAATTGGGATGTTTATTTCTTGTGATACAGTAAGGCAATGACCTAAGTCTGAAAAAATGCTTAGAGTAGCTTCTAAGGCCATGGGTTTCAATCCTTTGTGGATTGAAAAACCTTTTTATAAGGGTAACCTAAGACCACCTGCATGTTAGATGTTTGCATTGATAACAACAGGAAAACTTTGTTGTAGGAAATCACCACAACATGGGAAACTCCTTTAAAAGGTCAAAGCATCAAATTTTTAAAGCTAAACCTGACGATATAAAGTCCTAGTCTTATAAAAAGCTGCTAATTGTATTGTAAAATATTACAAAACACAAGTTATAAATGATTAAGTTTGTTAATTGTAGTCATGCTAAGTACTGATATAAATAATTACAGGGATAAACCTTACTTAAATGTTTTCAAAAGTTGAGCTCAAAACAAGGAACTGAAAACGACGTTGTCTATTCAGATTTACCTAGACAACCCTCTTAATACTTCAGAGAACTACAGAATATGGCATTTAAAATGCTAATTTAAAAGCTTATATCAGACGGAGACCCGCAGATCCTGACAGTGACACAAGGTCTCCAAAGAAGAGTATGGGGCACCACGATGCCTGAACCTAAATTATGACGACGCTGACCAGTAGACTAGATGTCCCAATGCAACACCCACTGCCAGGACCTGGGCCAGACTGTGGACAAGCTACAGGACACTGGAGAATTGATTGTACCACTTTTGCCTAGACAAAATAAGGTCAGTCTTTTCCGTGTCTCTCTTCCACAGAGGGGGAAAAAAGCCTCTCACCCTGAGCCTGGAGAAGACTGATGCTGTTCTTTCTGATACTTTTGCCTCCAACACTATGGAGATGTGGGTATGGCTAGCTGTATGGACTGGTCCCTGTCATTTTTTAATAGATTTGGAAGCTACATAAAATGTATGAAATGTATCCTTCTCAGATCTCTGATAGTATTGATGGATGGGCTAGTTATAACTTTGTCAGCTTGGCAGCATCAGGCAATCAGATCCTTCCAGAAGGCTATAGCCAGCTTGATAGCTCAATTTATACATTAAAATCAAGCCTTGAGACTGCTCCTAAATAAGGATCTGAGGATATAAAAACATACAAATTTTAAGGATATAAAAATAATTTAAGATATAAAAATGGTTTAAAGTTGTTTTCCCCTTCTAAAACATGAAAGTTAAGAGCTTAACATTTAGCCCGGTGTTGGTGGCACACGCCTTTAATCCCAGCACTCGGGAGGCAGAGGCAGGCGGATCTCTGTGAGTTTGAGGCCAGCCTGGTCTACAAAGTGAGTTCCAGGACAGCCTCCAAAGCCACAGAGAAACCCTGTCTCGAAAAACCAAAAAAAAAAAAAAAAAAAAAAAAAGAGCTTAACATTTAATAGGGTTCAGATAAGCTGGTAGAGCACTGACTACCTGCTGTTCAGTAACAAACTCAAGAATTTGGGTTTATTTTGGTTGTCATCTAAGTATAAACCTAAAGGGCTTCTCATCAGGCCAAAGGCATCTCTGTCCAATGTGTACCTGGCCCTCTCTGGACAGAAGAAAAATGTACAAAACTATAGTTTTTGTTGGGACTCAAAGGTATATTACAGATACCTAGTATCTGGTTTTTTTTCTACAATATGGATTTCAATTCAGATTGATAATGTTAATATATCTATAACTTTTATGTCCCTTTATATAATAAAGTTTGTATGGGCTTCAGAGGATCAATAAGTCATAAAGCTTGGATCTACTTCTCACAGGTATAAAGGACTCCTGATAAGTTTCCCACTTGTCTGTTCCTGAAGATGGGATTTTCTCCCCTGGTCTTGGGACTTCTGCTCTTCCTAATCACTAAAACTATGGGCTTAAGAGTTCTGATTGAGTACATAAGTTTTAACTTCTGTTCCTAGTTTAAATATGTCTTAATAGGTTTCTCCAAGTATCAGTTGCTGGCTATAACCTACTCCTAGAGACTGTGAGCCCTAAACATTGCTGTAGATATGGACCAGTCCAGCCAATGTGAACACTCTCCATATCTTCAACAGTCTGCCAACCAGCTGTTTCTGATAAACACCCCCTTACCTAAATCCTCTTTTTGCTTTAAACGACTAGCATTTTAGCCTCTTGGGTACCTGACAACAACACCCCAAAAGTCAGCAGGAAATAGCACAGGAAAGAATATGTTGTCCCTTTTCCCTGGTTGAAATGCTAAGTCAAAAGAAAACTCCCTTACATAGGGGACAAGATGACAATAGAACCTGTACTCCAAACTTACCCAGTCTTTTAAATTGTCCACTAGTAATCCAAGAATGGGTTACCAATAAGAAAGGGGGGGGATGTAAGAGCAAGGTAAACTTGAGAGGGTGGAGTTAACTCCATCCTCAGAAAAAGCCTCCTTAAGAAATTCCCTTCGTGGCATAAGGCTGATTCAGTTCCAGCCAAGGAACCATAAACAGTTCCAAGGAGCACCCGAACTGTTCCCCGGACAAAGTGACCCCATCCAGATGGTCAAGTAATGACTAATTTTGGTAAATAGCATCTTCTTGCCTCAACTGTCCTTGTGGATAACTGTTAGTAACAATTTTGAAATTCCCCTAGCCCCCATGTCAGTGAATCCAAAGGTCACCTACTCTTACCCAATCCTGAACAGCCAAGGCACGTACCACCCTGCTTTTTTCCTTTAAAAACCCTTTACAACTGAGGCCAGGCGCCCTTTTCCTGTGGCTGCTGTGCCAGTTTGCTGGACAGGGTCCCTGCTGAGGCTGGTAACTTAACATTAAACCTATGTGTTTGCATCAGTGAGTCGGCTCCTTGGTAGTCTTTTTTGGGAGGTCTCACGAACTTGGCATAACCATCCACTTGTCTGGTCTTTTTCTTTTTTTTTTTTAAGACAAAGTCACTTGGCAGTGGTGGCACACACCTTTGATCCCAGCACTCTTGAGGGCAGAGGCAGGCAGATCTCTGGTCTACAGAGAGAGTTCCAGAGCAGGGCTCTCTTTGTAAAGTGCCTACACTGGGGCTACACAGAGAAACCCTGTCTGGGGGATGGGGATGGGAGACACAGTCTTGAGGTATAGCCCTTGCTGGCCTAAAATCTGATGCGTAAACCATGTTGGTCTCAAACTCAAAATATCCACCTGCCTCTGCCTCCCAAGTTCTGGGATTAAAGGCATGCGCCACCACACCCATAGTCTTGTACTTTTAACTACTCTGTAATAGTTAGAAAATGTTTGGGCCAAAACCAAACACTTTAAACTTTGTATTACACATTCCTGTCCTTTCAGTCAGTCTTTGCAATTATTTGAAAGAGCAAACCAATAACTCCATTGATAGCAGAGGTTTGATATCGATACATTAAACTTTAAATCCTAAAAGTTTTAATAAGAGGTTTGGAAGGATGGCTCAGCAGTTAGGAGCACTGGTTGCTCTTTCAGGAGACTCAGGTTGGATTCCCAGTACTCATAAGGCAGTGACAACTCCAGTTCCAGGGAGACAACTCCAGTGTCCTCTTATGACCTCTGCGGCACTGCATGTATGTGGTACACAGAGATACATGCTGACAAAACTCCCATACATAAAGTTTTAATATCACCCTGGTGGTGGTGGTGATGGTGCTGGTACATGCCTTTAATCCCAGCACTCAGGAGGTAGAGGTAGGTAGATCTCTGTGAGTTCGAGGGCAGAGTGATATACAGAGTGAGTTCCAGGACAGCCAGGGCTGTTATACAAGAAACCCTGTCTTGGGGAAAGGAAGGAAGGGAAGGAGGGAGGGAGGGAAGGAGGGAGGGAGGGAAGAGAAGACTGGTTTGAAGACTGTGGGTTGGAGAAACAGACTTGAGGACCCAGCCAAGTCAAGCATGGCAGCTAATGGGAGACTCTGAGGGTCCAGAGAGTCTCCAGTGCTGTGTTTTTCTTTCTTTCTTTCTTTCTTTTTTTCCAAGACAGGGTTTCTCTGTGGCTTTGGAGGCTGTCCTGGAACTAGCTCTTGTAGACCAGGCTGGCCTCGAACTCACAGAAATTCGACTTCCTCTGCCTCCTGAGTGCTGGGATTAAAGGCATGTGCCACCACCACTCCGCCCAGTGCCGTGTTTTTATTAGAGACAATTACATACAAAGACATTATAATCATTATGCCATGTTTATAAGGAAATAAAATGTTTTGCTTGATTATTATCAGGGAGAACAAAGATGAGGAAGTACAGGAATAAAAACATATGGGAACAGAAAGAGCTGGAACATCTTAAGAAATGGATCTTCAAATTGGTATTGTCTGTTAAAAAGATCATTTCCTTCTGTCCTAAAAGTGTCAAAGATCAGAGACCTCTTACACATTTATATCCTTCACAAATAATTCTACAAAACATAAACAGAGGGCTGGAGAGACGGCTCAGAGGTTAAGAGCATTGACTGTTCTTCCAGAGTACCTGAGTTCAATTCCCAGCAACCTCATGGTGGCTCACAACCATCTATAATGAGATTGATCTGGTGCCCTCTTCTGGCATATAGGCAGAAAACTGTATATGTAATAAATTTAAAAAAAAAACATAAACAGAAAAGCCTTAGGATATAGCACGCAGGTGGATCTCTGTGAGTTCAAGGCCAGCCTGGTCTACAAAGAAGTTCCAGGGCAGCCAGGGCTACACACAGAAACCCTATCTCACAAAACAAAACAAAAGATGTAGCACGCTCCAGCTTCCTTGAGCTGGGAGGTCCCTTGGATGGCTGTTTCCCTCTGTCCTGAGCTTGTCAGGGTCAAGCGCTCTCAGCTGGAGAACGTAGAGATTGAATCAGTCTAAAAGAAACCTGGCAAGGGAGATACCATGATCCTAAAGGTGGTTTTCCCAGAGCAAGGCTTATCCATTGCACTCGCCCTAGTGACCCTGCGATTTCCCCAAATTTGGGGAAACTCGACTGCAGAATTTGTGGTAGTGGGCACCGCGCTCTCCCCAGAAAGAAAGAAAGAGAGGGAGGGAGGGAGGGAGGGAGGGAGGAAGGGAGGGAGGGAGGGAGGGAGGGAGGGAGGGAAGAAGGAAGGCAGAAAAGAAAGGAAGGAAGGAAGAAGGAAAGAAGGAAAGAAAGGAGAAAGAGGAAGAGCGAGCTCACGCCTTTAATCCTGGCCTTGGGATTATACCATGCCTTTAATCCAATAAAGCTGGGCGGAGAGAGGAATATATAAGGCCAGAGACAGGACTCGGAGCATTTAGTCGGAGAATTCCTAGCAACAGAGTCGCACCTTCGCTCTGAGGATTCTGAAGAGGTAAAAAGTCTCTATAGCGACTGGCCGCTCTGTCTCTGATCCCTCCTTTTTCACCCCCTAATATCTGTCTGCGGGTTTTTATTATAAAGATTAATTAGGATTGCACTTCAGTAAGCTGTAGGAAAAAAGTATACAGCAGAAAGAACAGAGACAGAACACGAGAGAACAGAGACTAAAGAAGGAAGCCATTGGCCAAATGGGTGGTGACATTCACTGGTGCTCACAGCCCTCAGGGCCCAGGGGACAGAGGCAGAGAAGTCAAAGTCAGAGCCATGGACAGAGCGAGCAGAAGTGCCTGGACCGCAAGGGGAGGAGAGAAGGCTGGCGACTGAGCCAGAGGCACAGGTCAGACTCAGAGGGAGACCCGCAGACTCAAAGGTGTGGGAGGCGAAGCAGGAGCGCTAGACCACGCCGATTGCACTCACGGGACCTGTCCTCACAGTCTGACTCGGGTGAGGAGCCGGCACGGGGCTCCTGGGCACTGCACGGGCACTCCCGGTCCCCAGGGTCAACAGCATCTAACTCTGACTCCCCGAGACGCTCTCGGAGCCCTGGGGCGGCTGCCCTGGCCCCGAGTCAGCAGCAGACACTGAAGGAGCGCCTGTGGCTGCGTGTGAAGCGCAGGAGGCAAGAAGAGCTGCTCAAGGCCTTGGAGACCCCCGAGGAGAAGCGCGCGCGGAGACTGGCCAAGAAGCAAGCTAAGGAGCACAAAAGACAGAAGAAGATGGGCTGGAGCGAGGACTCCATTGGGTACACCAACGCCGACAACCCCTTTGGAGACAGCAATCTCCTGGGCACCTTCATCTGGATCAAGGCACTGGAGAAGAAAGGCATCAGTCACCTGGAAGAGAAAGAGCTGAAGGAACGCGTCAAGAGGGTCCAGGAGAACAACCGGCTGGAGCTCCAGAAGGTGAAGCAGCTGCGGTTGGAGCGGGAGAGGGAGAAGGCCCTGCAGGAGCAGGAACTGGAGCAGCTGCAGCGGGACAAGGAGGCAGAGCACTTCAAGACCTGGGAGGAGCAGGAAGACAGCTTCCACCTGAAACAGGCCAAGCTGCGGTCCAAGATCCGCATCCGAGACGGGCGGGCTAAGCCCATCGACGTGCTGGCCAACTACATCAGCGCAGAGGACGACGACCTGGCCGTGGAGATGCACGAGCCCTACTCCTTCCTCAATGGCCTCACAGTGGCGGACATGGAAGACCTGCTGGAGGACATCCGGGTGTACACGGAGCTGGAGCAGGGTAAGAACACGGACTTCTGGCGGGACATGACAATCATCACGGAGGCGGAGATCGCCAAGCTCCTCAAGCTGGAGGCCTCAGGCAAGGGTCCGGGTGAGCGCCCCCGTGAGGGCATCAACGCCGCGGTCAGCCCCGATGTGCAGTCGGTGTTCAAGGGGAAGACCAGCAACCAGCTGCAGGTCATCTTCCAGGGCATCGAGGGCAAAATCCGCGCAGGCGGCCCCAACCTGGACATGGGCTACTGGGAGAGCCTGCTGCAGCTGCTGCGTGCGCACATGGCCAGGGCCAGGCTCCGGGAGCGCCACCAGGATGTCCTGCGGCAAAAGCTGTTCAGGCTGAAGCAGGAGCAGGGGGTGGACAGCGAGCCCACGGCCACCCCCAACCCCGGGCCCTCGACGGACCCCGCAGAAGCCGAGGGGCCTCCGGCAGCCGGGAAAGCAGCGGACGCGGACGGAGAGGCGGTGCCCATGGAGGAGAACCTGATCCAGCAGAGCCTGGCAGACTCTGACGACTACGACGCTGGCCCCTACAGCCCGCAGCTGCTCAGGGCGCACGAGCTGCCGCTGGACGCGCACGTGCTGGAACCGCACGAGGACCTGCAGCGCCTGCAGCTGTCGCGCCAGCGGCTCCGGGCCACAGGCGACGGGAGCGACAGCGACGGTGCCTTGGACGTGTTCTTGAGGCGCGCGAGCGAGGGCATGGGGCAGGACGAGGCGCCGTTCAGCGTGGAGATGCCGCTGCGCGGCTGCGCCTACCTGTGGGCGGACAAGTACCGGCCGCGCAAGCCGCGCTTCTTCAACCGCGTGCACACCGGCTTCGAGTGGAACAAGTACAACCAGACGCACTACGACGTGGACAACCCGCCGCCCAAGATGGTGCAGGGCTACAAGTTCAACATCTTCTATCCCGACCTCATCTGCAAGCGCGTCACGCCGGAGTACTTCCTGGAGGACTGCGCAGACAACCGCGACTTCGCCATCCTGCGCTTCCACGCTGGACCGCCCTACGAGGACATCGCCTTCAAGATCGTCAGCAGCGAATGGGACTGTTCCCACCGCCGCGGCTTCCGCTGCCAGTTCGCCAATGGCATCTTCCAGCTGTGGTTCCACTTCAAGCGCTACCGCTACCGCCGGTGACACCCGCCGCGGGCCAGGGCTGGCCCAGGACAGCTTCCTGGGAAGGGGGAGAGGGGGGGACGCCTCCCTCAGCATCCTCCAGGCTCCAGTCACTGGCACTCTGTGAGCCAGGGCCCCCTCGGATCCCAGACCATCAGGAAGGATTGGAACTGTTTCCCTGTAAGGACTGCTTTCTGTGGGAAGGATTTCTTGTTCTTGTTTCCACGGACTTATTCTACCCTTGGGACCCCATGTGCTTTTGATTCGCTTAATGGAAAGCTTATTCTAGAAAAATAAAAATAAAAAAGAAGGTTGTAACAAGAAAAATAAAAGACCCAGAGTCCGATTTGATTGGGATTCAAGCTCAAGGTGAAGATCAGAGAAGCAAAGCAGCCAAGTAGCTCTTGCCCAGCTCAAATGGCCATCCTGTCTCCACAAATCCTCAGAAGCAAAAGGCTCTGAATTCCTGTCTCTTTCTCCTCTTTACAATCCTTTCTCCACCCAGCCACACAATCCTGGCTCTACCTCCCTAGTGCTGGGATTAAAGGCTTGTGAACCCAAGTGCTAGGAACAAAGGTGTGAGCTCTGTTCCTCTTCGCTCTTGTGTAGGTCAGGGTGGCCTCAAGCTCAGAGAGACCCATAATACCTCTGAGTCCTGGGATGAAAGGTGTGGAGCACCACTGCCTAGCTTCTAGAGTTAACTAGTAGGGCTGCTTCGCCATTTTGATCTACAGTGACTTTAGTAAATCATAAACAATGTATCACTACAGAAGGATCAAAAAAAAAAGTTTAGCTTAGTGACTCCCTTGGATTCCTTTCAAAGCCCTGTGCTGCTGGAGGCTGGCCCCCCAGACAGCAGCAGGGCAGCTTAGAGGATAGTGATGTGTATATCCCCTAGGCATTTCTGAGTATGACATTGCCAAACACATGCACACAGGCACAGAAAGCTGGGCCACCTAGCTGGGAAACTGCTGCAGCCTGGAAGTGCCAGGGATATTGCATACAGCTGAACAGGGAGGCAGGCTTACTACATGCAAACCAGGAGGCAGGTTTATGGGATGCGTTGGGATGGAGGAGACAGGTTTAGCTGATCTCAGGATGAAAAGCCTGTAAGGGGAGCGGTCTTCAGGCTGCAAATATAGGGCAGGGCAGAAGGTTATGGTATTCAAGTTCTGCATATCAGTCAACAGATGTGGACCCGAAGGGAAGGCTCCCATCTGCCCCCAGGGTCCTTGGCATGGCTATGCCTGAATTCACAGCACACATTCACAGGACTTCACTTGGGGTGTATGTCCTCTGCTCCCCATAAGGCAGTAACTGTGTCTCATCCCACTGGTAGTAGCTGGACCCCACAGTCTGATGTGATCGAAGGTGGGCATGAAGGAGAAGGGTGACAGACAAGTCCCAGGATTGTCTAGGGCTTGGGCAAACAGGCCTGCCACAGATGGTTTATGAGCTGGCATGGCCTTGCTATCTCTCTGCATATGGCTTGGGGGGAGAGCTGAAGTGTACACACACACCATACACACACACACACACACACACACACACACACACACACACACAACCAGGGGAGAACAGAGGGCACAGCATCAAGCTAAGCTCAGACTGGACCTGCCTAGGAGCAACCAGGGAAGGAAGAAAAGACACACGTACTGAAAAGCTGGAGTCGGGTGGGCCACAGGCACTCTGTGAAATGGCATCAACTACAGAAACAACCCAGAACCTCAGCTTGTTTATTATGAACAGAACAGGAGGAGGCATTAACTAATCTTGGTGTCTGTGGTTGAACAGTCTCAGGCTGTAAACATCTAGGTGGAGGGAGCTGCAGCTGCCGTGTGCGGTCCTCCCTAAGTATTCGGATTTGTGCACACAGCCCACATTCACACTCCAGAGGAAGGCCTTGCTATCCCTCTGAGCCTCACCCAGGGAAGGCTTCACCAAATCCCCATGGGGCTGTGGCCATGCCCACATGCACATCCACTCAGGACTTCATTTGTTTTTACACATCCACTCAGGGCTTCCTCTATTCCCCACAAGAGGTGTTGGGGGAGGGGGCTTCATGTAGGGAAAAGGGGCCAGTCAAAGAAACACACCTTGAGCAGAGCCAAAGAAACACACTTTGGCCCTGCAACCAGAACTAAATGTACCCTGACCCTGAAACCAGTGCCAAAAGAACACACTTTGTCCCTGGAATCAGAGCCAGTGAAAGAAATACACCCTGGCCCTAAAATTGGAGCCAAAAGGCTAAAAAAGACCAGAGAAAGAAACACACTTTGGCCCTGAAACCAGAGCCAAATATGACCTTAATCCTGTGCAGAAAACTAACCAATCCTCAAGCAGAGCTCTAGCCAATCTGAGCTCAGCACTGAAATCGGACCAATCCCTACCCTGGAAGCCCTATATAAACCCTGTGTCTGTTCAGCTTGGCTGGTCCAGCAACTTTCTTCCAATAAACCCCTTTGAAGATCTTCTTTTGCAGAGGCGATGGAGCAGAGGCAACTCTCTCCGGGAGCAGAGCTGAACTGTAGCAACTTCAACCGAGAAACCTCCTGCCTAGCAAAACTGCTACACTGGATGAACATCCCCCACTGGAAGACCCTGTCCTGACTGAGCAGAGCCGATACCCTGGGGAAGCCTTTCCCTGAGGCAAGGCTGTAAGCTGCTAAGCTTACTGCAATCTGTGGTGGTCCTTGGCTCCGGAGCTCCAGGATACCTTTCCACCTGAGCTGTGTAACACTCAGTATCCTTGGCTCCCGAGTTCCAGAATGCCTAACCCACTGCTGTTCCATCCTGTCCCATCCCGAAACGCTTACTGGAGCTCTTGTCCCTACATGGTAAGGTTTTCCAGATGTGACTATAATGGGAGGAGTGCCCACACCCTGGAAATAACCCCTCACAGATGCTCCGTAAGGAAGTCCAAAAATTCCATGGCAATTCTGAACTTGGGGGGAATTGTGCCTTGGTTTGTCAGAGACCTTAGAGGTAGACAGGGCTAACCTCTCCTCCCAAGAAGGAATGTTAACAACATAATACTAGAAACATTTAAGAACCAGATAAGAGATGGCCGGGTGTTGGTGGCGCACGCCTTTAATCCCAGCACTTGGGAGGCAGAGGCAGGCGGATCTCAGTGAGTTCGAGGCCAGCCTGGTCTACAAGAGCTAGTTCCAGGACAGCCTCCAAAGCCACAGAGAAACCCTGTCTCGGAAAAAAAAAAAAAAACAGATAAGAGGGGCTGGAGAGACGACTTGAGGACCTGGGTTCAATTCCTAACACCCACATGGCAGCTTACAAACTGCCTGTAACTCTACTTCCAGGGGATCTGACACCCTCACACAGACATACATGCATGAAAAATACCAATGCACATAAAGGAAAAATAAACAATTCTTTTTCTTTGTTTGTTTTTTGAGACAGGGTTTCTCTGTGGCTTTAGAGGCTGCCCTGGAACTAGCTCTTGTAGACCAGACTGGTCTTGAACTCACAGAGATCCGCCTGCCTCTGCCTCCCAAGTGCTGGGATTAAAGGTGTGTGCCACCACCGCCTGGCCAATTCTTTCCTAAAAAAAAAAAACAATCAGAGACTAGACTCCCCAAACACGTTTGGCATCTCTGGTCCTTGGTAAGGATGCTGATGCCAAGGGCATCCGGCTTTTACTCAGAGGGGAACTGGTTACATTTTGGAGGGATATTTTTGCCTTAAACTGTGTAGTCCAATCTTACCTCCTATTTTCTTCACCCCACTTTCTGAAGAGGTAATCCTAACTGCTATTATGGAGTTGGTACTGTTGTGGAAAAATAATATCTGTGTAACTAAGTAAAGATGTGTTACATTTGCCTTGCAGAATATTTGTTTAGCCGAGCGTTGGTGGCACACGCCTTTAATCCCAGCACTCGGGAAGCAGAGGCAGGCGGATCTCTGTGAGTTCGAGGCCAGCCTGGTCTACAGAGCGAGTGCCAGGACAGCCTCCAAAACTACACAGAGAAACCCTGTCTCGGGGGAAAAAAAAACCAAAAAACAAAACAAAACAAAAAAAACAAAAACAAAAACAAAAGAATACTTGTTTAACTATGTAGAGATGTGTTGCTGTTTCACCTTGTCTGCCGGACTGGTTTAATAAAAACTGAACTGCCAATAGCTAAACAGTAGAGGGATGGGTGGGGCTGGCAGGCAGAGAGAATAAGTAGGAGGAGGAATCTAGGCTGGAGAGAGGGAGACGCTCCGGGTCAGGGAGCTGCTAGCCAGTCAGACACAGAGGAAGCAGCCAAGTAGGACATATAGTGTAGGGGGTAAGGTCCAGCCAAAGAAACACACCCTGAGCAGAGCCAAAGAAACACACTTTGGCCCTCAACCAGAACCAAAGAAATGTACCCTGACCCTGAAACCAGTGCCAAAGAAACACACTTTGGCCCTGCAACCAGAACCAAAGAAATGTACCCTGACCCTGAAACCAGTGCCAAAGAAACACACTTTGGCCCTGCAACCAGAACCAAAGAAATGTACCCTGACCCTGAAACCAGTGCCAAAGAAACACACTTTGGCCCTGGAATCAGAGCCAGTGAAAGAAATACACCCTGGCCCTAAAACTGGAGCCAAAAGGCTAAAAAGGACCAGAGAAAGAAACACACTTTGGCCCTAAAACCAGAGCCAAATCTGACCCTAATCCTGTGCAGAAAACTAGCCAATTCTTGAGCAGGAGCTCTAGCCAATGTGAGCTCAGCATTGAAATCTGAACAATCCCCACCCTGGAAGCCGTATATAAACCCTGTTTGTTCCTCTTGTGGCTGTTCATGCTACCTGACTGTCCTCTGTCACTGTGGCACAGGGCAGCCACTCTCCTGGATTCTTCCCTCCCAATAAACCCCTTGGATGAGCTTTGGGTGAAGACCTTCTTTTGGGGCAGAGCAGAGGCAACCCTGGGAAGAGCAGAAAGAGCAGAGCGAGCAGGGCTTTAAGACTTTTGCCAGGGAAACCTCCCCAGACAGAACAGAGTTGCTACACTCGGTTGTCCACTCTCCCAGGAGCAGAGATAAACTATAGCAACTTTGCCCGGGAAATCTCCTGCCAGAGCAAAACGGCTACACTGGGCAAACATCCCCAGCTGGAAGACACTCTCTGCCAGAGCAGAGCAGATACGCTTGGGAAGCCTTTCCTTGAGGCAAGGCTGTAAAGCTGCGAAGCTTACTACAGCCTGTGGTAGTCCTTGGCTACAGAGCTCCAGAATACCTTCCCACCTGAGCTGTGTAACACTCAGTATTCAGTGGCTCCTGAGTGTCAGAATACCTGTCCCATCTGGTCAGTCCAAAATGCCTACATACAGAATGGAAGAAAGGTAAAAAGCCCTGAAGCAAAAAGTAGCTGAAAAGAAACAGGTTAGTAGAAGTTGTAAGAGCTAGTGAGACAAGGAAAATAAAGGCTGATTAAGTCTCCGTGTCATGATTTGGAGGCTGCTGGTTCAAGAAACCCTCTGACAGTATACCTCTCCGGTAGGCCTTTCTAGACCCCCGAAAGTGCTTTGCTAGTTCTAGACATACAGCATCCAGGAGTAGAGAGGAAGTCTTTGTTGATGGGGAAATAACAGCAGCGTGAAATGTCCACACAGGCTGATGTGTGTGATCATTTGTTCCCTGGCTCCTGCGGATGGTTTAAGAGACTGTGGGGCCTCTTGGTGATGGGGGCTTCCATCTCGGAAGTGGGTCAGTAGGGGGCAGCTTTGGATCATAGGTCATTCCAGCGGCTGCTTCCTGGTGTGCCACCATGCTAGTAATCTCACTGTGTGTTCCTGCTGCCACAATAGACCAAGACTGTCTGAAACCAGGAACCACCACCAGCTTCCCCTCCTGAGAGCTGTGGTGTTGGGTCTCTGTCACAGAAACATAAAACTAATACAGTCGTCAATTACTGTCTTTGAGACCACCCAACCTTTATCACAGCAACAAAAAAAGTACTAGTAATTCCATGTATTCCAGTAAGTAAGGAGTCAAACATCATGACACTTTTATTGATAGGGACATCTTTCGCAACACTTGATTAAATCATGTTCACAATCCGTGAATACCACACTTTCTTGTTTAAATAGTGGAAATCTCTGGCCTGGTCATAGTCCCAATGCTGACAGAAGGGAAACAAGTCTCTACATGACGCGGGGCACCATTATCACAAGCACTGGACCACCATGACATATCCACAGAAACTCAGGGAACCTGCAAGACACAGGTCAGCTTTTCTGAGAGGCTGTTGGGTACTTTTTGTTTTTCTGATCCAAGCCGTTGTGTTGCCTAGGTTGGCCATGAACTCCTAATGTAACCAGGACTGACCCTGAACTATTTTTCTGTGTGTCCGTATGTCATCCAAGGTCAAACTGACCTTGAACTCCTGATCCTTCTGGTTCTACCCCACCAGCTTTGGTATGCTTATCTTATTTAATAACGAACAACTAAAAGAAATGGATATTTCTGGGAAAATTTAGACTATGTGGGCCTGGATTAGCACCTAGAAAGTAGAGAAAATAAAGAAAAGGAAAAGTGTGCTAGTCACTGAAATTACCTGGGCCCACTGTGAGAGAAGAACCAGACTGGTTGTCGTGTGTGTGTGTGTGTGTGTGTGTGTGTGTGTGTGTGTGTGTGTGTGTGTGTGTGTGTGTGTGTGTAAGCCAGAGATCAACCTTGAATTTAGTTCCTCTGGGCAAATGCTACTCACCTTGTTTTTTGAAAACAGACAGTATCTCTCATTAGTCTGGAACTCCCCAAGGAGAATAGACTGGATGGCCTGAGTCCAGGGACCCTCCTGTCCACTTCCTCAGATCTGAGATTACAAGGATGCATCATCAAGCCAGGTTTCTGACATGGGTTCTGGGGATTAAAGCCAGGGCCGCATGCTTGCCAAGCTAGCGTCTCACTCACTGAACCGTCTCCTCTGCCCCTTCACTGGCATGTCAGTGTAAGTCACTGCCTTGTGGGTGAGCCTGGGGACAGCAGATTCATCTGCTCTGTGTCTTTAGTGACAGTTGATATGTCACACTTGGTGTATGTAACAGCAGCTTAAGATTTAAGGTTTTATATTTCACACTGGAGAGATGGCTCAGCGGTTAACAGAACATACTGTTCTTGCAGAAAACCTGAATTTGATTCTCAGCAACTATATCACTACCAACTGCCTGTAACTCCAGGTCCAGGGGATCTGATGCCCTCTTCTGTCCTCCGCAGGTACCTGTACAGACACACACACACACACACACACACACACACACACACACACACACACACACACACACACGCTCAGAGACAAACACACCATTAAGAACTAAATATTTTTTTAAAAGTTATATACTTGCCCCAATTTTATTCCAAAATTATACTACATATTTGTAGCAAACATTTAGGAAAACATTCAGCTGCTTGAATGCCATGACACTTCAAGAATGGCCTCCTGAGGAATTCTTTTTTTTTTTTTTTTTTTTTTTTTTTTGGTTTTTCCGAGACAGGGTTTCTCTGTGGCTTTGGAGGCTGTCCTGGAACTAGCTCTTGTAGACCAGGCTGGCCTCGAACTCACAGAGATCTGCCTGCCTCTGCCTCCCAAGTGCTGGGATTAAAGGCGTGCGCCACCAGCGCCCGGCTTGAGGAATTCTTAGATTCACAAGGGTGCTGATGGCCGTGTGGAAGAGTCATGCACCCATGGTAAAACCCTGTTATAAACAGTTCCCCAAGGATTAGAGAAGGTTCCCCACTGCAGGGCCTCTCAGAGGGAGACATCAAGTAGCATTATACTATATAATCAATGCAATATTCTTTGGTTATAACATATTAACTAGCAGGAGTATAACCCCCTTGCTTACAAGAGATGTCTAATTCTTAGCAGGGGCTAGCTCTGTGCCCCAGGAGACATTTAATGATGTCCAGAGACAATTTTGTTTTTTGTTTTTTCTTTCTTTGAGACAGGATCTCCACAGCCCAGGTTTATCTCAAACACACTCTGTGTAAAAGGATGACCTGAACTCCCGTTCCTCCTGCCTCCACTTCCTGAGTACCAGGATTATAAGCATGTGTCACCACATGAATGGAGATCATTATCCCACAAACATGGGGGGATACTAGCATCTACCCCACAATGTGCCCAGCAAGAGAATTCTTGGCTACTAATGTCAGTCTGAGGTTAAAAGTTTTTTGTTTTTGTTTATTTTTTAAAAGATTTATTAATCTATTACATACACAGTGTTCTGCCTACACGTATGTCTGCAGGCCAGAAGAGGGCACCAGATCTCATTATGGATGGTTGTGAGCCACCATGTGGTTGCTGGGAATTGATCAGGACCTCTGGAAGAGCAGTCAGTGCTCTTAGAGGTTAAAAGTTTTGAAAGGTTTACTTAGCCCGTTGACTGTTACCTGTTGATAAAGGAGACTATGGAGGCTGCAAGGCATCCTCTTGCTCGAAGGTCCCTGTCAATTCCCGTAAGACTCATTCACTCATTCCAACTTCCATCCAAAACTAAGTCTTTGGGTTTTTTGTTTGTTTGTTTTGTTTTTGAGACAGGGTTTCTCTGTATTGTTTTGGAACCTGTCCTGGAACTCTTTCTGTAGACCAGGCTGGACTCAAACTCACAGAGATCCACCTGTCTCTGCCTCTCGAGTACTGGGATTAAAGGCGTGCACCAACAATGCCCAGCTTCAAAACTAAGTCTTTGTATCACAGAACTCAGTGATGAGTGTGTCTAAGTAAGCTGAGTGTGGTGATACATACCCATAAATCTCAACATTGGGAGGCTGAGGCAGGATCAGAAGTTTGAGGCCAACACAAAAAAAACAAGGAGCAGAAACAAAACAAAAAAGCAATAGGTGTGGAAGTTTGTTGGGTGATTAAGTGGGAGGATGCTACAAACACGGTTCAAAGTCAATGGTACTAACTCTGTATGTGATGCGTTCATGTGTGTGTGGTACACATATGTACAGGTACACAGGCACATGTGTGGGCATATGGAGGCCAGAGGTCAACCTTGGGTGTCATTTCTCAGGAGCCATCCATCTAGTTGTGTTGTTTAGACAGTTTCTCACAGGGACCTGGAACTCAATGGTTAGGTAAGGCAAAGCTTGCTAGTCAGCAAGCTCTAGGAACCCGTCTGCCACTGCCTCCCAGCAGTGCCGTTACAAGTGTGTCACCATGCTGAGCTTTTGACACGGGTACTGGACCCTGAATTCAGGTCCTCACACCGGTGTGGAAAGCACTTACTAAGAGAGCTTGATGGGGGTGCTCTTCTGTATATGCTTCTCTTGTAGGTTGACGAATAAAACACTGATTGGCCATGCAGAAAGACAGGCAGGGCTAGGAGACGAGGAGAACTCTGGAGAGAGAGGCACAGTAGAGACGCCATGCTGCCAAAGGAGTAACGTGCCGGATTACAGGCAAGCCACAGCCTCATGGCAATACGCAGATTAACAGATATGGGTTAATAACTTAGAGAGAGCTAGCCAATAAGCCCAAGCCATCAGCCAACAGTTTCATAATTAATATAGCGTTCGTGTGTCTATTTGAGGCTGAAGGGCGGTAGGAACAGGCGGGACAGAAACCTCCAGCAACAAGAGCTACCTCCCCAGGGTCCCAGAGCAATGCTTTTGTGTGGCCTAAAAGTTGGTGTCACAACTTCATAACATGTACCTGAAAGGACCTCAGAGTTAGGGCAGTATTAGCAGTGATAATGTACTGTTAAAGGTGAAAACCCAAAATATCTAGATTATTTTCAGTGGGACAAAGCAAATAAAACGGTGCTAAAGGCAAACAAACATTCAATATATTTCATTTTCACCCAAAAATAAAAAAAAAATCATCACATGAAATGCCATGCATGCAGACAACATCCCTCCCCAGCTTTATTTTTACATATTTACAATTTTACATATTTACTTATTAACATATCTTCTATCTTTACAATTATAAAATTATTCCACACGGGGAGAGTGTGGGAATATTGAATCCATTTCAACGTAGACTTTGTAGCATCTATTTGTTTTCTACTTTAAACGGCAATATTTGCCCCAAACCAACAACAGTGTCCACCACAGAGGAAGCCCATGGGAAAATCAGGAAGGACAGAAAAGATGGAAACAGAATTCACACAAACCTACCTCACCAACTCAAATAAATAGTGCATTATTATTTACTAGCTTCCCCTGCTAGGAAAAAAAATAAACAAAACAATTCCTAAAACTGTACCTTAAAAATACTTCGACATTTTAAGCAGTTAATTGGTATCCCAGACCTGAACAGTGGAAGGCAGCAGCTCCCTGAAATCAGCCCCAAGTAAATATGGCCATGAGCAGACATCACCCTGCATACACCTGAGGCTGCAGAGGGGGAGGGAGCTTGTCATTCTCCACATTTTCAGAGTCAATGGCTGCTAATGGTTGGTTTGGGGGTTTGATCTCAAGTGGGTATTTCTCAACAATGTCTTGAACTTCCTTGGCAATGCCATCTGTCCAGTCTATTAAGTCTTTTTCAAGTTTCTTGGCTTCATTCATGATCCTTTCCTGGCGTTCATTCAACTGAGACAGGAGGTCCAAGTTCTTATACATTTGCTTCACACCTAAGCAGGCTTCGGGGGACCAAGTCTCGGGCTCCTGCTTCCTTGGGGAAGTCTGGCCGGACATGTATCGGTCAAAATCCTCCTGACTTAAATTCAAAGACTGGGCATCTAATTTCTCAATGAAAGCCACAGCACAGCACTGCAGAGGAAAGAGAAAGGCATGGCGGTCAAGTCAGAGAGGCTGCAGGAGTTCAGGCAGACTTTAAAATCTCTCCCCACCCAAGGACTGGGATTGAACCCAGGGCCTCATGTATGTTAGGCAAGAACTCTGCCACAAGCTATACCCCTAGCACTTTCCTGTGTCTTTGAGCCAGTTGGTAGCCCAGGCTAGCCCTAAACTTACTATATAGCCATGAATGATCTTGAGTTTCTCATCTCCTGGATCCTCACACCTCTGCTTCCAGAGTCCTGAGATTACAGGCATGGGCTACCAGGCCTGGCTTGTTCTCTTTGTCAGACAGGGTCTCACTCTGGAACCAGAGCTCTCCATCTACCCACCTCATCCTCTCGGCTGCTGCCATGTGCTAACGTGCCCACTTTCCTGGATACTTGATTTTCCCTTTGTTCAAGAATTTCTTTGAACTGTGGCTTCACAGTTCCACTACGTCCTTGATCCTCAGCAGATTCCGTCCTCTGTTCTCCATTCTGCCATCTCTATCATCTCTCCCAGCTCTGTCTCTCTCCTTAGTTCCAGCTGTCCCCCACCTGTGACCATTCGCAGGTCTGTATTACCTGCCTTCAACGCAACCTGAGCTCTGGCCATTTATTACATGGGAACCATGTATTCAAAAGCAAAACAGCCTCCGAGTCTAGTGAGCTTTCCTTTCCAATCTCCTCTATTCATGTCAGTGGCACTGCTGAAACTCCCCCAGTAAGTCAGCAGCACCGGCATCAGGTGACCCCTCCTTGCAGCAGACCACAAGGGGCCACAGCAACGCTGAGCCAGGCAGCAGGCTCTCTCAGATCTCAGCTCCTCATGGGGTCATCTGCTGGGCGTCGGGGCACTTCTGCAGAAGTGCAGGGAGGTAGACCAGGTATGTAAACTGGTCACCTCCCCCCTGACACACAGACATGCACCCCCCAGAGCTCTAAGCTGTCACAGGACCGTCAGGTAAACCCTCAGGGAAATCCCCTCCTGGGTCTTCTCCCTGCGTCCACGAGTCAAATCTCACCAGGTTGGTGAAATAGTAGCCATCCTCGCCCGTCATAAGCCGGCTGGGGTTGCAGAAGCGAGTGATATACTGGATGTTGGACTGCAGACGAGGGGGGTTGCCCTTCAGGACGATGTAGATGAGGGTGGGCAGGAAGTCATCGGCTGAGGCTGGCTCATTCTTGGTGATCTTGATGGCATTGAAGATATGCTTGCTGCACCTGGTGATGCAGGCCAGCTTGTCCCGAGGCACGCGCTTTGAGTCCATCTCAATGATGTCTGTGAAGTAGAGGGACAATGTCACCTTGAGGGAGTTACCACACAAGAAGCAACTGGCCAGGTAAGGAGGTACATACTTACCACCCTAGCACAGGGTGCTTAAGCAGAGCTGTACAGTGAGACCCTGTTTTTATCTTAACAGGGATTGGGGGGGATACCAATGGGCTAAGTATTTTTAATCCTTCACGATAGAGGTGCCTCATTACCCACCCCTCCAGCAGTTAGCCTAGTATAGGAGGAACTTACATCCCCAAAGCAGCTGAAACAAATTCCTGTCCACAGAACACATAGCATGAACCAGGCATGCTACCTTTAGAACATCCATCTCAAGCATGGGTCACTGAGTGTCAGAGAGGCTGCTTGACTGTTCAAGAGCAGAGGGCAGAGTGGAATGACACAACCCAGGAAGCCCATGGAGAGAACAGCCCTGAGCTCCGTGGGAAAGGGAAACTAGGTTTTAAAACAGTGTTTCACTGTTTCTTTTTGTTTGTTTTTTGCTTTTGCTTTTACAACTGGCTGGCCCTGAATTCCCTATGTAGCAAGGAAAACCTTGAACTGACCTGACCCTTTCCCACTACCTCCCATGTGCTGGGAAGATGGGTGTGCACCACCACAGCCAGTCAATGCAGTCAAGATGGAGCATGGGGCTTCTTCAACCGAGCCCCACTCCCAGCCTCTACCATGATGTGCTCCATCCCCATCCTCTCCTAGGTAGCTTTAAACTCGGTTTAGAACGTCTTCGCTGTACACACTGCTTTTCAGGGATATGGCTACTAACAAGCTCTTTCTTAGACACAAAAGCCGGAAGAGTCGACTTGAGTGGAGAAGAGTAGTAACTTGTGATTTCTAGCTGTATTTGATTTAGTTTAGCTCAGTGACCAAACAATGAGACTTTAGGCCCGCAAGATGGGTTGGTATGTAAAAGAACTTGCTGCTACTCCTGACAAGCTGAGTTTGAGCCCTGTGGCACACACTGTGGAAGGAGAGATTGGCTCCCACAAGTTGTCCTTTGTCCTCACACTTCAGATGCACTTGCCCCAAATAAATAATGCTACTTTAAAATACACACACACACACACACACACACACACACACATATGCAACATCATGGATCATGGGGCTGGAGAGATGGCTCAGCAGTTAAGAGCACTGGCTGCTCTTCTATAGTACCCAGGTTCAATTCCCAGCACCCACATGACAACTCACAACTGTCTGTAACTCCTGTTACACAGACATACATGCTCACAAAACACAAATACACATAAAGTAAAAATTAAAAAAATCATTTTTAAAAATATCAAAAGAAGTTCAAGTAAAAGAAAGAGAACTCGGTCACAAAACAAGAAGGGGAAAGTTTACTTGCTGAAGTGGGTAGCACCCCAGCACTCAGGTAGCAGAGGCAGAAGCAGGCAGGTCTCTGATTTTAAGCTAGCCTGGTCTTCCATAGCAAGTTCTAGGCTAGCCAGAATTACATTATGAGATTCTGTCTTAAATGAAAGGAAGAAAGGAGGGAGGGAGGGAGGGAGGGAGGGAAAGAAGGATAGATTTTTTTTTTTGAGACAGGGTTTCTCTGTGGCTTTGGAGACTGTCCTGGAACTAGCTCTTTATAGACCAGGCTGTTCTCAAACTCACAGAGATCCACCTGCCTCTGCCTCCTGAGTGCTGGGATTAAAGGCGTGTGCCCGGTGGAAGGACAGACTTTAAGGGCTTTTTTATGGGTTAATATTGCAGTACCATGTTAACCTGTCCTACTGACCTGTGATCGCTTTTACCACCATGTCAGACACTTCAGGGATTTCCTCATTGACAGGGACACAGAGCATCTGAGGTGTCACCCAGTGCAGAGCCCTGCAGAGAAAGAGAGGGGTGGTCAGGAAGACAGGCCCAACAACAGAAGGTAGACTCTAATCTTGTTGCTTCCTCCAATCAAAGGAAAATGGGTACCACTGACTTATTATGCAGCCCCAAGTTCAAGTACATGGTCCTGACGGTGTAAGAAGCTTAGCTGACAGGAGAAAGTAAAACCCTGTAACGCCGCACAGCTTCTGCACCACAGCAGAGGACAGAGGGCAGTCTCCTGGCTCGAAGGATCCCCTATGAAAGCTGGGGATCTGCTGCTTGCTGGTGTCATGGCCCACAGCTGGCCCTGCATCGTTACATCCTATCTTCAATGTCCAAGACACACGAGAGCCCCAAGAGGATGGCATGCTCCACACACAACCTGAGTCCCTTCCCGACTCACCTTGCCTTCTCACTGGCCTCTGCAGCTGACTTCTCCATCAGCATGGTTAAGGCCCTCAGCCTACCCCTCAGGCTAACATCCATCTAACTTCTAGTCCCTGGCCTTGGCCTCTAGTTCCCTGTGTCAGCCCCTCACTTCCAGTATGGCATCTCCACAAACTTATCTAATGCCCCTTTATCTGAGACCTCATTTGAGGTTCCCCAGCCAAGGACACAGGGCCTCCAGACACTTCACATGACTCAGCCTTGGAACTGTCCACACATTAGGTGCTGTGATAGTTGATCTTCATTGTTGACCTGGTTCCATTTAGAATCCCTAGAGGACACCTCTGGACTCACTGGTGAAGGCTTTTCTAGAACATTAACTAAGGAGGTAAGATGTATACTAAATTTCAGTGCTGTCGTTCATGGGCTGGGCACTCAAGCTGAAGAAAAGAGCATGATGGGCATACCTGAAATTCCTTAAACTTGGGAGGTAGAAGCAAGAAGATCAGGAGATCAAGGCTAGCCTCAGCTACATGAGACTCTGTGTCAAAAAACAAAGGAGAGGGGGCTGGAGAGACAGCTCAGAGGTTGAGCAGTGTCTGTTCTTGCAGACGACCTGGGTCAGTTCCCAGCATCTGCACAGAGGCTCACAACCATCTGTACCCCAGATCCAGGGGACCAGTGCTTCTTCTGACCTCCATGGGAATCCTGTATGTACATGGTGCACATAACATACACTCAGGCACATACATGTACACATAAAGTAAGTTTTAATGGGGAGGGAGAAGAGACTTCCTGATCCATGCAGTCATATGAAGCCCCAGCTGTATGTTCCTGCCACAGGCCTGCCTTCCCTACCATCATGGGGCGGGGGAAGCCACAAGCCAAATAATTCCTTCTCTTCAGCTGTTTCTGTCAATCACCACAACAGTGAACACGTTAACTAATCTAGGAGGGTTGTTAGTAAGGGTTCCACTGCTGCTGAACTGTAGAGTCTGAGGTCACTCCAGCAGTTTCCCAAGAATGGGTCAGTAATCATCACCAGTTCAGACTGGCAAAGATGTGCCTGCAGGGCTGCCTGAAGAATGCAACCCAACAGGGTAGGAAGGAGGAGAGATGACATCCACAGTCACAGTTAGTTTCCCTCCTGACAAGGAAACAAGAAATCAAGTCCTCATGTTCCTTGAAAATTTTAGAGATCTAGAACAATCTCAAATACCCAACACAGATCCCATCTCCAGTCAGCTGAGTTGGGCAGAAAAGCAGGTGAGCATGCGCCTGGCTGAGAAGCTCACACTTTGCCACTCAGGGGTGGAAGCTCACAGGCACTATTATTGCCCACATGCTAGCATTCCATTCCAGAGAGCAGACAAAGGCAGGCACAGCAATCACCTGATCCTCTTTTGAATGGCAAGATCTTTCTTCTCATCGTCAGTAGTTTCTGGGCAGAACACGAACTTATAGAGACGGGTCATGATGTGCTTTTCGATCTGGTCCATTATCTTCTCCACTTTCTCTGGAGGCACTGGAATACACAGGTGGGTGTAACAGCTCAGGAGAGGGTTTCAAATCAAGACTATGTTGTTATAGTATTCCACACAGGAAAAAAGTTAATTTATTATAAACACACCCAGTAATGAAATTTACAAATATCACATTAAAAATCCCCTTTAGAAACTCACAACTTTTGGGGGGCTGAGGATGTGGCTCAATTGGTAGAGCGCTCACCTAGCATGCATGAAGGCCCGAGTTCCAACCCCAGCACTGTATAAACAGGCATGGTGGTACATGCCTGTCTTCTCAGCACTTGGGAGGCAGAGGCAAGACAAGCAGGGACACAAGGTCATCCTTGGCTATAATCATGTTAGAGGCCAGCCTGAATGATGTGAGACTCTGTCTTAAAACAGCAACAAAATTACAACTTTGTAAGCTGTTTCTACAGAATTCCGACCTATTTGTTTAGCTGTTTCACTGGGACCTAACAAGTATATGTCCTACCAAGTGGGAAGATTTCCTGTGGGTCCCTCTCTTATTGCTACATTGGTAAAACGCTGGGAATTCCTAAGGCTGCTGAGTGCTGGCAAATATCCATTCTTCTGAGGTTTCCACAAAACCACATGTTCTCTCTGAAGCACACACATGCACATCATGCATATGTGAAATGCATCCCTTCAAAGCACAGTGTCAATGGAGGGCCAGTTCCAGAGAGCCTCTACAATCCCAAAGGTCTGAGCTGCTGAGTCTCAGTGTCTCTCTGCCTCAACTCCCTTAGGATTATGTCATTATGAACTCACCAAAAGGGCAATTCCAAGGTGGGGAATTCATACAGAAAACCTCCTGAGCACTTCTGCTCGTCTTCACTTTGCCCATAATATAGATAGGTATTACATTACTCAACACACCACCCAACTGTCCCGGTCATACATAGGGAGGAAGACATTCAAAGGCATCTCCGGGTATGGCACAGCTGCCAATGTCAGTGGAATACTTCGGCAAGACAGCATGGCACCAGCCAGGCCAATCAGAGGAGTCGAGGACAGCTAACTTGAGCTACATCCGACTGCCCCATAAGAGCTAGCTGACAACATGTTACCTTTTCCACGAGTCTGCATTCTTTCGGCTACATTCTGGTAAAAGTCCTGAGTACATTCTGACTGCTCCTCGATGCTTAAATCCTGGAATCAACAGACAAGAGACTGGTGAGCAGCTGAAGAATTTGAGGAGAATACTACATTTCAACCAGTTTCTAAAGCATACTCCTTGCTCTGAGCTAATCCTCAAAGCACTTACAAATTACATACTCTACAAGAAAAAGGGTACCATTCATCATTTTTATATTTCACTGTATGTACACTTACATAACACTTAAATAAATAAATAAAATGGGGATTCTTTATGCATGTGTAAAACTTAAAGTAAATAAATAAAATAAATGTGCCGGGCATTGGTGGCGCACGCCTTTCATCCCAGCACTTGGCAGGTAGAGGCAGGTGGATCTCTGTGAGTTCGAGGCCAGCCTGGTCTACAAGAGCTAGTTCCAGGACAGCCCCCAAAGCCACAGAGAAACCCTGTCTTGAAAAACAAAAATAAATAAATAAATAAATAAATGAAGTAAATGTGGACTCTTTATGCATACACACACACCCACACAAATAATAAACCCTCAATAAAGAACATGTGCGGTTTAACCTAAGCACACCCTTGTACCTGGCCTCTTTCCTCACTACTCTCTCGATTTGCCACCCCACAATGGGAGGCATTGTTCTGTAATCCTGCAACGTTGACTTTTTCAGCCTTGGCATTAAGTGAACACACTGCTTCTAATTTTAAGACTAACTCTGTGCTACTTCCTCCCAACTTCCTCAAGTCTTAGAGTGTGTGTTGATGAGTCTCCTTATCTAAACACACCCTTCTGGTTTCGAACAGTGAGCAGACAGGGCAAACTACTATTTGGGTTAGAACACTGGCAATGTGGCTCAGTGGGTAGAGTGCACAGCTAGGATGCAAAAGGTCCTGGGACTGATTCCCAGCACAGTGTAAACCAGTGGTGACTGCGTGTGATTCAGCATTTAGGGGTGGAGGCAGGAGACTCAGGAGTGAAAGGTCAGTGTAGGCTATACGAGACCTTGTCTCAAAAATAACATATAAGAGTGAAGTGTTCAGCAGAATATTCTTAAAGCACAGGAGGGCTCTTATCTTTCTCTTTATTCTGGGAAAGTGTAAGTGAATGAAGACACAGCCACATTTTAAACTATAATCTCTTCATTTAAACACAGAAAAACACCTTTTCCATAAGCATTAACACAAGGCAAGCTGTAAGTTAATATAAACTAATCAGTAGCAATTTTGGGAGGGGGGAAAGACAGGGTCTCATGTAGAATTGCCTATGTACACCAGGCTGACCTCAAACTCAAACGATCCACCTGCCTCCACATAAAAGTGATAGGATTGAAGGCATGTGCCACCATGCCTGACCATAACAAATTTTAATATAAAGACTGTCCAGGGGGGAAATAATGAAATGGCCAAAAGGTTCTATACCATGCTTGATAACTTCCTTAGTAAGGAAAATAGGATCACAAAGCAGCTGCTCATATAGGTTTTGTTTTTTAAAGATTTATGTGTGTCTTTGCCTACAAATATGCATACACACCACATGCATGCTTGGTGCCCTCAGAGGTCAGAAGCTGGTGTCAGGTCCACCATCTGTGATAAACAGCCAAGCCATGAGTGCTCAGCACTGAACCTGAGTGGTCTACAAGAACAGTAAGTATTCCTATCCACTGAGCCAGCTCTCCAGCCCTATAGAAATTGTGTTTTGAGACCCGAATTAAGGGATCTAGAGAGACTGCTCAGTGGTTAAGAGCACTGGCTGCTCTTACAGAGGACCAGGGTTTAGTTCCCAATCATCTGCAATTATCTAGTTCCAGGGAATCCACTGCCCTCCTTCTGACCTCTGCCGACACAGGGAAATCGAGTGGTGCACAGTATTACATGTAGTCTCGACACCTATACACATAAAACGAGAACTTAATTAAGAAAAATAATAAAGGCAGGTGAATCTCTGTGAGTTTGAGGCCAGCCTGATCTATAAAGCTAGTTCCAGGACAGCCAGGGCTACACAAAGAAGCTCTGAATTGAGCAATGAGGTGAAGGCAGGACGAACACAGGTTCAGGATCGTCTCTGGCTGTCCAAGTGTGAGGTTACATGAGCCCCTTCTCAAAGAGCAGAGACAAATCAAGCAAGAGGAAGAAAGACCTCCATGGAGAAACTCAGGAAATTAGTTCAGTTAAAAAACAATCTTGGGTTTTACTGCACTGTGAACAGACTAAAGTCAATGTACACTGGGGTGGTGATCATGTAGACAGAGGATTAACCCTTTCAAGAAAGAGCAGGCTGTTCTTTCAGAACAGGCAAAAAAAAAAAAAGGACCTATTTTTTTTTTAACCTTTTGTTTTTGTTTTGGTTTGGTTTTTTTGTGACAGAGTTTCTCTGTGTAACCTTGGCTGTCCTGGAATTCACTCTATAGACCAGGCTGGTCTTGAACTCACTGACCCTGCCTCCCGGGTGCTGTATTTTTAACATTTAGTAAGTGCAGACTCCAAACAGCTGGAACAGCAATAAGCCCTCCCCAAGCCTTCTGTATTTATGTGTGTATAATACTGGGTGCCTGTTTGGTTACTTTTGCCTGAGACGTGGTCTCACTCTGTGGTCCAAGCTGCTCTACATCTCACGGTATAGCCCAGGACATTCTCTAGCTCATTGTCGTTTGCCTTCTAAGTGCTGGGGTTATAGCCATATGTCACCATACTCAGCTTGATTTGGGTTTTGAGACAGGCTCTCATTGTTCTATCCAAGCTGGTCTCAAATTTGTGGGCTTCAACTAATCCTCCCACCTTGGCTTCCCAAGTGCTTAAAGTACAGGCTTACATCAATGCACCCAGCCTAATAGCATGTTTTAAACATGTTTTCATACAAACAGACTTGACGAAAACAACTCTTGAGCAAGCCATGGGCCTCATTAAATTAGATAACAAGGTTTTCTAGTCAGAATGGGAGAGATTAGTGTCTCTCTGGTTCTCCCATGCACCTCCTCCCTCAGGTCTCACTATACAACTCTGGTTGGCTTTGAACTCATTATGTAGACCAGCCTAGCCTATAACTCAGAGATGCAATCTACCTGCCTCTATCTCTTGAGTACTGAGATTAAAGGCATGTACCACAATGCCCAACTTTCCACCATGCTTTAAAATTACTCTTGAAGGACTGGAAAGATGGCTCAGTAGTTAAGAGCAGTTGTTGCTCTTCCAGAGGACCCAGGTTCGATTCCCAGCACTCATATGGCAGCTCACAACTGTCTCTAAACCCGGGTCCAGAGGATCCAATGCCCTCCCTCTTCTGACCTCAGTGGGCCCTGCATGAACTAGGTACATAGATAAACATGCAGGCAAAATACCCACATACATAATGTAATAAAATAAAATAAAGTTATAGATGCTGCACTACACAGGTGACCACGTATATCCTTGAACCCACAGCCATTATTCTACCTAACTGAAGCTTGAGTCTTATAGTAATACTACTTTTCTTAACATTTCATTTTTAATTATGTGTATAAATGGGTGTATGGAGGGGAATGTGCATGAGTGTAGAGCTAGCAGAGGTTAGAAGAGGGGAATGGATCCTCTGGGGTTAGAGTTACTAGCAGTTGTGAACGCCCCAACAAGGATGTTGGGAACAAACTTTTAGGTCCTCAGAAAGAACAGGAATGATTTCCTCCTGATGAATGAGGCATCTTGAGACAACCCTTTACAATAAGATTGTTTTATTCAAGTAATTTTATACAAATAAGGACAAAGAAGCCTGGCTGTGGTGGAATACACCTCTAATCCCAGTGGGGGGCAGAGGCAGGTGGATCTCTGTGAGTTTGAAGCCAATCTGGTCTACAGAGTGAGTTCCAAAACAGGTCAAGGCTACACAGAGAAACTTTGTCTTGAAAAACCCAAAAAAGGATACAGGAACCAAGCATTGTACATTTTAGCTCCTTTTGTAACTCTCCTCCATTGTCTTCTCTTTTGCCTTTTTTCTTTATTCACCTGGAGGCTGAATTCAGAACTTTCTCCACTGAGTCACACACATGGCCCCTTCTTCTTTTATCTTATTTTCAAGACAGGGTTTCTCTGTATAGCACAGGCTGTTCTGGAACTCACTGTGTAGAGTAGGCTGGCCTTGAACTCAGAGATCTGCCAGTGTCCGCCTTCTGAGGGCTGGGTTAGGTTTGCCTGGCAGGCCTTCTCCAGTTCCTGTTCACAGTACTAGGATTGTATTCTAGGCAGGCTTTCTACCACTGAACTATATTCTCAGACTCTCTCCTTTGTTTTCTTAACTTTCAAATATTTTTGTGATTGGTTTTTTTTGAGACAGAGTTTCATTCTGTGGCTCAGGCTGACTCTTATAGTTCAGGCTGGCTTCAAGCTTGGTGATCTAGATCTCCCAAGTGTTGAAGATTACAGAAGTGATTCATATAAGAATGTTAATTATGGAGCCTTTAATTCCAGCACTCAGAAGGCAGAGGCAGAGGCAAAGGGATCTCTGTGAGTTCGAGGCCAACCTGGTCTACAGAGTGAATTCCAGGACAGGATCCAAAGCAATTCAGAGAAACCCTGCCTCGGGAAAAAACCAAACAAACAAACAAACAAAAACGTTACTTATGTAAATGCTTTTCTCATTGCAATGGAAGCATATCATTCTAAAGACTATGAAGACATTCAATATTATGTATTAAATCAGGTAGCTAATCACAGAACCAGACGTGGTGAGACAGTTATAACCTCAGTACACAGGGGAGTACAAATTCAAGGCCAGTGTGAGCTACACAGCAAGACCCTGCCTAAAATGAAAGAGAACCCAGCAGGTAATAATACAGTTAAAAAGAAAAGAGGGGTACTGGAAAGATGGCTCTGAATGTAAAAGTACTTACTGCTCTTGCAGAGGATTTGAGTTCTGTTCCTAGCATCCACATGGCTGCTCACAACTGCCTATAACTCATGCACCAGGGAATTCAAAGCCCACTCCTGGCCTTGTGCAAATACTCACTTAAAAAAAAATCTTAAAGGAGAAAAAGGAGTGACTCTCTTAGAAGAGGCCCCCACACACACACACTGGGGTGTATCTTTCTTCTGGAACCCCTTAACCATTGAGCTTAAAATCTATTTCAAAATATCTTTAAAAACTAACTCTGCTTTTAAATATGGAGGTAAAATTAAAAAGCTTTAGAAAATATCAGCAAGAAAATTTTGTTGGGCCATAAATTTTATGTTACAATATTGTAGTGGGTCTGAAATAAGAAGTGCTGACATTTTAGGCAAAAAGGTATAATGTTTAGGGATTTTTTTTAAAGCCTAAATGCAAATTAAGTATTTCCTAACAAAGATCAAATGTCTGGGAAAGACATTTAATGCAGTCCTGAAAACAATCCAGGCCCCCACACAGAACAGGTTGTTTAATTCTGGCATCAACTTTTTTTTTTTAGTTTTTCGAGACAGGGTTTCTCTGTATTGTTTTGGAGACTGTCCTGGAACTAGCTCTGTAGACCAGGCTGGCCTTGAACTCAGAGATCCGCCTGCCTCTGCCTCCCAAGTGCTGGGATTAAAGGCGTGCGCCACCAACGCCCAGCCCTGGCATCAACTAGAACTGGAGAAAACAGGAATGATGCAGAATCAGACACAGCAAGAGTGCATCATTGTTCTACACCAGCATTTGGGGAAAGAATCTGTGCAATGCAATAGGAACAAAGATCAGTCTATATCAATGGCCAGCGGGGCTGTTTCTACAGATAAGGGTTAGTTTTCATGCTCAGTAGGCCCTTAGAGCAATATCAAGAAAGCTTAAGTGGGGTAAAGGCTTGTAAGCACATTTGAAGAACTCAATACAGAATGGACCTTAATCTACAGTACATTTTGAAATCTCCAGGAACTGTCCCCTATGTTGTACTTAATAAATCTGATTAGTGTCTTAAAGCTAGAGTATGTGAGTTCAGGCATAAATAATAAATTTTATAAATTGGAGTCAAAGGCCAGTAGGGATTCCTTCAACACGTGGTGAGGGGGCTCAGTGGACAAAGGCACTTGCTGCCAAGCCTAGGGGCCTAAGTTTGATTCCCTGGGACCTACGTGGTAGAAAGAGGAAACAGTTGCTCTCTGCCCTCCATACATGCACGCCTATACACAGCATACACACAAACACTCAAATAAACAAATATATGTAATTTAAAAAATTCATCTGTACACAAAAATGTATCAGGTATGGGTCCATAATGCTAGGCACAAAGATACACAGGACACACTAGTAAGAATGGGGATACTTACCACAAAACAGTTGGTGCTAGTGCAAAATGGAAACTTAGTTGCACAGTAGTTTTTAAGACAGGAGGAATTTGAGGCTTATAGGGGTCTCCAGTATCAATTAGTGATGCCCTGAACACACAGCATGGTGGCATCTGTAACAGTTGCTTATTTTTTTCTATGTATTTATTTATTTGAGACAGGGTCTCACTGTGCAGCCTTGGCTGGCCTGAAACTCACTATGTAGACTACACTATCCTTAAACTCACTAAGATCTCCAGAATGTTGTTATTAAAAGCGTGCATTACCACACCAGGCTTGTCTATTTTCACGGACTCACTAAAAGGTCAATTAAATGATTACAGAACAAGGAAAAGAAACCCAAGTTGAACAGCACTTCTGTAAATACAATATAAACACAGTTTATATTCTGTACATACTGCAGCTTAAATGCAAATTCAGTAGAGATATCCTCTTGACCATTCTAGCCCAAGAACAAAAAACCCTCAAACCTCACTTTTTACACATTAAAGAAGCTTATCATTGCTCCCACCCACCCCTTCCTCCTCCCCCTCTCAACCCATACACTAACACCAGTAGTAGCTTGCTTGAACTCTTGCTAACACGGGATCATGACACCCCTGAAAAGCAAGAAGGAAAGCTTCCCCTTCGAGAATTGAACCTTAGGAACACTTGGAAATGCGGGACACAAACCTATCACTTATTAGGTTGGAGATGCCTGGAGGAGGGGCACAGTTAAGCAGCTATGCTTCCTGATGACCGTTCCCTTCTCTGTGAGCTCTTTTCACCTCACAGAAGACTTCAGACCTGGATGAGTTGTAGGAAGGTGAAAGGACTTCATCTTTATTTACAAGTAGTCTTATGAATTATGGAAACTGAAATTACAGATAAGAAAGGTGTGAATGAGCATGGTGGCACACAACACCTACAAATGGCAGCAGCATTCCAGAGGCTGAGGAAGGGGGATCACAAGTTCAGGGCCAGTCTCAGCCACATGGCAAGTCTGATACAGATCTGGACTATATAGTGAGACCACACCTCAAAACCCCACGAAACAAGTCCCCTCCCAGGCATGGTGGTATGTTCCTATAATGCCAGCACTGTGAAGGCCAAGGAGGTGGGGAGCTGAAACACAACCTGGGCTACAGTGAGATGCATGTGGAGCCCACAGCTCTAGCCCACCACTGGTGAAAGCCCTAGCGGGGGACCTGACAGTTCACTTACACTCTTTGGTTTCCAGTGCCCTCCATCTACAAAACAGAAGGACTGAAACTGTAGTTGTCAATGTCTACACTTATCTTTTTTTTCTGTAAATGAACATGGAGAAGAACATTCAAAATCTAACACTCCAGGCATGGTGGTGAACACCTTTAATCCTAGGAGGCACAGGCAGGAGGATCTCTGTGAGTTCAAGGTCAGCCAGGTATATATATAGTGAGCCATCCAGGACTATAACTGTGAGACCCTGTCTCAATCTGGGAATTAAAGGGGAAAAAAGGAGCAATCCATATACAAAAAGTAAAACAAGTAATAACAAGGCCTACTTCAGGCCTAAGAGTTGAACTAAAGGGGCTGGAGAGGTGACTCAGAGGTTAAGAGCACTAGTCACTCTTCCAGAGGTCCTGAGTTCAATTCCCAGCAATTACATGGTGGCTCGCAACTATCTACAGTAAGATCTGGTACCCTCTTCTGGCATGTAGGCATACATGCAGACAGAACACTGTATACACAATAAATAAAACTTTTTTAAAAAGAGTTGAGCTGGGTAGTCCATGCCTTTAATTCCAGCACTTGGGAGTTCAGGGCTAGCCTGGTCTACAGAGGTAGGCTACTCTATTACAAGGTAACTCTCTTAACTTCAAAAGTTCCAAGAGAGGACCAGAACACGGTGGAAAAGTACTAGACTGAGAGTCAGGTGTTAGCTGAGGTAAAAGGCTTGTCTTAGGTAAATATCATCTTGTTCTTCTCAGGTATAAAATGACAAGATTACAGTTATCTCTAACCCTCCCTAAAACCACAGCTCTTGTTTCCAAGTGGTTAGTCTTAGCCTACCCTTTTGTAATGCATTGCTTCCAAAAACATCTTCGTCTGTTTATAGATTTCTTGGCCTGTCTTGTGGAAGGTCTTGAGAAAGTCTATGAACTCTTTAGTCACTCGATCCGTCTCAATGCTGGTTTGCCGGTTTATGGAGGGACTGGGAGCTTTGGCTTCCTGAATTTCTGCTGAGAAAATTAAACATAGTAAGTTTTGTTACCCAGAAGACTGATATATGGAATTAATCTATGTAGCTATCAAGATTACTGGAATTATGTTTAATTAAAATTAAATTTATATCACTTTATATTTAAACATTTGGATGAATATCCTTAAAGTGAGGACAATCTGGAATTATAAGTAGCTAAAACTACACGATCTGAGACACATTCAGCTGGGCTGGAAACATGGCTCAGCTGGCAGAGTGCTTGCCTGGCTTCTGCAAGCCCCTTGGCTCCAGCCCCAGCAATCATAAACTAGGTATGGTGGTACACAAGTATAACCCTTGGGAAGCGGAGGCAAGAGGATCCAGGTCAGCTCAAGGTCATCCTCAATTACCTAATCAGTTTGTACTCAGCCTGGGCTACACGAGACCCTGTCTCAAAAACTACAGGATGACCAGGTAGATCAACAGAAAAAAGAGCTAGTTACCAAGCCTGGTGACCTAAATTCACACAGAATGACTCCTGATTATTCTCTGTGCTCAACAACTGAATTAGGGCATAACTATTCTTAAAAATACAAATATAATGTCAGGCACGGTGGCAACAACCTTTAAACCCAGCAGAGGCAGAGATAGGCAGATCTCTAAGTTGAGGCCAGTCTGGTCTGCATAGTGAGTTCTAGACCTGCCAGAGCTACACAGTGAGATCCAGAAAATAAACAAACAAATAGAAAAAGCAAATCAAGTAATAACAAAAACTCTCAAATTTGGGCTACCACTTAAAGTGAGTTGCAAGTGTAGGAAGGCAAGACACTGCTATACGGTAAGAAGTGAAGGGGACCTGTGCTTCCTGAAGTCACGAGTTCCACAGAGATGACCACTGAGAGCAGTGGGAAAGTACTAGCACACAGCCACCCCCACCCAAATAAAACAGAAACAATGAAAACAACTAACCATGGGCCAGTAAGAGGAACAGTGCTTGCCACAGAGGCCTAGAGATGTATTTACCTCTAGAGCCCACATAAAGTGGAAGGAAAAAGCTCCACAGCGTTGTAATGTTATCTCCACAGGCTCACAGACACGCATTCGGCTAATACATTTTTTAAACCAACAGAAAACAAATTAAAGATATTCAATAGAAGCTGCTCCTTAGCACTCTTTTAGCCAAAATACGAAATACTTTGAGGTATATCCTTAATCACTAATATTGAAATGGTACCTCCCCCCTTTTTAAAGATTTTTATTTATCATGTAAACAGTGTTCTCTCTCCTGCATGTGTGCCTGCATGACAGAAGAAGGCATCAGATCTCATTAGAGATGGTTGTGAGTCACCATGTGGTTGCTGGGAATTGAACTCAGGACCTCTGGAAGAGCAGCCAGTGCTCTTAACCTCTGAGCCATCTCTCCAGCCCCAAAGGTACCCTTTTTTGAACAACTTTCTTTATGATCACCTGAGTCTGTCAAAAAAAAAAATCACCAACCACAGCAACCATCAATGGGAGCACAAAGGCATCAGATAACACACAGCATTAGGGAACCTTCCAAATGACCTTTCACCTGCCAAAAGGACAAGGCCAATTTATTTCCCCACCATTCAGTTTGCAAGTCACACTGCTCACAATAGAAACGTATACAAGCCTGTAACCCTAAGCACTCAGACGGTTGAGGCAGGAGGATCAAGTCCTAGGTCAGCCTGGATTGCACAGTGCATTTGATACCAGCTTGAGCTTTTACAGCAAGATTCTATACTCTCACACACATTCCCCAGCACACATTAAGTAAAAGGCTTTCTTTGTGTTTTCCTTTAGAAACAGGATCCTCCTGCCTTAGCTTCCTAAGTGCTAGAACTACAAGTGTGTACCACCACGCCACCCAAGAAAGAGAAACCAAAAGGTACTAAATTGATCAACTTCACACCATTATTTTATTGGTCTGTTTTTGAGGCAGGGTCTCACTATGTAGCTCTGGCTGGCCTGGAACTCAATAAGCAGGCCAGGCTCACCTTGGGCTCACAGGGATCCATCTGCCTCAACCTCCTAAATTCTGGGACTAAAGAAAGGCATGGGATACCATGCCTAGTTCCACATTATTTAGGAGAAAACCTCTGACCTCCACACATGGGAACACACCACACCCCTCACAAAACTAGATAGGTAAGTAGGTAGACAGACAGGATTATTTTTGTATTTTATGCATATGGCTGCTTTGTCTAAATGTGGGTCTGCACAACAGAAGAGGGTATCAGATCCCATTATAGGTAGTTGCAGGCTACCATGTGAATACTGAGTTATCTCTCCAGTCCCCAAGACCAATAATCTTTTTTTTTTTTTTTTTTTTTTTTTTTTTGGTTTTTCGAGACAGGGTTTCTCTGTATTGTTTTGGAGGCTGTCCTGGAACTCACTCTGTAGACCAGGCTGGCCTCGAACTCACAGAGATCTGCCTGCCTCTGCCTCCCGAGTGCTGGGATTAAAGGCGTGCGCCACCAACGCCCGGCAAGACCAATAATCTTAACAGGTAAGATAAACACTTCAAGAATGACAAATGTATAAATTAAAACCACAAGAAGATGCCATTCAAAAAGTTAATTTGCTGGGTGGTGGGCACACACCTTTAATCCCTGTTCTTGAAGCGGATCTCTGTGAGTTTGGGGCCAGCCTGGTCTACAAAACAAGTTCCAGGACAGGCTCCAAAGCTAGAGAAAAACCCTGTCTCAAAAAAAAAAAGTTATTTTAGCAATTTAGTAATAATAAAAATCTATGGTGGCTTGAATAAGACTTGCTCCTACAGGCTCATATTTTTGCATACCTAGTTCCCAGTTGGTGAACTACTTGAGAAGTTTTGAAGAACTAGAAGGTGTGGTCTTGTAGGAGTAAGTGTGTCACCGGGGGGTGGACTTTGAGTTTTCAAAGACCACGCCAGGCTCAGTGGCTCTTTCCCTGCCTGCTACCTGTGAATCAGGATGTGAAGTCCTCAGCTACTGCTCCAGCACCATAACTGCCTGTGTGCAGCTATGCTCTCTCTCACCATGAGGGTAATGGCCTGAGCCTCTGAACTGTAGGCAAGCCTCAATTAAATGTCTTCTTGATAAGAGTTGCCTTGGTCACGATGTCTCGTCATGTCATAGCAATAGAAACCCTAAGACAAAATCTGAAATCTGATCCTGACAAGAATGTAATAGCCTCTTAAACTATGCAGGTGGGATGCAAGAGACAGAACTTTAAGAGGGGGATGCTTAGTAATGACTGCCAAAGTTAAAACCCACATGTCCTGCTGGGCATGAAAGCTGCATAATAATCCCAACACTCAGAGGGGTGAGGCAAGAGGAATGTGGATGCCAGGCCAGCCTGGCTACAAAGTGAGACCCCATGTCACAACAACAACAAAAAGGCTGAATTGGGACACTAAAAATAGGAAAAGGATAGTCAAATAATCAAAAAGCGCTTCCTCCCAACCACCAAGAAGGACTTTCCACAATGAAAAGTCAGCTCTCCAAGACACAGCAGTCCTTACCACATATTTAATAACACAGCTTCAAACGCAGAAAAAGGAAAAAGAAATGTAAGGAGTGAGAAGCAAATTCACAACTGGAGAGTTCAATCCTCCACTCTGAGTGACTAGCAAGGCAGGAGGAAAGAGAAAGCAATAGGAACACAACACTTGGGCTAGCAGGATGGCTCAGCAGGTAAAGGACAAGCCTCCCAGGCCTGACAACATGAGTTTGGAGCCCACACATTGTCCTCTGACCACCACATACTCACCATGGCCTACACACACATACACACTCATTCACTCTCTCTCTCCTGTGTGTGTGTGTGTCTGTGATAAAACATTTTCTTAAAACCCACAATATATGTGCAATACCATGGAAACATATGACTAAACTAAAATTTATAGAATGCTCTACAACAGAAACTGAGCTTATATTCCATGTGAAAAGATAATAATGGTAACGGCTTACAGTGAGTACTGCCATATGCTAAGTGCTTCTACAAGACCACTGTGCAACCCTCACGTACACCAGGCAGTATCCCTATAGCTGACAAGCAGCCAAGGCTCGGTGGTGTTTAGAAAGGTGAATGTTTTTCAGTTGCTCCGTGGTTAAGGGCAGAACTGAACTAGAGTCTGAAGGTCTGACTCCAGAGCAGATGCTTCCTTCCCTACATTCTCTTACCCAGAGGCCCAAACAGACCCACAAGGAATGCCAAGCCCTCAGACTTCCTAGGGACTGAGAGCTTCAGGGTCAAAGGCAGAAGCCCAGTCATCTCCTTCACAGTTTCACTTATGTACACTCCTTTCCAACAAACACTTCTGATTAAAAAAAAAGGGAAAAAGTCCTCAGCTGAGCAGGCTGGTTCATACCTATAATCTGAGCACATTCAAGGCTGAAGCAGGAGGACTGTTGGAGGTTCAAGGACATCCTGGACAACAAAGTGAGATCTTGTCTAAAAAATCCAGCCTACTTCAAATCCCCCTTTAAAATGTAGTCGGAGGGGGCTGGAGTAGAGCTCAGTGCTAGAAGATGGGGTTGGTTCTATCAGTGCTCTCCAGACAACACAAAACGCTTTCAACAAAACAAACAAGAAGAAAGGAGATGGAAAAGAACAATCTAGCCACATCACAGCTGTAGTGTCTGCTAGGGCCAAGCAGCCAGAGCTCGCACATCAACTCACACTCACCTAGGGCTTCTCAAACAGAAACACAATTTGCAATTCAAGCCCATCCAGTCAAACAGGATTCTCAAGCCAGGCTTTCCAGTTAAGGAAGCCTGTGCTGCAAGGAGAGAAGGGAGTGCTTCAGCTCTCACTCAAGGAGTGTTTAATGGGGCAGGTACCATGCTCACTAATCACTCACTAATTCTTGTTTGTTTGTTTTTGTGCTTGTAGACAGGGTCTCTCCGTATAGCCCTGGCTGTCCTGGAACTCACAGAGATGTGCCTGCCTCTGCCTCCTGAGTGTACCACCACTGCCCAGCAATCACTAATTCTTAACAATTTCACAAGGTGGGTAATATTATATCACCTTACATATGAGTCTTAGAGAACGTGTGACTTACCTGTCACGTGCTAGTAAAAGGAAGAACTAGGATTTGAAACCAGATTGGAATCCCAAGCCCAGGCAGGTTCTTAATAACTACACTGTACCACCCTGTTATTACTGCAGCATCTGTTTATGTCTACCTAAATGAGACCCGGAGGGGCTCAAAAGATGGATTAGTGGCTAAGAGTACATACTGCTCTTCCAGAAGACGCAGTTTAATTCCCAGCACCCATGTTGAATGGTTCACAACCACCCACAACTACAACTCCAGTGGACGCAATGCCCTCTTCTGGCCTCCTTGGGCATGGCACTCACATGCACATACTCATACACATAAACAGTAATAATACCAAAGAGGGCACAAGTATGTCAGCATGCCAAGACAACAGGATCACTTAATCCCAGGAGTTGGAAGCCAGCATGGGGAATACAGTGAGATCACACCTCAATCACTCAACTAAAAAGTCAGTGAGCACTAAGCAATCACCTGCTATGTCTGATTGATAAAAGGACAGACCAAATGTTATATCAAACTTAATCTTTGATATATGAAGAGAATAAAACATTTGCTAATTTTATTTGAATGGTTATGAAGAATAAAGACAACCAAGGAGGTTGGAAGGGTCAAGTATTTGTAGCATAATCATGTAAACCTGAGTGTGATTTCCAGCACCCACTAAAAAAGCCAGGTGAACTGTGTCTTGTATCTGTAATCCCAGCAATGGGATGGCAGACACTGGAGCTTACTGCCAGACTGTCTGTCCAAATTGGTGAACTCCAGGTTCACTGGGAGACCCTATCTCAAACAGTAGCGTGGAGAATAATGAAAGAAGATACCCAATGTCAACCTATGGTCTCCACACCCACTCATACACAAATGCACAGACCCACACAAACATGTACATTTAACACTCACACAAAATTTTCAAATCCCTTGGAAGAGTGTGCTTTGTTTGCAACCAGGATCCCTTGGCTTAAGAGCTTTCTTTTGTATTACTAACATAAATAAACCAGCAGGAGCACATATTGAGAAAGTAAAATAGACACAGAATAACTAAGTTGCCTGCTGTAAGTTGAAACTGCACCTGGTGTCAGCTGAGTGTACTCACACAAAGGTCTACAGGCTCAAGTGGACCGCTCACCTGCAAACTTATATGAGTAACCTGTGAACTAACAGCCAGCCGTGCCCTCACTTAGAGATGATTTTTAAAGGTTGTGAAGCTTTCTACCTACAAAAACTGCTAACACTGAAAAAAGCAAAAGGCAGGGTGGTTGTGCCTGCCTCTTACTCCAGGAGGAGGTGAGGGCAGGAAAACTCAGTTTGAGGTAAGCCTAAGCTACACAGTGAGTTCAAGGCCAGCCTGAGAATCTTAAGTATGATGATCCTATCTGGAAAACACAAGGACTGGGGACACAGCTGGTACCACATGGAGCCCTTGCCTAGCACTCATGAGACCCTCAATTTAATCCCCAGTATTGGGGACGTGGGTAAAAGATAGAAATCAAAGGAAAAAAGTAGAACTCCCTATTGGTGACATTTACCTAGAAGCTGGAAAGGCAACAAGGCAACTCACAGATAAAGAGTAAGTTCACAGAATATTAATCATTCCTTGCCAATATTCTGGAGATGTCTGCTGGCACTGCTATGAAAGCTACAGAATTCCTAAATTTAATAGAACAACTTTCCCATACTCAACTCAAAGACACGGCCAAGTATCTTTTTAAATTTAGAAATTACATTTACTTAGCCATTTTGTTAGTGTGTGAATGAATGTGCGTGCATATACTTACGTATGGGTGTGCACATGTTGCAGGGCACAATTTCTGGGATTCAGTTTTTTCCTTCCACTACATGTGCTCTGGGGATCACTCAAACTCAGGTCATCAGGCTTGGAAGGAAATGCCTTTATGGACTGAGCCACTGTGCTGGTCCAGTCAAATCTCTCTCTCTCCTCTGAGTTTAAAAAATTGTTTTTTCATATAATACATTTTGATTATATTTTCCCCCTATGCCCAAATATCTTATACAAAGAACTTGGCGAGTTACTGTGATTCCTGGCTCCACGTCAGTCACTGGAGTCCCACCAAGATCCCCAGACAACAGCCAAGAAGCTCTTCACTGAGCAAATAGACTTCAAGGAGTTCGTTCCTTTTTCAGACAAAAAGATAAAGTTCTTAGAAGTAGGATGAAAATGTAAAAGCTACTTTGCACATGGGTTTCTACAATGAAAGTCATTTGTTGTAGCTTCTACTGTGTGGGATCGTTTATTTGTAACGTTTGCAGCACTGCACTGGACTCTGACTGTACAAGAGGCTTTTAGAATGTGACTTTTGAAGATCATCAGCAGAGACAGCAAAAGTGTATGAGCATCACATACACGAGCAATAGGAATCTCATTCAATATATGGGCATACTTCATATTACATTATATTTAATGTGCATTTATGTTATATACAAAATGAATATATGAGGCCTGCATATGCAGAAATCACATATGTATATATTAAATGAAAACAGCAATAATCATTCTATCTGGAAGACCATAAAGAGTCTTAAGGGGGCTATCATTGCTCATTCTGCTTTGAAGCAATCAATTTAGTCCTGGAAGCATGCAGAGGCTCTAAGAAAGCAGCATCAATGTTGGCTCCCAGTCTCTCACCATTTCAGACTTACAGCCTAAGGCTGTGAGGCTCAGACACAACCAGTGTCTTTTCAGCCTCACTGAGCCTCTTCAACTACCCTGTCTGCTCACTGACAGAACAAACTGAGCTTTTTAAAAATTTTTTCTATTTATTGTTTTCATTTTATTTTATATGTATGGATGTTTTGCCTACATAAGTGTCTGTGTACTATTTCTATGCCCAGTGACTATGGAGGCCAGAAGAGGGTACTGGATTCCCTGGAACTGGAATTACAGACAGCTGTCAGCTGCCACATGGGTGCTGGGACTCAAATCTGGGTCCTCTAGAACAAGAGCCATTTCTCCAGTACCAAATCACTATGCCTTTAATGACAATCTTCTTTCTACAGCATTTTAAATTCATTTTTATTATCTGTAATTCTGTATATTTGTGTGTCTGTGTGAATGAATACAGGTGCCCATATAGCTTGCCAAAGGTACTGGTTCCCATGGAGCAGCAGTTACAGGCAGCTGCCTCACAGAACTGGAGTCCTCCACAAAAACAACGGCCCTTTCTACTAAGCTAGCTCTCCAGCCCCCACCATTTTAAGAAGCAGTTGAGGGCTGAGAGAGCCTCATTGGTTAAGAGCACATACTGCTCTTCCAGAGAACATGATTCAGTTCCCAGCACCCACATCAGACAGCTCACAACCACCTGTAACTCCAGCTCCAGGGATCTCTTGTCACTTTGAGCACTTGCACTCACACAAAGATTAAAAACATTTTTTAAATGAGAAAAAAGGTAGATGAAGGATCTGGGGAGAATGCTCAGATAGCACAGTGCTTTGCTGCATGAGCATGAGGATCTCAGTTCAGCCCTCAGAATTCACACAAAAGCTAAGCTTAGTAGCACAAGCCTGTAATCCTAAGCCTGGCAACAGAGACACAAAAACCTCTGGGACTTAATGGCCAGCCAGTCTAGCAAAATCAGGGAGGTTGGGTTAAGAGACTCTGCCTCAAAAAATAAAGTGGAAGCCAGACAGTAGTGGCGCATACCTTTAATCCCAGCATTTGGGAGGCAGAGGCAGGTGGAATCTCTGTGAGTTTGAGGTCAGCCTGGTTTACATAGTGAGTTCCAGGACAGCCAATGCTGTTATACAGAGAAATCCTGTCTCAAAAAACCAAAAAGAGAAAAAGAAAAAAGAAAAAGGTAGAGAATAATCAAAGATACACACTTACACCCACCCACCCACCCACCCACACCCCCCCCCCCCCCCACACACACACACAGAGTAGATGAATGAGAAGTTAGAGATATGGCTCAGTGGTTAAGATCACCGACTGCTCTTCCAGAAGACTCAAGTTTGATTCCCAGAACCCACATGGCACCTCACACCTATTTGTAACTTTAGTTCCAAGGCATCTATCACCCATTAGGGCACCAGGCACAAAGTGGTAAACAGACATATAAACAAACAAAATACCTATACATATAAAAAATTTAAAATAGATGAATGAATACAAATCCATCTACAAGAAAGTACTTAATATGAATTACTCTACTCAGGAGCCCCAAATGAGCTTTCTCCTATCTGTATGCTTCCTAATAGCATAGGAAATAAGCTTTGAGAGAGAAAAATCTGTCAGGTGACTTTCAAACCCAGAAAGAGCCACTTCTGATAACTTGTGAACAGAGTGGGTATTACATAAGAAAAACAAGGCCAAAAAACAAAGGTACAAAACAAATACTAAGTAGTCAATGACAAGTAGTTTGGAGGAGAATGGAGAGTTTTATAAACAGAACTACACATTTCAAGTCCCTTTAGTTTTCCTGTGAAATAAATAGCTTCTGTAAAAAAAACTAACAGTGTCTTTGAATCAAAGAGCATACTTCATGTATTGTCTGGCCATCAAACTCAATTTCTGAGTTAAATCTGGATGAGAATTCCTGAGATGTAAAAGACTGAGTCCACCTGACTTGTAGATCTGGTCTGTCACTTACTCAGTCACAGAAGAGGAAAAGAGAAAATTACCCTTTTTGGATCCAGCCCTGGAAGAGGCGCTGAAGAACTTCTTCACTGTGGTGACCTTGCGGGTCTTCTCATTGGTTTTCTTCTCCTCGAACTTGGAGAACGTGAGGGACTGGGCTCCTTGGCTGCTCTGACTGCTAGCGAAGGCCTCTTCCTCCTCCCGCTGAAGTCTGAAATTCAGGGAGAAGACTGTGAAACATCTGGATTCTCTCCAAGCTTTCCCAAGGCCTAAGAGATCTTGTTTAAATGACTTGAATAGGATCTAAAAACTTTATAAACAGAAGCTAAATACACCAAATGGGTCTGAGGTCTCGAGGACACAGCTATAAGATGAAATTCTATACCTGTTGAAAAGTTCAATGTATGGGTTTAATCCCCAGTACCTCAAAAACAAAACAAACAAACAGGTTTTACACTTATAATCTCAGCATTTGGGAGACTGAGGCAAGATTGCCGAGTTTGAGCATAGCCTGAGTTATAGACTAAGACCCTGTCTCAAATTACTATATTAAGAAATTAAGAAACAGGTCTATAGCTGGGCGGTGATGGTGCACAACTTTAATCCCAGCACTCAGGGGGCACAGTCAGGCAGAGCTCTGAGTTCCAGGCTGGCCTGGTCTACAAAATGAGTTACGGGACATCCAGGGCTATAAACCCCAATCTTGAAAAAAAACAAAAAGAGAAACAGTGTACCGTGTATTCTTTCCCGCCAGCTGCCTGGGTCCCACCGCTGTCTCTGTTCCCAAATAACACACAAGACACTATATTAATTATGAAGCTGTTGGCTGTTTGCTACCCTACAGAGAACCTGAGTGCAATTCCTAGTACTCACACTGACACACTGAGCAGCTCACAGGTTATCTGATACCCCTGGCGTCCTCAGGCATTTCATCTCACATGCACATACACGGAAGTACATACAATTAAAAAATAAAACAGCTCTCTCTCTCATATATATATATTACATATACCACATATATATGTAATAGATATCATTTAAAAAATAAGTAACAGGCTGGAGAGATGGCTCAGGGGTTCATAGCATTTGCTGCTCTTGCAGAGGACCAGAATTTGGTTCCCACAGCCCATGTCAGAGGACTCAGATTCACTTGCAACTCCAGCTTCAGGTGCTCTAATTCCTGCTTCTGGCTTTTGCAGGTCCCCACACATATGGCATACACACACTGAGACATACACACACAGATTAAAAATCTCTCAATGGTGCCAGGCAATAAATAGTGTTGGAGAGACAGTTCAGAAGTTTAGAGTATTTGTTCTTACAGAGGACCAAGATTCAATTCCCAGCACCCCAAATGGTGGCTCACAACCATCCATAATTCCTGTTCTGGGGAATCCAATTACCTTTTCTAAACCCCACAGCCACACATTACACACATATATACAAGTAGGCAAAACATTCCTATTAAAAAAAATAGTAAATCCTTAAAAAAAAAAAAAGCTTCCTAGGCCAGTTGGTAGTGTTACACATCTCTAATCCCAGCACTTGGGAGGCAGAGGCAAGTGGATTTCTGTAAGTTCAAGGCCAGCCTGGACAGCCAGGACTGTTACACATACACAGAGAAACCCTTTCTCTTGGGCTTGGGCTGGAGGGATAGCTCAGTTGTTAAAGGCTAGGCTCACAATCAAAAATATAAGAGAAACCCTTTCTCAAAAAACCACAATCAATCAATCAATAAATAAGGGGAGGGAGGGGGGAAGAGAGGGTGACAGAGACAGAAACATACACACACACACACACACACACACACACACACACAGAGAGAGAGAGAGAGAGAGAGAGAGAGAGAGAGAGAGAGAGAGCGCTTTCATAAACAAGGAAGGATGGACTTGCTGGAATGGATGCAGTCCAGAGGTAGAGCTCACACACAGCATGCATGAGATCTGCGCTCAATCATCAGCACTGAAAATTAGGGGTGGGGTGGGGTAGCACTTTTCCCTATTGAGAGCTGTAAGGAACATCACTATCCAGAGGACAGTTCCTAGAGCAGAGTAGAAAAGGTACTTTTGGAACACAGGACAGAAAAACTCCACCAGGAGAAAGGTCTGAGAAGGTTCTACCGTGGTGACACGAGGAGCACCTCTACAGGATGAGGAGGAGTCTAACCAGTGAAAGGACAGTTTCCCACAGGAAATGACAGGCATAGAGTGTGGCTTCTAGTCAGGCCTGGAGGCTCACACCTGTAACCCCCGCACTTGGAAGGTAGAGACAGGAGGACCACTGATGAGATGGACTGTGTGCTGGATATACTGAAGTCCCCAGATGATGAGGGACTCTGCAAGTCAACTATCATTCTGAAATTCATTGTGTGGCAGAGAACCCAGAGAGATTTAAAACCCAACAAGCTAACCTGTCTATGCCTGCACTTTAGCACTAATGCAAAGAGCTATATAAGAACTTATTAGGCTAGAAGATAGCTCAGCAGCTATGACCACAGGCCCTGGAAATAGAGCTCATGCACAGTTCTCTGAGTGTATCACAGATGTGAACGTGAACAGCACAGTTACTCAACAAATACCATGACCAGACATGGAAAAGCAGCAAAAGCTAGAGTCTGGCTTGATCTTCTGCTGAGACAGCATCACAAGTCTGCAGGAAGTCAAGGCAAAGGATCAGCTTTACTCCTGGCATTTCCTGAGCCCCTGCACTCATCAGCACCTTTTAATTTTTGTCATACTAGTATTTGGAGATGACACAGCTACTTCGGAGTAATTCCATTTTAAAAGAAAAATTAAATGTCCACATTTCAAGGACCATGTATATAACTAACTAGGTGTTGATTACTATGTGTTTATCACTGTGCTACAAGCCTGCCATGCTGGCTATGTCAAACAAATGAGGAAAGCAACACTTAAGAGTTACTTGCTGCCGGGCGGTGGTGGTGCACGCTTTTAATCCCAGCACTCGGGAGGCAGAGGCAGGTGGATCTCTCGAGTTCCAGGCCAGCCTGGTCTACAGAGCTAGTCCTAGGACAGCCTCCAAAGCCACAGAGAAACCCTGTCTCAAAACAAAAACAAAACAAAACAAAACAAAAAACAACAACAACAAAAGAGTCACTTGCCAAAACCTGTATGCAGCATATCACATGTATGACCTCAATTCATCTTCACCACAAAGTATGCTTGCCTTCAAAAGAGGTAAGAACAGCACACTCAAATGCAAAATCAACAAATACAAAATGAGGAAATCACTAAAAGTAATTTTATTTTAAGTGTTAACTAGAAAGAAGAATGAATCCTCTCTTTATGACGAACTGACCTGCTGATAGCTCTTAATAAAAGAGAGAAGCATGGCTGGGCAATGACAGGACTTTGTACCTGGTTATGTCAACGGTAGCCACACCCTACCTCTACCTAGCCAGAGAGGTCCTTTTACCTTTCTGCCAGTTCCCAGTCCTCCTGGATCTGCTTCTGCCGGGCCTTGTGGTACTCCTCCCTCCAGCACTTGGAGCAGAAACCCTGCCAGGCAGGGTTGCCGTAGTAACCACATCCTTTCTTGCATAGGAGCTCAGATTGATCCACATGAATTCCCCGGCGTTCGGACTTCAGACTCATCTTCTTCCTGATAACCAAGGAGTGAGAAAGCATTGAAAATAAATGTACTACCACACTACTAAAATATAACTAACACTCATGAAGGAAAATTAGAGTGAGTCCAAGATCTTTAAGCCATAAGGGGAGAAAGAAGGGAAAGCAGACAGTACAAAGCTAAGCATGGCAAGTTCCAGCAGACACACTGAAGAAAGTCAATCTGACGGCCCAAAATACACAGCGCACCTTAAGAGACTAATACTGGATTAAAGACCTAAGCATAAAGCTTTAGACTCCTAGAGGAAAAGCTTCCTGACACTGGCAAGGACTTTGTCAACACACCAAGGCACAGGTAATAGAAGCAACAAAAAACAGACAAATAGGATGACAGAAAACTTTAAAACATCTGCACAGCAAACAACAGAGTAAAAAGGGGCAGTCTGAGGAATGGGAGAAGACATTTCCAACCTGTACAGAAAAGGTGAAACCCAGAGCATAAAAAGACACCAGCAACCTAACAACTCCCAAAGTTGTTCACTGGCCTCCTCACATGTGCTGTGGTACATGCTTACACACAAACAAAAATTAATAAAATATACTTTGTGTAATGGCCAACAAGCAGGGATGGCAACATACACCTTTAATCCTAGCACTTGGAAAAGAGAGGCAGACAGATCTCTGTGAATTCTAGGCCAGCCAGAAATACAAAGTAAGACCCTGTCTCAAGCAAACAAACAAAAATAACTAACAGAGGAAGACTGGGGCATGTTGGCATATGCCTCTAATTCCAGAAATTTGAGGCAGGAGGATTGCAGGGTGTAGGCCCACCTAGTTTACAGAAATCTTATGTCAAAATAAATACTTAATTGCCAGCAAACACATGAGAGAAACAACTGGAATCAATCAAAACCATGATGAGACATCACTTCACATTGGTAGGAAAGCCACCTTAAGAGTGCACGCTACCTGTATGACCAAGACCACACCAGATCCTTCCCTAGGCCCTTAAGCTAGTACAGGTAGCCTATCTCTAGAACCTATCTTCTTGGAAATGGCATGCACTTTGAGTTTCAATATAATTATACCTCCTTGTACACCAGGGATTGTATTACACCAAGAAACTTTTCCTCAAATTGTACTGTGTTTAAATATGCTGGCAATAAAACACCTGGCATCAGACTTCCAAAGTTTGATCCAGCCTAGCTGACTAAGTCGGGATGAACTAAGTATTTATTTTCATCTCTTTGAGGTTTGTTTCCCTACCTGCCATGACACTTGCAGGAACCCCCACAAGAACCCACCTTTTAAAAAAAAGCCAGGTATAATGCCATAGGGAGACAGAGACAGGTGAATCTCTGGGAGTTTGAGGCCACCCTGATCTACACAAAGAATTCCAGGACAGCTACAGCTACAGAGACCTAGCCTCAAAATACATACATACATACATACATACATACATACATACATACATACATGCATGCACCAGTAAAATATTTTAGTTCACGGGATGGCAGGCTGGCACAGTGGGTAAGGAACTAACAAAGAGGAAGCAGACACAACTCTTTTAAAGTTGGCCTCTGACCTCTATACACAGTGGCATGTGTACACATACACAAATAAATAAATGAATGAATAAAATAATGAATATTTTAAAAATGGTAAAAAGAAATGTAAAGAGAGGGCTGAGGATCTACCTTAGTAGTAGAGTACTTGTCTAGCATGTGGGAGGCCCTGTGTCCAATCCACAGTACTAGAAGAAAAAAAACAGAAAAGTATATAAACTGTACTAAAACAAGTAACAGAAAGGGTTTGCACCTAGGGAAGATCACAAATTTTTTTCTACTACACTATCTGCAACTGCTTGTCCAAACTCACATCTGTACAAAACTTTCAGTGAGAGCTCTGTTTCCCATACAAATCATGCTCATGACTCAGCTGAGAACTTCCTTTTTTAATTTTTTGAGCAGAGTAAAGGTAGATTTATTAAGAATAAGTAAAGGAAAATAATGAGTGGGAGGGACTCGAGGGGAGGAAGGGCCTAGAACCATTAGCTACCATTTTGCTTTTTTAAAGAAAGATGTATCTATTCTAAGGACACTTTGTTTCAGACATTGCTTCTACCACTCCTTTCCCATGGTGAATGAGCTTCCCTTTAAGATCTGACAGGGCTGGAGTGGTGCCTCAGCAGTTAAGAGCACTGGCTGCTCTTCCAGAGGACTTGGTTCCACTCCCAGCACCCACATGGCAACTCTACCTGGGCACCAGTTATATACGTGGTACACAGTTATTCATGCAAGCAAAACACCCATACACATAAGAACTTTTTTAACAAGAAGATATTTGCCTAATAAAGAAAAAAATCAATTGAACATATTGACAACCATCCAACACCAGAGCCACCTCCAGCTCATCAAGCTCCAGCCTAAGGGGAAGCCATGTAAGTAGGGAGAACATGGCTTGGCTGGCACACAGCTGGCTGTCCTCAGCAGCCCCATTAAAGCACCTGTTCACAAGAGTATGCCCTCTCTGGTGGGTGAGGAAGCCACACGGCTACTGTGGCTCTCTCTGAGACAAGCCCACTGATCCAATCTCAAACTCTCCTCATGAATTCAGATCTGTGCTTCCAGAAGGCAGCTACTGGTGCTCTTTGGGGGGTTGGGGGGTGATTGGCATATTTTTAAAGAACCAAATCTGGGTGGTATCCTCTCCAAACATGTGACCATTATGCCAAAAGGTACCCAGGTAGCACACTGGGCACATGGAGAATGTACAAATGAATCCACTATGGGGTGGGTATGATGGTTCAGCAAAAGCCTGATGACCTGATTTCAATACTAAGAAACCACATAAAGGTAGAAAGAATTAACCAATTCCACAAGTTGTTTTCTAACCTCCACAAGCATGATGGGGTCTCTGAATTCACACTAATGCCTGAAGGAACAAAAGTATACAAACTCTACTAAAAACTAGCAACAGAAAAGGGGTTCATACCCAGAAAAGATTACATTTTTCTACTATACTATCTGTAACTACTTGTCCAAACTCACACAGCTGCACACATTTTTGTTTCAGCAGAGGAACTGAATCGGTAGTTAAGAAATCTTACTGCTCTTGCAGAGGACCCATTAGGTTCCCAGCACCCATGTTGGAGAGTTCACAGCTGCCCTTAAGTCCAGCTCCAGGGGATCTCACACCCCCTTTTAGCTTTACTGGAATCTGCACTTGCATGCACATGCCTGCACAGCCTGGAATACTCTGACCCCAAGGTACAAAGAATTTAGTGTATGTGGGTACCTTCACACAGACTCACAAACATGCACGGGATTAAAAGTAACAATAATAAAATAAATAATTTTAAAAGTTCTTCCTTTACTGTTCTCAGTAATTCTGAATGTCAGCTATTTTCCCCCAGTGGATCAAAAAGTAGCTAAGCACAAGATTAGGAGCAGAAAAAAACAAGGTCAGAGATCGGGCACTAGCAGTTTGCCCACATTCGTGTGCGTAAAATCTTAGCATAAATTCAGGAATATAAACCATTTAAACAAGTCAGGCTGTTTTGGGGAACCAGTTTCAGCAGTTCAACTTTGAAGTAATCTTAACCCTGATCTCAGCACCTCGGAGGTGGAAGCAGCGGTGTCAAGAGCTCAAGGTCATCCCTAAAATGAGGGCAGGTATGAAATGAAGCCAGCCTCGGCTACTCAGTGAGTTCCTGTCTGAAGGAATGAACAAAGAAACATACCTTTGCTTCTTATAAGTTCTTTTTGTTTTGTTTTCCCGTTTTTCGAGACAGTGTTTCTCTGTGTAGCTCAGTAGACCAGGCTGATCTGGAACTCACAGAGATCTGCCTGCCTCTGCCTCCCAAGTGCTGGGATTAAAGGCGTGCGCCACCATCGCCTGGCCTTCTTATAAATTCTCATCTCATGTGTTTTGTTACAAAGATGGAACACTTACAGCACAATAAAGACAATATTCAGCAACAACTGTAAAGACTGGGTCTGGGGAGATGGCTCAGGAGATAAAGTAACTGTTGCACAAGCATAAAGATCTGAGTTCAATCCCCAGCATCACCTCAAAGCTGAACTGGCAATATGCTATGCACCTGTAACTTCAGTGCTGGACACAGAGACAGGGAGATTCCTAGCACTTGCTAGCCAGTCAGGCTAGCCCAAATGATGGGTTCAAAGTTCAGTGAGAGACCCTGTCTCAAAACATAAGGTGGATTGGTGAGATGACTCAGCAGGTCAAGCCTGATAACCCAAGTCCTATCCCTGGGACCCACAGGGTGGAAAGGAAGAACCAACTCCCAAAAGTTGTCCTCTGACCTTTATAAATACGTGGTGGCAGGCACACTCACCCATATTAGTTAACTTAAAAATTTGATATAGGGTTGCACTATATAGATCTGGATGGCATGGAACTAGCTCTGTAGACCAGGTTGGCCTCCAATTCAAAGATCTGCCTGCCTCTGCCTCCCAAGTGTTGGAAGTAAAGGTGTGCGCCAGCACGTCTGGCAAATAAAAAAAATCTTTTAGAAATTAAGGACGGCAATTGAAGAAGGTGGTCTACCCTACTTCGACCTTTTGCTTCCACACACATGTGTACCTATCTACACACTCGCATGAACACATACTACACCACGCACACAAAATAGATGAAACCCCCATCCTACTAGTGGATCTATGTGTGTGCTAAAATATACACTCAGACTTCAGACCCTCATATGCTTTCTTGAGCCACCACGTTGCCTCTGTATATACAGGTTCTGCCCCTCAGAACCAAGCTCTACTGGCCAGAGAGGTTTGAGCAAAATCTCACCCTTTGGCTGAATGTTTAGGTATGCAGACACAAGGTGAACCCCAGAAGGGAGTCAGGCATAACCCGAAACCAAAAGTAGAGCAGAGATGAGTGGATGCAGAGAAAAGACATGACTGACATGTGAGTGTAAAGATACAGAGGCCACATTAGTGAGTGTGAGTGTGTGTGTGTGTGTGTGTGTGTGTGTGTGTGTGTGTGTGAGAGAGAGAGAGAGAGACAGAGACAGAGACAGAGACAGAGACAGAGACAGAGACAGAGAGTGAATTAAGAACTCAGATGTCACTGAACCCTCAGTAAGCTCTCCATTTCCCTCCATCATCAGACATTGGGCCTGCAACACAGGAAAAGCTCAAGCTCGGCTCAAAGCAGGAGGAAGGCACAGGGAGATCTTCCTACTCTCCTGTTTGGTGGCGTGTGTGGTGTGTGCATGTGCTCACATGGAGGCCAGAGGCCAGCCAGCCTCAGGTGTCATTCCTCAGGACTCTGTTGCCTGCCCCCAAGCAGGGTCTCCCATTCACCAACTAGACTAGACTGACTGGCCAGTGAGCCCCAGGGACCTTCCTTCTCTACGTCCTCAGTGCTGGGATTCCAAGTCTACCTCCCCAGGTACTTTCCCAACTGAGCTCTCACCCCAGCCCCTAGTTTACTGCCATTCCCCGCTCTTAAGCCACAGGGACAAACAATCCTGACATCTGCAGCAGTGGCTAGCATAGGAGCCAAACTTGGGTTCTTCTGGCTCTGTACTCCTGGGAGGTGTCAAATGTACAGACACTTACGGAAGTGTATGGCAAAGCAGAACACTAAACCCAGTTTCTTAGACAGAAGAAAGTAAAGACAAAAAAAAAAAAATACAGGAAAAATTTCTGAGGCACAACTCTCAAGAAAACTTTCTAAACTGGGCGGTGGTGGCACACGTCTTTAATCTCAGAATTCAGGCACAACTTTCTGAGTCCCAGTCCATCGTGGTCTACAAAGCAAGTTCCAGGACATCCAGAGTTGTTACACAGAGAAAAACCAAAAAGAGGAAAAAAGGAAGAACTTTCTGGATAATCTAGGTACTCAACAGAGTGAGGCAGGAGGATCAAGGGCAGCCTGGGCTATGTTATAGGTTCCAGGCCAACTTGAGCAACCTAATGAAACTCTGTATGGGTTAGGATTGGCAAGACAACTCAGCAAGTAGAGTTTGCTGCCCAGCCAGCCAATCAGTCTGGATCTTACACAGTGGAAAGAAAACCGACTCCAGCAAGTTGTCTTCTGACCTCCACACATAAAGTATGATATATGTGCATCTACAAACATACACAACACCAAACTGAAAATGTAAAAAGAGATAAGTGTTCTTTTCCTTACATAACAGGGGAGAGTTTGTTTACCATGCAGTCGAATGAGTATACCATGTCCTTCCCTGCAAAAGTCAATAGACAAATAGTCATGAAATCTGGATTCTTTAATCTTGAACTCCTTAGCTGTGACTCTGTCTTCCTGGGATTTGTGGGCAAAGGTACTGTGACATACAGCCTACTCAGCTGATATCCTGAATAGTGGGTCCCTTTGTTCCTGATACATGAGTCTCAGGTCTCTGCCTGCATCCATCAACTCCGGCAGGCTCACTTGCTACTTATAAGCAGGGCAAAAGTTCCAGTCATTCACTCTCCTTAGCATTTCCAGCAAGCAGTACACAGGAGCCATTCCCACCCTCAGCCATGAGAGCAAGTAGAAGCCATCGGATGGGGCTCAGGGTGTGGACAGTGGTAGAACTCTTGCCTAATTTGCTCAAGGCCCTGGGCTTGATCCCCAGCACTGCCCAAAACAAACAAACAAAAACTTGACTAGCATGAGGTATCACTCAAGACCCATCAGTCTGACACAAATAAGAACTGATATTACCAATGGCATTCCTGTACATTCCGAGAAGAATGTAAAATAGCACGGCTGACAGGTGATAGCTCCTTTCTAGTTGGTTTGGCTTTCTGACATAGAGTCCCACTCTGAGGTCCATACTGATGTCAAACTCATAGCAATTCTCCCACCTCAAGCTCCTGAGTACTGGCATTACAGGAGTGAGCCACCACACCCACCTACGTATTCTATAGTGTTTACTCATTGATTCAACAAGTATTCTTACATACTGACAGATACATGGGCCACTACCATAAGCATAAGCTCTTTGGATTTTACTGTTTAGCATGGGCAGTATATAGCTCAAAATCTGAATGAAGAAACACTATTAACATTGAATTTTTGTTTTGTTTTTCTAGACAAGGCTTCTCTATGTAGCCCTGACTGCCCTGTAGACTAATTCAGAGATCTGCCTGACTCTGCCTCCCAAGTGTTGAGACTAAGGGGGTGTGTGCCACCATCTCCCCACTTAATAATGAATGTTCAAACAATGAAATTTTATGAATCTTTGTTTGAGAAACAAGTCAAATATATGTATACAAAATCTATGGAATTCTAACAATTGCTGAATAACAATGCAAAATAACAATGCAAAAACAAAACAAAAAACCCCACAGGACAGTTTTTAATTTTCTAAATTAATTTTCTGAATTTTTCCTGCATTCTAGTTAAAACAGTATGAACAGTTCAAAATAATATTAAAGAAAAGAGGGAAAGGGAATGTTTTAGATAAACAGTTGTGAATAACTGGCCAGCAATCTGACATCCCTCAAAATAACTGGAAAGACCTGTTAAAGAGGCTGGAGAGATGGCTAAGTTGTTAAGAGCACTGGCTGCTCTTGCAGAGGATCTGGGTTCGATTCCCAGCACCATAAGGCAGCTTGTATCCACCTGTAACTCCAGTTCTTCTGGTCTCCATGGGTACCTGCACACATGGGTACAGACAAATGTATGTATGTATGTTACATATGATATGTATATATGTATACACACACACAATTAATGAACTCATAGGGATGCACCTGTCTCTGCTGGGATTAAAGGTTCATACTACCAAATTCAACCTTTTTCTTTAGAGAGAGGGAAGAGATGGCAAAGTCTGCAGTTTGTCATACTATGTGACCCAAGCTGGCCTGCAGTCCTAACTAAGGTGTCCACCACCACACTTGGTACAACTTAGAAACTTTGAAGAGAGACTGAAAGATGAAAGACCTAACATTACATATTTATGAAGCTTCTATGCCTAGAAGCTACAGGAAAATCAAGAAGGAAGTAAAATTTGAATACCCAAATTTAAACGTCCATCTAGTTTTAAAAAGGCCTCACCTGTGACCAAAATAGACAGGCAAAAAGAGAGTGGAAAATCACATTTACATGTGACAATGAGGCATGTTCTTATAGAGATAATATTAATAAAGAATCTGAGATGGCTGGCAGCTGGCAGGACAAGGACACGGGCAGTTCTCTGCAAACCCTGAGCAGCCTCCTCGAAACCCAAGTGGAAAGTCCTGTGCATGCCCTTGACATTTTGACATATGCCTTCAAACGGGTCTCAGATAAACAGTAACTTACGTCCCACACACGGGGTAAGGGAACCTACTTCCCACAGCCTCAGAAGCAGCGCCAGAAAACTTTAACTTTTGCTAATCAACAGTTGTCCAATGTCACTGCTATTTGTTTTTAAAGATTGTATTTCACCCATGCAATGCATGTGCAGGGGTGGGGGAGTGCTCAAGGAGGGCAGCAAAGGTGCTGCAGGCTCTCTGTAGTGGCAGTATTGCTTTAACCTGAGTGCTTTCTGCAGCACCTAGTAACATTGTTATTGATATGTTACCATGCGTCAGTTTTTTCAATTATCCACGGATATTCTCTGGTTCTGTGTCTATATTTCTAAATTCTCCCTTTGATTCCCAAGTGCTCTTTTAGCCTTCTTTTATGTTATGAAGGCACCATCACACAAAGACATGGCATTTCCAATCTGAGCACAGGCTGTATCAACTTGCCCACTTGATACACATTCCTTCTAAAAGAGTATTTCATGCATACAATTGATGTCGGGTTTCTGTGTTAACTGTTACAAAACAAAGTATGTAAACACTACTCTGTCCAAGTATTCCCAAAAGATAATCAATCCAAAAGAGACACAATTTAGAGTGAGCTGAGCCAGTGGAGCAGCATTCTTGAGAATTTCCAGGCAGCTGTGATCAGCTACATCCTCTTCATTTGAGCAGTTAGAGCTCTAATATGCGCATGTCATTCTCGAGGCTCAGGATAATCCAGCTATGCAACCCTAATGTCCTCCTCTCTCAGTGTTCTTCCTGGGGAGCAGCCAGCACTCAGATGGGCAATTACTAAGTACCTAAGCAAGCAGATGTGGCCCCACCCGAGGAACAGCATTCTGTGATACATAAAGCATCTCCACCACAGGAAGGTTGTTTTCAGGTCTATCTGACTCAGTTCTGCTTTAGCCGTTTCACCTTTTCTCATATACTTCTGAGTTGCAAGGTCTGAGAATCTCAGTTTATCCAGGTCCTAAGCGATGCTATTGGGAACCACCTTGGAAATTACAGCTATAAAGAAAGCACCACAGGTGTGAAGTGACTCATCTCTCCTCCTGACTCCAGGAGGGGATGCCCTTTACTTTTTCAGCTATTTTTATTTTATTCATATTGGTGTTTTGTCTGCATGTATGTCTACAAACCACATATGTGCCTGGTGCCCACAGAGGCCAGAAGACAGGCTCTCTAGAACTGCAGTTACAGGTGGTTATGAGCCACCATGTGGGTGCTGGGAATTGAACCCAAGTCCCTGAAGATCAGCAAGTGCTCATATCAGCTGAGCCATCTCTCCAGCCCGAGATGCTCTTTTCTGAGCATGACGAAGCCTATGCCAACTCCTGCTATGAACTGGAAAGCTAGCAACAGTGTTTAAAGGCACCTTCACAAGTGCACCAAAGGGCTTCTGAAGCACCTCACTCTAGGAGGGTCCAGATGCGGGAAATGGGCAATGGTATTATAAGGAGGCAACTCTAGCAAAAGGCAGAGAACCCAGGACACACTGATGGAGGGACAGGGAGATTTGGGAAGAGAAAAAAAAATCAAAGCTTGGGGCTAGGGAAGGCAGTACTTGATGACAGCTTGCTTAGCATGGAGGAGCCCAGGGTTCTATCCTCAGCATCGCATAAACTCATGTGGCGAGACAAGCCTATGATGCTAGCACTCGGGTGGAGGCAGGAAGATTAAGAGTTGAAGGTCATCTTCAGGCTACATAGTGAGTAGGAGACCAACCTGGGATACATAAGACCTTGTCTCAAAAAAAGAAAGGAAAGAGAGAAGAAAAAGGGAGGGAGAGAGGAAGGGAAGGAGGGAGGAAAGGAGGGAGGGAGGGAGAGAGAGAGAGAGAGAGAAAGCCACACAAGCCTATAAACCTAACACTCAAGGTTGGAGAGATGGCTCGAGGTTAAGAGCACTGGCTGCTCTTCTAGAGGTCCTGAGTTCAATTCCCAGCAACCACATGGTGGCTCACAACCATCTGGAATGAGATCTGGTGTCCTCTTCTAGTCTGCATGCTTACATGCAGTCAAAACACTATACATAATGAATAAATAAATCTGTTTAAAAAAAAAAACCTAACACTCAGGAGGCTAAGGCAGGAGGATTACAAGGTTAAGGGCAGCTTGAATTAGCTAGCAAAACCCTATATCAAAAAAAAAAAAAAAAAAAAACCACACAGGCTGGCGGCCATGGTATTGAATGCCTTTAATCCCAGCACACCAGTACAGGCAGGCACATCTCTGTGAGTTCAAGGTCAGACTAATCTACAGAGCAAGCGCCAGTACAGTCAAGGCTACACAGAGAAACCCTTGAAAAAAACAAACAATATATAAGAAGTTATTAGAGGCTAATGAGATGGTTCAGTGGGTAAAGGCATTTACTGTGTAATCCTGATGACTTTAGTTCAATTCCTGGGACCCATATAAAGGTGAAAGGAGAGAACCAATTCCAAAAAGTTGTCTTCTGCTCTCCATATACATGACATGGTATTCGCAGTACAAGCACATGTGCCCTTGCAAATACACGTGTATAAATAACAGTTTTTTTAAAAGAAGTTGTTAGAAGGGGCTGAGAGATGGCTCAGTGGTTAAGAGCACTAACTGCTCTTGCAGAGGACCTGGGGTCTGTTCCCAGCACCCACATGGTGGCTCACACCTGCCTGTACCTCCGCTCCAGAGACCCTTCTGACCTCCTCAGGCAGTGCATGCACACACATGCAGGCAAGACCCCCACACACACAAACACAGACACAGACAACTATTTTAGAAAAGAAATCAGAGAGAAAATGAAATAGATGTGACTCTACGGTGTGTGTGGCTGGGGGGTAGTGCAATGGTAGAGCACTTGCCTAAAAAGTATGATCCGCAGCACCACAAAATAGATAAACTATATATGGCTAAAATATGCTATTACAATGTTGTCTCTGGTGTAAAACATTTTATTTGGTGGGGCAGGTAACAACATAATAAAATTTTGCAGAAGAATCAGGGCTTAGCACATGGGTATGAAAGCAACTAATCCATCTGAATCTCATCAATAGTACTAAAAGTGATATATTCATGACTGGACAATATCTGAAACCCTCCACAAACTGCCACATTAGGTTCCAACTGTAGAGGCTAACAAATTTTCAAAGGTTGAACAGAATTAATTTGCTACATAGAAGCCAAGAATATTATCTCAAGGCATTAATTATGAAGAACTTTGGGTTTTTGTCTTTCTTTTCTTTCATGTACTGAAGATGAGGGCCAGAGTATGTGCACACTATGAACACACTGTATCACCGCACTGCACACCAGACCCTGTGATATGTTTTAGTCAATCTATCTCATTAGTTTTCAATTACGTTTCTGTTTCTAGAATTCTCATTTGCATTATCCTTACTGTAGTCAAAGCTTTGGTCACTGGTCCAACTCATTCTTCAGGGTACAATTATAAAACAATGTCAATGGTTGATAGAAATGCAATTAAGCAGCCACATTACACAATTACCATATTTAGGCAAGGATGGTCCCACCTACTGTTCACTAAGATAAATAAGAAGAGTCTCCTGGACACACCAACCATGCTGGCACTCTAGAAATCCTATTATCACCGAAATAGTAACTTTTCAGTGTGCAAAACAAAGACAATGACTTACTAGTTATATACCTGAGTGGTTATATTTCCACCTTAAACATAAGTCCTGTGTGTGGGCCTTTCAAGCTAATGACCTCTGTGCTGGTTAGTATCTACTTCTAGAAAGGAATTTTCACTCTGATCTTGCTATCCTTTTCAGCCCATCTCATGTTCCTGTCAGCCTCTTTCATCTAACACACACACACACACACACACACACACACACACACACACACACACACACACACACAGAGTTCTGACTGTCCAGCAACATTAAATAGATCTACTCAAGGCGCTTTCCAGACAGCACAAAATCAAAGCAAAAGCTGAAAAAATACTTCTGAGGGTAATTGGGAGACTGTACAGTCTTATGTGGATCATGTGAAACCTACCCTTGATTAAACAGTAACATCAAAACACTCGATCACATGAGGCCAGGAGTAATTCAGCTAAGGCATGACAGAGCAGAGCAGACAGCCCTTCCAAAGCATGTGGAAGTTAAAGGACTGAGCTGAGGAGTTTCTGATTATCTTTCAAAGTCACTAAACCATTATATTCCTTTCTCTGCTGGCTGCTAAGGAGTACAGCCACCTCTGTAGCCCTCAACGAGAAGCCTCAGACTTCAGTCCAAGCATATAGCACAGAGTTGGTCCTTGATACCACCTTAACTCCCCATCTACTCCAAATCACTCATCCACTCACTTATCTGACTTGGCATTACTAGCAGCAGGCTGGGCATGTCTTCACAAGTCATTAAGACTCCTTTCTAGAACAAGATATGCTCTACTTAAGAAAATTATGGCATAATACAAAGAGATTTTCATCCATTAATAAACATTTGGAGTCTAATCTTTAAAAGCATCTTTTAACTGTGCTTCAAAGTGCCATCTAAAGGGGAAAAAAACTGCTCTAGCAAACAGTATGCCTAAAATTAGAAAATTCTATATACACTGTTAGAGAGGAACTACAAAAATAAAATATTGTCATTATGTACTTTTAGCTTGAAACACATAGAAAATTGTAAATATATCCTACATAAAAAAATCTCCCAAATTGTGAGACATGTATGATAAAGTCACGTAACATATATTATTTCTGTACTTTTACACTTATAAAAAACAAAACAAAGCAAAAAATCCAGGCAGCACTTAGCTTTAATCCCAGTGAAGCAGAGGCAGGCAAATTACTGTGAATTTGAGACCAGTCTATTCTACACAGTTCCAGGACAGTCAGTGCTACAAAGTGAAGACCTCCCTCAAACAAACTAACAAAAAGAATAAAAATAAAATGCAAGACCAGCACAGTTTTCATATGAAGAACCAATGGTACTTTAAAGTTACTACAGTAAATGTAAGTTAATATAAATATATACTTTTATCCAAAAAAATAGAGGTACCTCCATGCTAAAATCACAAAGTACAAAGATAACCAATACTGCACATGGGCTACTGAAGACATTGTACTTCCTAATTCTGACGAACAGCAGTGGCAGCAAAGTACAAAAATCAGAAATTGATGAGGAACTATGCATTTAGTATTTTTCTCTTGAAAAGCCAAAAGTTCATGTAAAACTTCTAAAAATCACAGCTTATTTTTATTATCTAAAAAAAAGCAATAATAACCCCCATTTTTCTTTCAGGGTGGGGAGACGGCTCAATGAGTAAAGGTGCCCACTGCTGAGCCTGACATCCTGAATCTGATCGCCAGGACCCATATGGCAGAAGGAGAAAATCAACTCCCACAGACCGCTCTTGACATCTACACTCACATGTGTGCATGCACACACACATACAAACAATTAAATACAAAAATGATTTCAAACCCATTTTTAACTCTTAAACATTTATTTTCATATGATGAGTGTTTGCCTGTGTGTGTGCATGTGCAAGGTCTGTGTGCCTGGTGCCTACCAAGGCCAGGAGAGAACATCCGATGGTTGTGAGCTGCCATGCAGCTACTGGGATTCAACCTAGGTCTTCTCCAGGAGCAGTCAGTGTTTTTAACCATGGAGCCATCTCTCCAGTCCACACACCACTTAAAATTTGTTTGTTTGGTTTTGTTTTTATGAGACAGGGTTCTCTGTATAGCTTTGGTGCCTGTCCTAGAACTCCATAGGTAGACTGGGCTGGTCTCGAAATTAGAAATCGCCGTGCCTCTGCCTTCTGAGTACTGGGATTAAAGGCGTGTGTGTTACCACCGACCGGCTCCCACTTAAAATGTTTAATTCCCACATTTAATTTTAAAATACCAAATTCAGGTACAGCAACTATATTGAGTGGCAACTCAGTTGACTAGCTTGAAAAGTGGTGCATAGATTTTACTCAAGAACCAAGTGTGATGGCATAGCTACACAGTGGTCTACACAGTGAGTTCCAGGACAGCCAGAACTACACACAAACAAAACAAGATTTTACTCACTTCCCTCATAGCCACTCCCTAAGGTTAGAGCCCTCAAGGCTCTGCCTACATTCCTGCTTCAGATCCTTTAACAATCTCCTCCGTATCATTAGAGAAAAAATAAAAAGCTTATGACTCAGGGCAGGGAAGGTAAATCAGTGGTACAGTACTCGCAGAGCATGTGTTCCAGGGGCTCTCAGTGCCCCTGCCCCCAGAAAGCCAGTCTAGGAAACCCTACCTCAATGTGGATTTTTGTGTGTGTGTGTGTGGTTTCTGTGGATCTGAACTCAGGTTCTCATGTTTGTGTGGCAAGTACTTTGTAGATTTAGCCATCTCCCCAGCTCTGCTTTTTGTTTTTGGTGAAGTGAAGTTGAATTTATTAAGAAACAGTTTTAGATTTAAGCACAGGTTAGAGACACTTAAAAGGACAGTACACCTTCAAGACATGGGTGTGGACATCTCAACAGAGTCTCCAAGCTTTATTGATATGGTTTTTCAAGACAGGGTTTCTCCATAGCCCTGGCTGTCCTGAACTTGCTCTGTAGACCAGGCTGCCCTCGGGAACTCACAGAGATCTGCCTGCCTCTGCCTTCTAGCAGTGCTGGGATTAAGCCATTTGCTACCACTGCCGGGCAATTTATTGACTCTTAATCAGAGAGATAAGTAGTCAGAATGTTCTATGGTTGACCCTCTGATCATAACTGAGGACTCCTGCTACATCTAATTAACTAATTATAATCACAATTACTGGCTGCTCTGATGATCATAAGCCTGTAAAGCAAACTACCAGAAACAAGGAAAAAGCATTCTCCTATACCACCAAAGTTACCCTTCTATGCCGTCGGGAAGGGTTTCATTAAAACACAGAAATCTCCAAAAACAGGCATGGTGCTAGAGAGACAGCTCAGGGGTTAAGAGCATGTACTGGACTTGCAGAGGACCCAAGTTTAATTCCCAGCACAGATCAGGGGATTCAACAACCTCCTCTGGTCTCCAAGGGCACATTGTGTGCACATACTCATACACACATATAACTGAGAAAATAAGTGAGGCATCAAGCGTCTCCAGTATAGGCCTTCTTTTGTTATTCTGACATCACTAAGCTGCCCAGGCTGGTCTGCTTTGGCAATCCTTTAAATCTCTTCTTCAAGCACTTTGGGAACTTTATTCAAACATTAAAAAATACCAGTTAAACTGGGCATGGTGGCACACACTTTTAATCCCAGAACTTGGGAGGCAGAGGCAGGCAGATCTCTGTGAGTTCAAGGCAAGCAGCTTGGTCTACAGAGAGGGTTCCAGGATAGGGTTACACAGAGAAACTGTGTCTCAAAAAACAAAACAAAACAATAAAAAAATCAGTTAAATAATAATCAGTGTGATAGAAATTAATTGTTTCCCCTGTACATACTACTTCTTACAGTGTTGTCTGCTAAAAGTAAACATTGGGAAAATTTACAAAATGTTCCACTTATATGAAACTCTCATTTTTAGTATGGTAACTATTATCATGCTAAGAAAGCCACTGAGCAGGATTTCTACTGACACATAGGTGTTGATTGTACAGACAACCTCTGCTAGAGATGCTTATCTCACAGCCAATAAAAATGACTGCCAGAATTTAATTGCACACTGTGATTATGTATTCAAAATTCTACAGTATCCAGCCAAAGCCTGGGAGACATCCATGGAGGGTTCTCAAGCAGTCAGCAAGTACTCATAGAACCAATAAGTGCCCAATTTAGACTGAGAGTGGAGAGGTAAAAGCAGACTTCCTGTTACTGGAAATTTACAGTGGAGCCAATCTTAGTAAATAAACACACAATTCAACCCACTCTTAATGACCAGAAAAGACAGTCATGCAAGACAGTGTCTAACCCAGCACTTCATCAGACAATCATCATCTTCAGCCACGCAACAGCAGCCCGTGTGTGAGAGTTGCTGCTTAAAGTTTACCTTAACCACAGGATGGCCTTGCTTCATGCCGTTACCAGCACAGAAAAGCCCCAATTGGCATCTCTGCCCTGCATATCCCTTCAACACCTGTTTCATGTAATTGGGTGACCTCTTCTCCTGGTCCCTGCTCCCCCAACACACACACTCACTTGCCTCCAAAATTCCTACTCCAGTTTGTTGGTCTGAATTATTACACATTCTTCAAGACACTTTAGGAAGGTGTGCCCTGATCCTTCCTTCCGTCTTCCACACTGGATAAGGCTGGCCTGTGTTCTAATCCTCATAGCTCTGGGCTAGCACACACCATGACGGAATCATATTGAGATACTTTTTTGTTTGTTTGTTTGTTTGTTTGTTTGTTTGTAGTGCTAGGGATCAAACCCAGGGTCTTAACGCAAACTAAGCAAGCACACTACGCCTTGAAGTATTTTTACTGTTCACCTCTCCCCTCAACTGGCTAACTTCTAGAGAACAGAACTGTGATTTTTTTTTTTTCCGAGACAGGGTTTCTCTGTGGCTTTGGAGGCTGTCCTGGAACTAGCTCTTGTAGACCAGGTTGGTCTCAAACTCACAGAGATCCGCCTGCCTCTGCCTGCGCCACAACCGATAGGCTCCAAACTGTGATTTTTAAAAAAGATTTATTATTTGTTATTTTATGTATGAGTATTTGCTTACAAGTATGCATATACATCATGTATGTGTCTGTCTGGTGCTCTTGGAGGCCAGAAAAGGGCATTAGATCCTTGGATCTAGAGTTACAGAGAGTTGTGAGCCACCATGGGGGTGCTAGGAACCAAACCAGAGTCCCCTGCAAGAGCAGTCAGATCTCTTAACCACTGAGACAACTCTCTAGTTCAATTCTTTTAAAGAAAGTAAAAATTCAAATCCTGACTACTTCTTAACTCTCTGATTAAGAATTAGTAAATTGCCGGGCAGTGGTAGCAAATGGCTTAATCCCAGCACTGCTAGAAGGCAGAGGCAGGCAGATCTCTGTGAGTTCCCGAGGGCAGCCTGGTCTACAGAGCAAGTTCAGGACAGCCAGGGCTATGGAGAAACCCTGTCTTGAAAAACCATATCAATAAAACTTGGAGACTCTGTTGAGATGTCCACACCCATGTCTTGAAGGTGTACTGTCCTTTTAAGTGTCTCTAACCTGTGCTTAAATCTAAAACTGTTTCTTAATAAATTCAACTTCACTTCACCAAAAACAAAAAGCAGAGCTGGGGAGATGGCTAAATCTACAAAGTACTTGCCACACAAACATGAGAACCTGAGTTCAGATCCTACAAAAACTTGTAACAGCAGCACTTTCAGGCAGAGACTGCGAGATCTCTGTAGCTGGCTAGCCTGCTATGGGTCTTGCCAAACCCAGCTCCAGGTTGACTAAGAAACCAAAGAAGATATCCAACATTAGCTAGCCTCTGGTCTCCGTATGACAGACAGGCAGGCAGTGGCCCACACCGGCAATCCCAGCATTTGAGAGGCACAGGCAGGAGGATAGATCCAAGTTCAGAGGCTTGCCTGGTCTACATATGGAATTCCAGGCCAGCCGGGACTGCATTATGAGACCCTGCCACCCACCCCGCCAAAAATAAACACATAACCAAAATAAATAAATGATTCCCCAAACAGTAGTTCATAAAGGCCGATGGAAGCTGGGAATATAGCTCAATTAAACAGCCCCTATCGGGCACATGCAAACCTTAAAGTCAGTCATACTAAGTAGCAAGCTTCTTGACAAGATTGTAGCCAAGGATATCCTCTTAACACAAAACCAGGTGATGCTGTAAACTTCTGCCAAAATGCCACATCTAAACTCCACGGACTGACGATGCCTACCACATCCAGGCACACATTTCCCAACCACAGACTGGTCATCAGCTCTGAGACACAGCCAGCTGCCAGTGACCTAGTCTCCAAGGCGCTTCCCTCTTGGGAGCGAACTTCCGCGAGGGGATGGAGGGACATCCCCGCGGCTCTTCTCCTAGACAGCTCGGCATCAGGGGCTGCCTTTACTTATATAAAAAATTTTCCCCATAAGCGGGTCTTGCTATGTGGCAGAGGCTGGCCTCAAACTCGCGGCAAATCCTCCCGCCTCGGCTCCAACAGGACTTCTCATTCAGAGACACCCATAACCTTGCCACTACCACCTGGTAGAAGTATTCAAAACCCGGCGCCACAGCAGCCCGCGCCATCCCCGAGACCCACGCGGGAACCGACTGTGACCCGGCCGCAACCACAACTCCGGACTCGGACGGGACCGGAGCGGCGGCAGACGGCCGGGAGCCGCGCCCCCCCCGGTGAGCCCGAGTCCCGCCGAGCTATGAAGAACTCGGCCAGGAGGAGAGGCCGAGCGCGGAGCTCTGGCGGCCTGGCCCTCCGCGCCCTCCCGCCCGCCTAAGTGGCGGAATGGAGCGGCCCAGGGTCAGCGCCGGCCGGACGCCGCCGCCGCCATCCCGCTGCGAGGGGGAACGCGTCTCCGTGGCCCCCGTCCCTCCGAACCTGGTCCGCGGCTCCGCCGGCGTCCGACAGCCGCTCCCAGCGCCGCTTCAGTCACTCGGCTCCCCGCCCCGCCCCGCCCCTGCCCCCGCACGCCCCGCCCCCGGCTCCACAGGCACGAGCGCGCTGCGCACGTATTGCGTCATTTCCGTGACGCTTCGGATTTCCGGGGTCTGGATGCTGCCCGCCGGAAAAGGTGTCCTACACTCGGGGAGTTGACCGCCAGAAAGTCTGTAGGGACAACGCTTGGGCGCTTGGCACACCGAGTGACCGCGAGGCCATCGCTTACGTGTCCGCGGCTCTCGAGAAGCCGCTGTTTCCCTGCCATTCCTCACTCCATGCCTTCAGCTTGTGCTTGCACTCGCCTGGAGGGTGACAAGAAGCCCTGAGAATGGCCATAGCACGGCATAGCACGTACAGATCTGAGAGGAGCCGGGCGGTGGTGGCGCACGCCTTTCATCCCAGCTCTTGGGAGGCAGAAGCAGGCGGATCTCAGTGAGTTTGAGGCCAGCCTGGTTCTACAAAGTGAGTTCCAAGACGGCCAGGATTGCTACACAGAGAAACCCTGTCTCGGGAAAAAAAAAAAAAAAGGATCTGAGAGGAACCCCCTAGTCCAGTCCAGGAGACGTTTACCAGCATGTAAGGAATGCGACCGCCAGAAGAAAATAAAAACGTGTCTTTCTCCTTGTGAGGCGTTAGCAGGGAATAAATGGGTACTCAGAGAAGAGGTCGGAGGGAGAAATAACGCGTGACTGCTGGACGGTAAAGATAGATAACAATCCCGCTTTACAGTTGAGATGCAACCTCACCGCCTTTGTTATCTCCCCCAGGCCAGGAACCACCCGGGTGGAGGAGATAAAGTAACAGGAAAGGGGAGGAAAGAGTAGAAAAAGAGATGAGAGAGCCCGAGAGTCCTACAAATGATCAACCCAGAACTGTTAGACATTTCCCAGCTCTGGAAAAACCACCTTCCAGACAGAATGCTTTTTTGGTCCGTGGGCATTCAGTTCTTGTTCACCCCTAGGAAGAGCCTGGTCACCTGGGTAGGTGGCCCACAGAACTGGCACTCCTGGTTTGCCTTCACAGATCTCAGGACTTTTAAGAGGATTCAGGTTAGAACCTTAAAGTTGGGAATGAATCCCAAAGCAACCAGGCTGCAATCCCAGTACTGAGGAGCCAGAGACAGGAGGATCAGGTGTTCTTGGCCTAGGTGACTTAGACCCTGTGTGGAAAAAAAAAGTGAAAAAAAGCCACCTGTGGTAGCAAATTACTCCAATCTCAACACTTGGAGGTTGAAGCAGGAGGATTACAGCATGAGCTGCAGTAGAACACTGTCTCAAAAAAAAAAGTGAAAAGCTGTGGGTTTTCCTTGGTAGCCAGAGCACATGTGGGCAATGCATGAATGCTGAGCGTAAGGGATCTTGATGGCCCAGTTGTGTTGGGCACGAGGAGCTAGGGTGCCAGACATGGTCAGATTGGCCTGGGAAAATGGCTCCAAGATGGGTGTGTAAGGTCTGTGAAGATCAAAGACAGCACTTGTAGGAGTGAGGTGAGGATTACAGGTAAAACAGAGGACCAAAGAGATGGCCCGGTGAGTGAAGACTTGCCATTCAAGGCTGGCAACCTGAATCCGAACCCTGGAACTAACAGAAGGGTGGAAAGAGAGAACCAACTCACAAAGTTGTCCTCCGGCCTCCATTTGAGTATGCATCTACACACAATAATCGTAATTTTTAAAAGTTAAAAAAGGAAAATCGAGGGAGACTCCCTATATACTCCCTATTTACTACAGAAGAAGAGTAACTAAAACTTCTGGCATCAGTGAAAGGTGGGGCAGGATTTTAGATACCATCCTACAACTTAGTGTGCTCTAATTACCTGCATTGGAGAAAGAGAAAAGGGCAGGCCAGGCACACTTTTAATCCCAGGACCTGGAAGAGGCAGGAGGATATCCGAGTTCAAGGCCAGCCTGGTCTACAGAGTGAGTTCCAAGACAGCTAGGACTATACAGAGAAACCCTGTCTTGATAAACCAAATTGTGGGGAGGGCAATAATGCCTAGCATCCAGCAGGCCAACTGACTCCTTACTTCATCAGGTTCTTTGTTTATCTCATCGCATACTGGCTTCCATCTTTGTGTCTTGACTTGTTTGAACTCTCTCTCTCTCTGTCTGTCTGTCTGTCTGTCTCTCCCCTCTGCTGTTCCTCCCCCTCCCCCCATTTCTTTTATTTGTTAAGACAGTTTATCGGGCTTCAGAGATGGCTCAGTGTTTAAGAGAACTGGCTATTCTTCCAGAGGTCCTGAGTTCACCCACGTGGTGGCTCACAACCATCTGCAATGAGATTTCTGGCCTGCAGAAGATCTGTGCCACCACTGCTGCTGCTGCTTGGACTCTTAATGTTCATTTAAACCTTGGGTCCATTTCACTGCAATATGTATGAACAACTTGGAGTTTTCACCACAGGCCCTTTTCCTTCCCTAACTATAGAAGGCTAGTTCCTGCCCCCAAGGGCCCTAGGTTCAAGCTTCAGAATTTAAAAAGAAAAAAAAATCTGAGTATAACTGAGACCTAAAAGTTAAGTTAGCCAGTGTCATACAGCATTAATAGTGGAGGTACAAACAGAACCTAGTCTCAATTTCCATTTCAGGAACATTAGAGGCAACAGATCAGTGTTGTCTGCCTTGTAATGTTTTCTAAAAAGCCACACTTGGCTTAAAGACTCTGTAGACTAATTTTGGAATGTTGTAGATCCATATCTTAGACTGTCTTTAGTCAGCTTAGTAGGCATTTATGACTCCCTCTATCTCTGATTTATCCCTTTGACCATAGGATAAAATCTTTGGAGTGTATTTGCACATTCCAATCATAGCTTCCACCAATCCAAAAGCTGAGAATGTCAACAGACAGCAGTCGAATCCTAAAGCAGAGATCTCCCCTACTTTGCTCTAACTCCCTACCCAACAGTGTCCTCATCAATGTTTGGCAAATGCATTCATGTATGACTTACTCAGTGTCTATGAAAAGTTCATATATAATGATGGTGCGTGTCTATAATCCCAGTACATTGGAGGCTGAGGCAGGAGGATGGGGAGTTCAAGTTCATCATCAGCTACATGGTGAGTTTGAGGCCAACCTCTACATGAGACCATATCTTTAAAAACAACAGTTCAGGTAACCACTATCGTGGTGAAATGTCATCTGGGACAATCTGTAAGTGCTAGGAGGGCCGTGGTCACTCACAATTGACTGCAAATCCACTGCTGTCCTTTGGAGTGAGTGCCGTCCTGTGTCCACAGGCTCCATACAAGATGCCACTTACCGTGCATCTAAGTGCAGTCACCAAACACCAACATGAGCTGCAATCCCTGCTTTCAGTCTAATCATTTACTGAGTGGGGATTCCTGGACTCCTTAAGTACCTATTGTTCAATGGGTTATAAAGACAAAGGTAGCTTTTCCGAAGAGTTAAATTCTAGGGGACAGGGCCAGTGAGATGGCTAACTTGGTAAACAGACTCAGCCAAGCCCAATGACCTGAGTTCAGTCCCTGAGACCCAGGTGGTAGGAGAGAACTGACTCCTGCAAGTTGTCCTTTAACCTTCATGTGTGTGACATGACACACACATGGGCAAGTATACACATGTACACACACACGAAGTATCTTAAAAACAGCTGGGTAGACTGGGTGGTGGTTGCACATGCCTTAAATCCCAGCACTTAGGAGGCAGGGGCAGGCGGATCTCTGTGAGTTTGAGACCAGCCTGGTCTATAAGACATTCATACTCCAAAACCACACAGAGAAACCCTGTCTCAACAACAACAACAACAAAAACCCAACAGCTGGGCATGGTAGTAAACACCTTTAATCTGAGCACTCGGGAGGCAGAGACAGGAGGATTTCTTTGAGTTTGAAGCCAGCCTGGTCTACCTGGAAATTTCCAGGACAGCCAGAGAAATTGTGAGACTCTATCTCAAATACAATTTTAAAATTGAAAATAAGCTGGGCATGGTAGTGCATGCCTTTAGTCCTAGCACTTGGGAGGCAGATGCAGGAAGATCTATGTGAGTTCAAGGCCAGCCTGGTCTACAGAGTGAGTTCAAGGCCAGCCAGGGCTGCACAGAGAAACTGTCTCAAAAATAAAACAAAAATACTGTTAAGTTCTAGTTGATGGAGCCAACAAAGAAATTTACATTAGCTGGTGATGTGTGAGGGAAAATGATGCAGGGAAGGGGGATAATGCATTGGAGAAATTTGCGTTTGGGGCTGGCTGTCACAGCACAAGCTGGTAATAATCAAGTGACTGAAGCAGGAGAATTGTGAGTTGGAGTCCAGCCTTGACTGCAAAACAAGACTCTGTAGCACGGAAGGAAGGGCGGCCAAGTTGACAAGTCCAAGGTCAGCATGGGAAGGAACTAGCTAGAGGATGGACCCTGGAAGTTCTGACTCATTGAAATCATTAGCAGAACAATCTAACCCTCGTGCCTTTACCGTTCCTCTGCCAATTTTGATGTTGCTTATTGATTTAAAGGGGAAATTATCACGCTGAGTACTTTTTGCTCCAGTCATGAATGGAAACCTGGTACTAAGTTACTATCTTGTATCTTTGTTAAAACACTGGCTTAGTACCAAACTGATTAATCTGGATATGTTCATAAACTTTCATTACCCCATCTATTTTTTTTAATTTAGTTTGTATATTTATGGGGGTTTTGCCAGCATGAATGTCTGTGTACCACATATATGCAGTGCCCCCAGATGCCAGAAGAGGGCATCAGTTTCTCTAGGACGCTGATATCAGAAGGCTGTGAGCTGTCATGTGGCTGCTGGGAATTGAACCAGGGTCCTCTGGAAGAACAGCCTGTGCTCTTAACTGATGAGGCACCTCTCCAGACTCCTGCCTAGCTTATCTTTGGTGATTCCAATGTCTGAGCCCCACATTTTCTTGCCTCATCTTACACTTGTGTCCACTGGCTTCCTTCCCCCCCAGTTTTGTGTTGGTCTGAAACACAAGCTGGGTAGGAGTGAAGGGGATAGAAAATTAGCTTAGAAAAGAAGGTCCTATGGAGTTGGTTTATGACTTTTCCTGGGAAGGCATGAGCAAACATCTCTTCACCACAGATAGGGTGCAGACAATGGACCATGGAAACTGTCCTTGCTGAACCACTGTGTTTAATTAGGAATACTTAAGTAGCATGGGCGATTTATGGACAGCCACGGTACTGAAGAAGGGACCTCAAGCACAACCTCAAGCCTTTTTTTAAGACGGTGTCTCTAACATCCCAGGCTGGCCCCAAGCTCATTCCGTAGCAGAGGCTATGAACTGATGCTCCACCTCCACCCCTCTTGTGTTAGGGTTACAGGCCACCGAGTGAATGGGCCGCCACACGGCCTGTCCTTGACTGCAGCTGGCATCATATATTGTATTCAGTACAGTGTACTATTCCTTCCAAAGGCAGAATTCAGGGTCTCGGGAACTAAGGGGACAGAATTCAGAGTGGGCCACTAAAGTTTTACTTCTTGTCCCCATGACACCAAGAGATAGGGCTTCTCTGGGTAACAGCCCTGGCTCTTTTTTTTTTTTTTTTTTTTTTTTTTTTGGTTTTTTGAGACAGGGTTTCTCTGTGGCTTTGGAGGCTGTCCTGAAACTCGCTGTGTAGACCAGGCTGGCCTCGAACTCACAGAGATCCGCCTGCCTCTGCCTCCCAAGTGCTGGGATTAAAGGCGTGCGCCACCAACGCCCGGCTCCTGGAACTCTTTTTGTAGACCAGGCTGGCATCCAACTCACAGAGATCCACCTGCCTCTGCCTTCTGAGTGCTGGGACTAAAGGTGTGCACCACCACCACTTAGATAAAAGTATTTTTTTAAAAAAGAAAATAAAAGCCAGGGGGTGGTGGTGCACACCTTTAATCCCAACACTAGGGAGGCAGAGGCAGGCGATCTCAGTCAACTCAAGGCCAGCCTGGTCTACAGAGTGAGTTCCAGGACAGCACAGAGAAACCCTGTCTCACCCTCAGCACTTCAGAAGAGAGAGAAAAGAAAAACCAGCTGGAGTCAGGCATGATGGTGCACATCTGTGATCCCAGCATGTGAGGGTCAGGGAGTGGAGGCAGGAGGATCACTGCAAGTTTAAAGCCTGGTCTGTATAGAATCTAGGCCAGCTGTAACTACACAGCAAGACTGCACAACCCCCTATGCTGATGAACTAAACTTTCCCAGATGAGACTAAATAACTATCCCTCCTGGAAGTCATTTGGCTGCAGAAGTGAGAAAGGCAACGATTCAGGAGGCAACTGGGGGCTCGGCGAAGCCAAGAGTCGTCCGTAGCAACACAGCTGAAAGATTTCAGATAACATGAATGGATTCAAGATTCGTGTTGCAGATGCCACAAGTGCTCAACAATGGGCTACATGCAGGAGTGAAAGATGACTTCCAGGGCTTGCGGCTTTGGGGGACAGTGCAAGATGGGACTGGGAAAACAGATGGACACGTGTGGCAGAGAGGAGAAAGGAGTGCCCACGTAGACATGTAAGTAGTAATATTTAACAGGTAACGTGAGTGTATCATTCAAGGTTGAGGAAAGCAGCCTAGACAGGATTATAAAACAGGGTCACAGAGAAACCCTGTCTCGAAAAAAAAAAAACAGGGTCAATCAACATGGCAATGTGATCGTTATCAACAGGTTGTCTCTCAGCTGCAAATTTCCCTTTCATTGCCTTTTCAAGAGGAGGGCTATGGAAATGGAGAAAGTGAGAACTTCGATTTAAACAAACAGAAAAGTGATATTCCTGTTTGTCAGTAGTGGGCGCTGGTGAGCCACGGAAGAGGAAGGCATTTATTTGCCCTGGAGGAAGTGCAGAGTCCAGCACCCTCGCCTGCAGTGTATGCTGCCCAACAGTGTCCACCCTCAAGTCATGAAGTGTTTCTAGATGGTTCCAAGTCCTCCACAGAGTTGGCTGCATTTTCCCTGGTACACAAAAGCCCAGTTTCCATTTGATGACAGGCAGGAGAAGATTTTCAATGATATACCTTGTACCTTAGATGTCTGTTAGTGACTGTTGGAGGCAGATGTGATTCCTGGCTGGGTGCGTGGTGTGCAACTATAGTCCTACTTTTTCTAAAGCTAGAGAAAGAAGAGTGTTCAATCCCAAGGGTTCAAAGACAGCTGGGAAACATGGGATCCTGTCTCCAGCTTGGCACTATTGAGCGGTGACAGAGCCTTGAGGAAGGAAGTAGGGCCTATCAGGAGATTTTAGAGCAGTGGTTCTCAACCTTCCTAATGTGACCCTTTAATACAGTTCTTCATGCTGTGATGACCCCCAGCCATAACATTATTCTCATTGCTACTTCATAGCTGTAACTTTGCTAGTTATGAATCGTAATATGAATATCTGCGTTTTCCAATGGTCTTAGGTGACCCCTGTGAAAGGGTCATTCTACCTCAAAGGGGTTGGGACTCACAGGTTGAGAACCTGTGTTTTAGAGTATTGGGGGGCATTTCCTCAAAACACATTCTAGGGCTTTGATCTCTTCTTGTTCCAACCATGTAGTGAATGGCTTTGCTCCGTCACAGGCTCAGAATCGAGTTTTTCTCTATAAGTTGATTATCTCCAATAGTTTTCATTTATCTATTTGAGTATAGATATGTGCATATGAATGCAGGGGCAGACAGAGACCGATGCCCGAGATCAGATCCCCTGAAGCTGGAGTCCCAGGTGGTTGGGAGCTGCCTGACACCTGGGCTGGGAACCAAACTCAGGTCCTCTGGGACAGCAGATGCCCTGATTAACTGCCTCTCCACCCCGGTTAGGTTTTGCAGAACAGAAAGCTGACACAGGCGGATCCCAGGAGCCCTGGATGCCTTTTCAGAAAAAAATCCTTGCAGTCCGAGTTAAGCCTCCCCGATCCAAAGGCTACTTGGCTGTTATGTTGTGTGGGGGGAGTGTGAGATTTTGAAAGAGTACAATTCTGGCTACTGGATCTAGAGGGTAACCCCAATGTATGAATTCTACAGTAGCACTGTCCATTTCCTAGACGTTAGAAGCAGGTATTTATTCACCTAGGGAAGAAATGAAACATACAAGCTCTCCACGAAGAACACACTCCAAAGGTGGCTGGGGAAGAAGCAGCTCTTACAGGGTGATAGGGCATGCCTGTCATCCCAGCACTTAGGAGGCAGAGGCAGAATTGTTCCAAGTGTGAGGCTAGCCTGGGCTACACAGTAACAAAATGAAACAACCAATCAAGTAGAAACAGAGAAGGGAAATAGGAAGAAGGAAAAGGAGGGAGGTAGAGAGAGCTAAAACTAAAGAACACAACAGGAAAATGAGGCTACAAAGAAGTTAAGGGACCCTGCTATAAACACAACAAACCAAAACTGAACCGGAAGGTAAATCCAGTTAAAAAGACACCTTCAGCCGGGCGGTGGTGGCGCACGCCTTTAATCCCAGCACTCGGGAGGCAGAGGCAGGCGGATCTCTGTGAGTTCGAGGCTGGGCTGGACCGACAGCCTCCAAAACAATACAGAGAAACCCTGTCTCGTAAAAACCAAAAAAAAAAAAAAAAAAAAAAAAAAGGCACCTTCGTAAAGCCAACCGTTCACACACAAGGGCAGAAAGCCAGAGTCTAAGGGCTATGAGCCAAAGCCAGACCTGGAGCAACTGAGCATAGCGTAGAGCTCAACTCTTCTAACCCACGGGTCCCTAGGAGAGGGGCCTTATCCTGGGTACACCCTTCACTTAGTGAAATAAACGCCAGTGTGTATGTGCAGCTAGCTCTGGGGGCTGCAGTTCCACTAGCGAAGGCTCTCCCGGACCTAGGGCCCAGCCAGCAAGCCATCACTACTGGCAGTCATCCTGAACTCGCTGTCCCAGGAGCAAGGCCCCCCTCCACCTCACAGACACAGAGCTCACAGTCACAAGGACAACCGGTTACTGTCAAGGTGGAGCCCACAAGCGGCTCCAGGACGGAGGAACCTGAAGCACTGGAATTCCAAGGCTAAGGCAGGCTTGAGCTCCATGACAGCCTGTCTCAAAAGAGGGAAGGGCTATGAATGGAATGTTCTGGGTTTAAGGTTTCCTTTCAATTAGTCGGAGTTTCCAGAGGCCTTGAACTGTGCTTCATCGAGATGAACATTTGGAAGTACAGCTAACTGACTGAACAAAAGGGAACACTGTGCGACACACCTCAGCTCCCAATGCCACCAGGACAAATTGAAGAGGTGTTGGAGAGGCAGGAAAGATGGAGGAGCGAAGAGGTGTGTGTGTGTGTGTGTGTGTGTGTGTGTGTGTGTGTGTGTTTGCTTGTTTTGTTTTGCTTTTTTAATTGGGGGGCACTGCAGGGGTAAGGGGAGGATATGGAGGGGATGAGAGGTGAGCACATTTAGGATGCATGATGTGAAATTCCCAAAGATTCAGTAAAGAAATTCTGTTAAATAAAAAAAAGTCAGGGTTTTGGCTGGGCAATGATGATGCACATCTTTAGTTCCAGCATTCAGAGTAAACATATATAAGCAGTTAAAAGCATAGGCAGGAAGATCTTTGTGAATACAAGGCCAGCCTGGTCTACAGAGCTAATTTAAGACAGCCAGAGCTGTTAGAGAAACCCCGGTCTGGTAAAACAGGGGGAAAAACCACTAAAAAACAAACAAAAAAATCCCCCACAAAGGTCAGGGTTTCAGCCCGAGGATAAGGCTTGGTATTAGAACACTTGCTTGGCATGTGCAGGGACCTGGAAAGCCAAGCATGGTGCCTTCAACCCCAGCACTTGTGAGTTTGAGGTCAGTCTAGTCTATATATTGAGGACCATTCTTTTTTTTAAATGTATTTAACATCTTTTTCATTTATTTTACGTACCACCAATTTTCCCCTCCCTCCTCTCTTCCTGTTCCCTCCCCAACTCCCATCTACCTGCCTCTCCACCCTCTCCTCCATTTAGAATGGGGCAGGGCCTCCCATGGGCTTGAACAAAGCATGGGCTCTTCAAGTTGAGGTAGGTCTTCTCCCCCTTCATCAAGGCTGGGTTAGTTAGCCCAGCATGGGAAACAGGTTCCTAAAAGTCAGGTAAGCATCAGAGACAGGTTCTGATCTCACTGCTAGGAGCATTGCAAATGGACCAAGCTACACAGCTCTCACACATGCAGAGGGCCTAGGTCAGTCCCATGCAGGCTCCCTAACTGTTGGTCCAGAGTCCATGAGCTCCCAGTAACTCAGGTCATCGTCTCTGTGGGTTCCCTGGCCTTGACCTTGACCCCACTGCCTCTTCAGGAATCCCAGAGCTCTGCCCAGTGCTTGGCTGTGGATCTCTGCATCTGCTTCCATCTGGTACTGGATGAAGGCTCTCTGACGACAATTAGGGTAGTCACCAATCTGGTTACGGCAGATGGCCAGTTCAAGCACCCTCTCTACTATTGCTAGGAGTTTTAGCTGGGATCATCCTTCTGGATTCCTGGAGTTTCCCTGGCACCAGGTTTTTGAGGCCCATTCTTTTTTTTTTTTTTTTTTTCTTTTTTGGTTTTTCGAGACAGGGTTTCTCTGTGGCTTTGGAGGCTGTCCTGGCACTAGCTCTTGTAGACCAGGCTGGCCTCGAACTCACAGAGATCTGCCTGCCTCTGCCTCCCGAGTGCTGGGATTAAAGGCGTGCGCCACCAACGCCCGACCCCCACATCCCAATTTAACCCTCCCGACTACATATACATACTTTTCCCCAGAATTAAAAAAAGTCTCTCCCATCCCAGTTTCCAACATCCTACCTTCAAATAAGGAAAGGAAGGCTCCCTTAAGAATCCTGGGATGATCCTGGCTTTGGTGGCACACACCTTTAATCCCAGCTCTCGGGAGGGAGAGGCAGGTGGATCTCTGTGAGTTTGAGGCCAGCCTGGTCTACAGAGCGAGTTCTAGGACAGCCTCCAAAGCAATACAGAGAAACCCTGTCTTGAAAAGCCAAAAAAAAAAAAAAAAAAAAAAAAGGAGGGGGGGTTGACATTCCCTCCAGAGCCTGCACAGAAGCCCGAGAGCTTGACTGTTTATATTGCAATCAAATATGGTTTGAAATGTGGAGAAGGCCCGAGCTGGTGAGAGATCACTGACTCAGGTTTCACAAATGCGGAACCTGCAGAAGACCAAACTAGACTCCCTGAATATAGGTGGCAATGGCAATGCTGGGGCAATATATGAAGCCACTAATAGTGGGTCCAAGGTCTAAGTCTAATGCACAAACTGACTTAGTGGAGCCCATTCTGTATGGAGAGATGCCTTGGCTCAGTCTAGACATGGTGGGGGTGGGTGGTATGCCTTCGTCCTGCCTCAGTGAGATGATGGGACAGATTTCCTAGGGGAGGCCTTACCCTCTCTGAGGAGCACATGGGAGGAGGAGTGAGGGGGAACTGGGATTGTATTGTAAAACATAAATTAAAATATGCAGAATGACACTGACATTCTTCCTAGTGACAAAATGCTTTGTGTGAAAAGTGTTGGGGTTGATTCTGTTTTAGAACTAAGCCCAGCATCACACAACAACACCCCCCACCCCATCCTGCTTGCTCTGTGCTGGAGGTGTGTGTTAGTCCTCCAGGGAGCAACTCAGAACTTGATCAGCCTGAGACACAGAGCTCAGCCAGTTAGTTCCCAGATAGCTAAACCCCAAGAGAAAAGAATAGGTTCCAGAGTACTGTTGGCTTTCAGTGGAAGTACTGGGCAGCCAGGTGAACACACAGACGTAGGTCATGGATGGTGCCGGCTCCTCTATTGGACCAGAAACAATCAACTTCCCCAGCGCACCGTGGGATGTTTTGTTTCATTGTGGCTCTTCTTCCGTCTTCTCTGCCACAGCTCTCTTTTGTATCTGTATTTCTGTTGTGGCTGACGGTGCACCATGTGGTGCTATCAAATCCTTCATCATCCCAACCAGTGAGCATGTCACCCAGGAGACAAGGTGCCCAGAGTAAAACAGGAGGGGACCTCAAGGCTAGGTTTGGGGCTGCTTCAACAATGACTGGTCTGACTGGAACCAGGTGAGAGGCACCGATTGACACGGCACACAAACCATTTTGAGCATGCACTTCCTGTGGATCAATGAAAAACCTCCCTTACATGCCTTTTGGTCTGCGCCTGAGCAATTGCAACCGGAAAGGGATTGAACAGACAGGTAATTTCCACAGACAGGACCCCTTTATTTGGAAGCCATCCCCAGCCACCACATTTGATAACATATTTCAGAATGGCATCGGCAGGCAGGGCGTTGGTGGCGCACGCCTTTAATCCCAGCACTCGGGAGGCAGAGGCAGGCGGATCTCTGTGAGTTCGAGGCCAGTCTGGTCTACAAAGTGAGTTCCAGGACAGCCTCCAAAGCTACAGAGAAACCCTGTCTCGAAAAACCAAAAAAAAAAAAAAAAAAACCAAAAAAAAAAAAAAAAAAACAGAATGGCATCGGCTTCTCAGAGGGCCAAAACAGGCTGATGAATCCCTTTATTCCATTTAAGAAAAGCTCCAAGAGAGTAGAGAACAAAGTGAGGGAAGAGACCAACAGTAAAAGATACACTTTGACGTGATTTTTTTTGTAGTGCTGGGGAGGGAACCAAGGACCTTAGGCATAGTTGGTAAGTGTTCTATCATGAAACCACATCCCAGATCCCAATATATATTGCTTTATTTCATATTTCAGTGTCACTAGTCAAGGAATAATTATAATTATAATAAATATATTTTGTAGTACAAAGAAAAGTTTCTGTGCTGCAAGAAAGTACAGATGTCACTGACTTAAAAATGCAAAGTTTTGTTATTTAAAAATAAAACACACGCACAAGAAGATTCAGCACATGGTCAGTCTGCCCTAATATTGAAAACATCAACTATTTTTAAAAAATTAAGGAACTAAAAGGGGAGAGAGAGTTCTGAGCTGGTTATCTAGTGTCCCTCCTCTGTCTGCTCCAGTGGCCTGGAGCATTCTCTTGCCACAATGGCACAAAATATATCATCCTGAGAATAAAAAATAAAAGGGTGGAAAAGCAGTGTCTCCAGCAAGTCACAAAGACAGCATCCTTGTAACCTTGAGCAAGCAGTCTGGGCCTGGTTCCCAAGCACTGAAGGACTTTATAGCAGGAATGGAAAGAGTCCCAGGCCCAGTTACTAAAAGCCCCAGGCTTAATTGTAGGCTCTCTACTCATATGGACATCATTCTCAATAGTATGCTTCACTGGCCATAAAACAAAAAGAACTTAAGAGCCATCTGTGGTGGAATGTGCCTACATCCCCAGAGCTTTGGAGGCAGAGGCCGGAAGGTCAAAATGTATAAGGTTGTCCTTAGCTATACAGCTAATGTGAAGCCAGCCTGGGCTACATGAGACCCTGCCCAAAAAATAAAAATAAAAGCTATTTAAATAAGGAACTTCTTTGCTAGAACAAGGCCAGAGTCATGGTGCTGGGCTAAGTCCCACACAGGGGCATCAGGACCCCAGAGATCCTATTGAGGACAACCAAGAAAACAGGTGTCCTGGAAGATAATTGCTGCTCACTCCCTGGACCCCAGTTTCTACCTCTGTTACACTCAGAGTGAAGCACAAGTTCAAAAGCACATGTTTCTGGAGAGCCACTGCCCTGCACCTGCAGGGGGAATTCAGCTCAGTGCCCAGGGCTTGGCCTAGTCCTCTGGAGCACATGGATGCCTTCAACCCCCAAATGTCTGACGGAACCACTCTGACCCTATAGGACTGATATTGGCGGTGCTGCCCTTAACAATTCCTTACATTAAAAAAATTTTTAATTAAAAAAATGCTATCCAGGAATGGTCAAAGATAGCCATGACTACATGGACCCCCTCCCTGTGCAGCCTGGACATGCAATGCTCTCGGAGGAGAGATACACAACTCTCTCTTTAGGGGATACATGCTTCACCCTGACTCTGAACAAGAAATTATTGTGGGCTGTTTCTCTTTCTGAAACAGAAAATGGAAAGTGTACATTTACTATGTCCGTACATTTACTACGTCCGTCAACTTCAGCTCCGAGGATGGCTGTGCCTCCAGCCGGTACTCATTGTCCTCTCCGGGGGACACTGAACGAAAACTACCAAGGAAAGAGTGTCCCTTCCAAAGAGGTTCACCACATTGGATCCTAACACAAGACTCAACAGCAAGCCATGTTCGTGGCCTCTGAGAAGGATGCTACATATTGAAAGATCTAGACTCCACATCTGCCTGACTTGGGGAATCTTCAGAAAGAACCTTTGGAACTTAACATTCCAGTCCTATGAGAGGATAACCCTGCAAGGAAGGTAAAGCCAAAGCCCGGGGCAGGGCTGTAAACATTGTAGTTTTTCTAAGGCCCAACTGGTACATGGCTTTGGCAGCTGTGGTTAATCTCAAAGAGAAGGTGACAGGCAAGTTCCGGGAGCACAGGACATATCTTTCCACATCCTAAGACAAGGCGCTGCAGTCCCTGGAGGAGCAAGGAGCACACTGGGAAGAAAAGGACTTCTTCTTTGGCCAGGGCTACAGGGTGGATACTTGGGTAAATCCCCTACCACAGTCCTTATTCCCATTGACACACTGAGCACAGGAATGTTCCAACAGGGTGACAAAGTGATGACACCTCCACCAGTGACGTGGCTCGAAATGGGGCAGGAGCTGTCCTGCAAGGTGTCAAGAAGGAATCAAACTTCTCTGCCTCCCAGTGACACCCTCACTAGATCCTGTGGCCTCCAGTGAAGACTGCTGTGCCTCAAGGAAAAGGCCGGATGACAGCAGATTGAGTCCCCAAGGAAGCTGAGCCAGGGAGGCTGCGTCAGCACCCGTGTCTTTGCACCTATGCCTCAGCACTGTCCTCCCCTCAGCAGCTCCTCTGGGGGTCAGACTCCCGGAGCCACCCACGAGGATGCACGCCCTCCTCACCGCCTTGTCTACCAGGACTACTCACCACCACGTGATTTTGAACTCATAGATGGGGCGTTTGCAGTAGTAGTGGTTGACAAGGTGCTTGTCACACACCCCAATGCACTGGTGGTCCACTGTGAGGCCCTGGGCTGACAGGTCTGTGACCAGACAGTGCAACAGGTCATACACATCAGCCACCGCCTCCCAGGGCCCGAAAGACACATCTACTTCACAGTGGTGCTCAAACAGCTGTCCGTCACTCTCGCTCCGCTCAAAGCGAAGGGAGTTGAGGAGAGGACACTCATAGGGGGTGATAGGCATCTCTTCCTTGAAGACACAGACTTTGAGCTTGGCAAAGCGGGCCTTCCGCTGGACTGCGCGCAGCCGAGCAATCTCCACGATCCGCTCCAAATGGTCTAGAGTTTAACACAACAGCCATCAATAGACAGAGGTGCAACAGAGGGAGAGATACACACAAACAAGACGGAGACCTACACCTAGTGACAGGATGCACGGAGACAGAGGGTGACTTCATGGGGGACTCCATGGACCCAGGAAGGGCACACTTCAATAAAGGCCATGGTTTTCCAAAGCTAGGAAACCCACACAGGATGAGGGCTATCCTCTTGAAATTGTATCTGCTGGCTGTCCTGGGAGGATGGAGGAGGAGGGGATGTCCTTCCCAACTTTAAAAGTCCCAGTGTCACTGAAAGAGGGCAACATTTTCTCTTAATCTGGATGAATGCTGGACCCACCTACTTTTGGGAACGGCCTAGGAGCTGAAAGACACCTTGCAACCCCCTTTCCCGACTATGCAGGGCAGACGACCCTCACCTTTGTAATAGGGCATGAGCCCCAGAAAGGCCTGGCGCACCTTCTCGCCCTTCAGTGGTTGCATGTTCTCCAGCTGCTCCAAGAGGGGCCCAATGGCATAGTACTGGGCCTCTTTGTGCACGGCTCGCACATGCTCCCGGGGCGGCAGGTCCCCTGAACGCAGGAAGTTCAGCACATCTCTGCAGGAAAAAGGGTGAGGAGATGAGGACCATGGGGCAGGTGGGGGCTATCAAGGCACTGAGAGCAGAATGTGCCTGCTGCATAACTTAGGTTAAGTGAACTTTGTGTGATCATGTACAAAACGTAAGAAAATTACCTCACTGGGTGTTGGTGGTACACGCCTTTAATCCAGACACTTGGCAGAGGCAGGTGGATTTCTGAGTTTGAAGCCGGCCTGGTCTACAGAGTGAGTTCCAGGACAGAGAAACCCTGTCTCAAAAACAACAACTAAAGTTCAGTCATAACATAAGTGCATATATAGCAATAATTGTAGTTTTACATGACCAGTATTAACAACAACAACAAAATTCTACTTGTCTCACATCCTTATCATTAGTATTATTCTGTAGCTTTATGGAGAAGACAAAATACCAAACAACGTGGGAACTAAGTAAAGTCATAAATAGTTTCTTAAAGTACATATTCAGTACTTTTTTTCTCTTTTGGTTTTTTTGAGACAAGGTTTCTCTGTGTAACTGTCCTGGCTGTCTTGGAACGTGCCTCAAGACCAGGCTGGCCTTGAAATCACAGAAATCCTCCTGCTTCTGCCTCCCAAATGCTGGGACTAAAGGTGTGCACCAACACCACCCAACATATTCAGTCCTTCTAAACCTTCAGACTCTTCAGTTAGTGCTGAGAGTAGTAATACTCAGGTCTATTGCCAGTAGTCATGGGAATTACATTAACAATTAAACTATAATACAATTACATTAACAATTAAACTATAATACAATAAGAGCTAACACCACTTTTTTGCTTTTATTTTTATCTTTGTTTGTTTTTCAAGACAGGGTTTCTCTGTGTGGCCCTGGCTGTTCTGGAACTGACTCTAATAGACCACGCTGGTCTTGAATTCACAGAGATCTGCCTTTGTCTGTCTCCTGAGTGCTGGGATTAAAGGCATGCACCACCACCACCACCACCACCACCACCACCACCACCCGGTTAACACCAAGTATTAAATTCATTAGTCACTAATCACGTGCCACCCATTTGATCCTTTTAATGACATTATAGAGCAGGCTCTCTTTTAGTTCCAAGCCTGTAAATGAGGCCCAGCTGGGGTCCAAAACGGTATGGAAAACACTTGTCGAAGGAGCCACAGCTGGCAAAAGCTCAGGTCCAGTCACCGCCGACTCTGAGCCTATAACCACAACGATTGGTTCTGACTGCATTAGAAGCAGTCAGAGCAAAGGGCTGTGTGCACAAGGAGGGACTCCCACAGAGGCCCACGCGGCCCCCATGATGCATAAGCTACAACAGCAGAGATGTGTGTACCCTTCCTAGTACCCCGAACTCATACTTTGAATTTCTGAAAAACTCCATCTACTGCTGATAAACCCCAGACTATGGGAGTCCAGTAGCCCAAGCATGACAAGCATGAATGCCACCACATCTTGCTTTCTGTTATATTTTTGCCACTTTCCAGTCAAGGCCAACAGGGCACCGGCATATAAGCCTCCATCTGGATCCTGTTCTCCCTCTCCACAACCCTTTTGGAGATTTTTATTCTTCTTCATTGTCTGTGTGGGAGTGTGTGGTATGTGCACAGAGTGCAGGAACAGGGGTCAGATCCCCTGGAACTGAAGTTACAAGCTATTGAGAGTCACTTGACACGGGTGCTGGGACCTGAACTCAGGTCCTTTGCAAGAGCGGTACACACTCTTCACCTCCAATCTCGCCAGCCACTCCTACCCCCTTCAATTCAGTCCTCTGGGATCATCAATAAACCCTTATGAGCGCTGACAAACAGAACCCTGGGCAAGGCCCAGAGATGCCAGCTGGGGCCCAGTGCTCTCCTCCCCAAATGCCTGCAAACAAAAATCTTTTTATAGTTACAGAGTGATGTGACACTTTCTTTTCTCGCCATCAGAGGCAGCTGATAGCCCACTGGGGAAAACAAAACACTGCAAAACAAGTTATTTGGCCTGAGGCTCCTTCCTAAGGACAAAAATGACCCCTGCAGGCAAGCCTTACTGGAGGTCAACACCAAGGCAATTGAAGAGTTTCTGCTTCCCAGGCCAGTGGTCTAAGGTCAAAGGCCACGCCGATCCTCTCGTCTGCTCCACAGTTAGACTGAAGGAGCAGAGGACTCCAGCCACATGATCTGAAGATGTGACCGAGCTGAGGCCACAACAGGCTCTTCAGTTAACCCTCACCGACAAGCCCACCAAACAGCTACCACAAGGAAACTGATGGACCCAGAGGACCCAGGCTCAGTTCTCAGCACCCACAGTGGCAGCTCACAACTGCTTGTGACTCCAGTTCTAGGGGATCCAACATCTTATTCCAGTCTCTAAGGGTATCCACACACGAGAGACACATGCATAAATAAAAATAAATTTTTAAAAAAATGCAATGAAATTGAAACAGTCTTTATAAGGTATGCCAGAAGTGTTTTCATGGGAAGGTGTAAGAATCACATATACATTTCTTTAGGATATATATATATATATATATATATATATATATATATATATAACTAAATTAAGAATGTGGTGTGTGTGTGTGTGTACTGTTGTTGTTTAAATCCCGGTAACAATACAAGTTTGCTTTTAAGGTTTTCTTAACGCAATGAAGGGGTAGCGGTCCAACATCAGCTTTCTCTCACCTCTCTGTTTGGACCACTGGAGCATCAGAACTACTGTTTCAGACCATGCTTCCTCTGGGTTGCAATAGGTGGTGTTTGTTGGGAGCGTTGAGTCAGGGTCTTGTTATACAACTCACACAGGCCTACAAACACTTGGAATCTTCCTGTGTCCACCCCTTAAGAGCTGGGCTTACAGCTGAATGCTACCATGCCCAACTTGCATGATATTATTGATCCACAGAATCTAAATGTAAAGATTTTCTCCAAGACTTTTGTTTTGTTTTTGTTTTTGTGGTTTTGAGACGGGGTTTCTCTGTGGCTTTGGAGGCTGTCCTGAAACTAGCTCTTGTAGACCAGGCTGATCTTGAACTCACAGAGATCCACCTGCCTCTGCCTCCCGAGTACTGGGATTAAAGGCATGCGCCACCACTGCCCGACTCTCTAAGACGTTTTTAAAATTAATTTATTCAGACATTGTCTGACTCCAAGTGCATTTCTCTATATATCCATATAGAGAATAACTCCCCACGTCTCAGACTGAACAGGGCAGGGAAAGTTCCATAAAATTCTGCCAGCATTGGAGTTTCTCGGACAGGCAGTGGTGTCACACGCCTTTAGCCCCAGCACTTGGGCAGTAGAGGCAGGAAGATCTCTGAGTTCAAGGCCAGCCTGGTCTATTGAGTGAGTTCCAAGACAGCCAAGACTGTTTCACAGAGAAACCCTGTCTCTAAGGTTTTTTTTCTCCTGCTGTACTAACCTCCTCTGGCAAAGCAACTAAGCATTTTAATCCAAGTCAATAAGAACATTTATTAAATTGCACCACCAGGTTATCTTTTGTGGTACCATGGAGTATGCCAACACCCACGATGGAACCCCAGGCCATTTGCTTGCTATGACTGTGGAGCTGATTGCAGAGGAGGAGTCATACCCAAAGTGCGTGCCATCTCGGTCAATGAAGTACCGGCCCTCCGAGTCTGTAGGGATGTAATGTCGTCCGCTGAACATGGCAGCCAACATGGTGTCTTCATAGCGCCTCAGGGTAGACAGGCGTGTGGTAAAGTGAGCCCCTCCAATGTTAAGGGGGACGACCTCAGGAAACTGGAAAGGAAGCACCACAGCTTTCAGACTGGCAAAGTAACGAGAGAGCTGGGCTCCTCCAGAGCAGTCTGCCCAGGCCCGATTATTGTGGCACCATTCACTTAGTCATCCCAAACTCATCTGAACACTTTCCCTCTTTCCTTGAGTATCAATCACCTGTGAGATCTTAACTCAGGTCCCTCCCTCAGCCCAACCCACAACCTCTGCCCAGCTTTCACCATCTTCTCCTTCCCAAACGTATCATCTCCACGTCCTTATTCATGATGTCTCCTTGGCCACAAATACTCTCACTGGCCTCCCCCTACCCAGCTAGCAAATGAAGTTGCCAAATGTGGCGGTATGAGCTGTTGACTGTGTAAGCACCTGACAAGCGTGGCCTGTCAACCCAGCTGCGTGCCCTTTCCGGATTTGCGCCAAGGCACCAGCTCAGGTAGCAGCATTGGTTTATTCTCTCAGTTTCTGTGACCGCTGCTGCTCTATCATCCTTCGTATGTCCCCAGGACAGAATCATGCATACAGTCCTCCATCATGGCTTTCACTACATGTCACACTGTCCTCTGTTACAGCACCTAGGACAACACAGTTGCAATCCTTTTCCTGCCAATCCACTCTACTAGATGCATGCAGATGGCGTGTGCTCGCCAGGTGTGAACAGAGACCAACAGCTGCTTTCGAATGCATCCACACATCTGGTCCTCATTCCTTTCCTCTAACTCGGAGACTTCACAGGCTGTGCACGAGCTCTGCTGCTGAGTGATCTCAATGTCTACCGCATTCCTTTCCTGCTCACTCTACAGTGACTGACCAGTCTGCAAGTCAACTGAAGGTTTTGGTGGGAAGTGAGGACAGGAAAATGACAGTAAAGGTTAGCCTTGGGACCCATAAAGGTCCCTTCCTGAAATGCTACAGAATTAAAAATCTTTCAATGCTCTATTTTCTCCAAACTATATATGAAAGAACTATTTCCAAGTCTAACTTTCCCACAAACTGCCTCCAAATTAACTCAAATTTTATCCCGGCATAAGCGTCATTTCTTTTTCAACATTATAACATCACTCTAGCTTTGGTGAAAGTCTAAGGTCTATATATTCATCTAAAAAGTCCTTTTCCCCAGTTTTCACAAATCCTTTGTTTAAAAAAAAAAGGACACAGCTAGGCATGGTGTCACACACCTTTGGTCCCAGCACTTGGGAGGCAGAGGCAGGGGCAAAATACTCTCTGTGAGGCCACCCTGGTTCTACATAGTGAGAGACTAATCAGGGCTACATAGAGAGGCCCTGTCTCATGAAAAATAAAAGACACAAATGATGAAAAAAAACTTATTTACCTAAGACCTGCCTTACAGTAAAAACTAAAATCAATTAATACACAGGATTTACAATTCTAAGTATGAACTCAACTCTTTTCTTTGAGACACAGTCTCACTATGTAGCCCTGGCTGTCCTGGAACTCACAAAAAGCCATCTGCCTCTACCTCTGGAGTTTTGCAATTAAAGGTGTACACCATCACACTTGGCAAATTTCAACTTTTTTTTTCAATTTTTTGATTTTTCAAGACAGGGTTTTTCTGTGTAGCTTTGAAGCCTGTCCTGGTCTCAAACTCACAGCCTGACTCTTCTGTCATGTGCTGGGATTAAAGCCGTGCACCACCAACGCCCAGCTACAAATTTCAACTCTTACCATGCAAAATGTCTTCCGCTTTTCTATAGAAACTCTAACCCATTCTGTGTACATGCCAAGGCTCAGATATCATTTTGGTATAATGCTTTGCACTTCTGCAGTTCTGTTTTAGAAGTAGTTCATACTAACCCACTTCCTTGTATGCGAAACCAAAAACTGAAGAGTTCTAGATCTCGCCTGGAGGGATGTGAATCATAGGAAGCTGGGACTGAACACCTGGTCTGCAGTTTGTGGGGTTGTGTGCCCTTCCCCTCAAACCACATCTTTTTTTTGCCCAATGACAGTTCACACACACACACACACACACACGCACACGCACAGCACTGCTGTACCTCTTTTGGCTCTTTTCCCTGACTGCAGAGTTATGTCTACATTTTTGCTTATTTTCACAAGTTTCCCATGGTGCTGGCAGCGCAGGGCTTCTAAACCTCACACAAAGTATCACACAGCCTCTGCTGCCTGAGGGCCTCACCCAGCCAGCCCCTTCAGCGGACTGCTCCAATTCCACTTCTGCATCCATCTTCCTGTTTGTCGCCAGGGTCACTTCAGGTGCAAAGAGTCACCCACATCGCGGGCTACTAATGAAGCCACAGTGTGCCACAGTACAGCAACTGATGAATGAGGACCCCAACCCCACCGTCTCCCCTCTGCAGTTCAAGCCTTCGGTGCCCTCCTTCTAGTTCCCGATTTTATCACCTGTATGTCCTTGTTCATGCTGTTTCCTTTGCCCCAAATGCTCTACCACTCATTCCTGTCCATTTTACAAAGGAAACTGCCCCGTGTGGTCTCGTAGCTTGTTCACTGCATGAAAGCAACTGATGGGAGTGGTCGGCCCACTAGGGTGTGCCCTTTTCCTAAACCATACCCAAGTACCACATAGGTGATCCCAATAGAGCTCCCTACACCGCTCCCTGGTCAGCTGGAGAATACACCTGGGCAACCCAGGGCCTCCTTTTGGATTGTGCGGAACATGCTCTGTGTTGAGGAGTCCGGAGTCCTTCTTTAGTTGATAAAGGTGAGACAGGATACAGGAATGGAATTGAACATCCTGGAAGCTGTTAAGGGTGGGGAAGGAGGCACAGGCGGGATGCAGGTGACCCTGGGCAGGGAGGACACACCTTAGTGCAGGAGAGGCATCAGGGGCGGGATGGCTCCCAGGGAGGCTCACCTCCCAAGGTCAGCTCTACAGGCACCAGTCTCTCCCGTGCTTCCCATCCATCGATCCTCCCTTCCCCCCCATCGCCAGGTCCAGGTACCTCCTGGGGCAGCAGGGGCAGCCCGTGCCCCGCCTGCGTGGCCGTAGGAGTGGCCGGCTCCAGGAAGTCGTCTTCGGCTTCGGAGCTGGACATGGCACCGTCCGAGTGACGGCTGTCTGGCTCCCGCCCGGTGACTACCACCATCCCTCTGGCTCTGGGCGGTGGGCGCGGCTTCGGGTAGGCGGGTGGGCGGAGGCCTGAGGAACTAAAGCCAAGCAGTGCCTGACATGTCGAGATGGGCCGCCGGCAGGCGCTAGACGCCGAGGGCCCGCGCGCAGGTGGGATGCCGAGCGCCGCCCTCCAACAGTCTAACGACCACCGCGCCTACAGTTAGTCGCGGGTCTGACCCGGCCGCCTCCTGCTATTGGCCGAGCCTTCGCCGGCTCCGCCCTGATTGCCAGGAGGCTCGCCCAATCACAGAGGACACAGTCCTGCCTTAAGCCGAAGGGGCCGCCGGCCTACCCAACTCTGATTGGCTCTCGGACTGGCAAGCGCAAGCGCAAGCGCGCACGCGACGCCGGCCTGCTCGAGGGTTTGGCCGAAGCGAGGCGATCGCCAAGCGCCGACCTCGATGGGCAACCACCGCATGGACCCTGCGCCGCGAATCGGAACCAGGAGCTTTTTGCTATTGGCCCAGATTGGCGAATAGGTGTGATTGGCAAGGGCCTCGTCCAATCAGAAGAGAAATACGTGCGGCCTCGAGGCGGGGTAGATGTTGGTTGCTGGCTTGGTTTGTTCCACTCTGATTGGCTCTCTGACTAACGGGAGCGCTACCTCCCTGGTCCAGGCGGCTTACCTAGGGCAGCGGGTCTCTCTTCGCGGACTTGTATTTCCGGGCCGCCTCCTGCTATTGATGGAATGCGGTTAGTTAAAAGTCTGGTCCAGCCGCAGAGGATGCACTTTCAGGCCTTGGGCTAGAGTGACCACTGACAGCCGGCTTGCCGATCCGCCCCACTCTTATCGGCCATCTAACTAATGGGTGCGAGCTCTGCACTCCTGAAGCTCGATGACAGCGCTGGTTCGGGGCACGAGGACCGACCACCCAGCTGCTCCCTGCCATTGGCTGTGTCCTCGCCGGCTCCGCCTCTGGTTGGCAGGGAGCCCGTTCGTAGGGGCAGCGCCTTGGTCCGGCTTGCATTGATGGTCCGGCTTGCATTGACTCTGTGACTAAGGGGTGCGAAGCTCCAGGCCACCTTGTCTTCCCTGGCCTCGTGCGTCCTGGGCAGGCGGACAGTCCTGGCTTGGTCAGGCTGTCCGTCTCCGAGGATGCGCTGAGGAGGGCTGAGGGCACAGGCGGTGTAGAAGATGGAAACTGAGCCCTGCAACAACGTGGCTGGCCCTTCTTGAACCACAAGGGTATGGCTGCTGTGCTAGGCTTTTCTGTCGACTCACACAGGAATCTGGTATTTTTTTAAAGGGGGAGCTTGGTGGCTCACACCTTTAATCGCAGCGACTTGGGAGGCTTAGAAGGATTTCTGAGAATTCAACTCTGGTCTATAACAACAACAGTAATAATAGAGTTGTGCATAGTGACTCGCAGTGTAACTCCAGTACTTGGGAGCCAAGGTCAGCCTCGGCTAAGTAGCATGTTTGAATCCATCTTGGGTTACATGAGGGAAAAAAAAAACTTAAAAGGAAAAAATAAATAAAAACCACAGAGGGGAAAAAAGAAAAACTCCAGATAGGAACCATTGAGATCAACGATTGACAGCACCTCCTGACAGGTTGGCAAAGAAGCTCTATAGACAGACAACAGCAAAAGCCAGCAGCCCCAACACCCACCCCTTGCCCCACCCCCACAAGCAGGGTCCCCCTTCTCACTTAGACCTGACCAGACATGCCTCAGTTTTCATGATGCTATGGGCTATCAGCTCCCTCCTGTTGTTTAAATGGACCCATCATAAATAAAGGGATGAAGATTCGCCCTTTACCACTAAAAAGATCCAAGTCCTCCATTAGGCTGGATTCCTGAATCCCTTCTCCACTGGCAGGGAGTCTGCATCTTTTGCTGTGTGTGTGACTTCAGTAAAACTTAGCAGACTGCAGAGACCTTGCCTTTCCTGATTTGTCATTCTTTTCTCCTGGACAGAGAAAAAGAATCCATACCTGCAACTCCAGATGACCACACCACAATAGCATCATTACCTCTGAGCCAGGACACAGTTGGAAACAGGCTCTTCCAGAAGGATCTTCCCAGCTAGCCAGATGACCCACTTGACAGAACACGCCTCAGTCACTCCGTGACTATGTGACCTCTGTTGGGGGAAGTTCCTTCAGAAAAAGCCCCTGTGCTTTTCAGCAGCTCCTACAAGCTCTTGCCGGTCTCAGTAAACCACTTAAAGAGAAAACCAGAGATTTAATTGACAAGGCCACACTGGGAAGAGGAGATGCTAAAGAAGTCCTGTTACCTCCAAGCTCATCTGATACCTGACATGAACTTGAGGTTAAGCAGATGAATTGGAGCAGAGGAAAAGAGACACACATACCGAAGCAGCCCCAGGCAAGGTGTGGCTTGTCTTCGGGTTTTCTCCAAGCTGATTAGGGTTACTCCTGCTCCAGCTGTGGCCTCGCCATCATGGACAGTTGTCCCCAGGGTCTATGCTGTGAATTTCTGCTGTTCCTAGAATCCAAGATGACTTTCAGACTTAGAACTGTGACTGAACACCTTGATGAGCACCTGAAAGGGGACAGTGTTCACCATGCTTCTTTCTGTGTCTCTTAAAACTCCTCACACTCTACCCTTCTTCCCAGCGTCCTCCTAGTCTGGCTCGCCCACCCAATCTCTTCCTGGCCAGCTATTGGCCAGTCAGCTCTTTGTTAACTGATGAGACTAACGCATATTCACAGTGCGCAGAGATTGTTCCACAGCAGGTGGCAAACACACGTAACCCCTGCACATGGGAGACTGAGGCAGGAAGAGTTTGAGACCAGACTGGGATACACAATGAGACCTAAAAAAAAAAAGAGTTGAAGTTGTATTTTCGTTGGTAGAATACCTACCATGTACTAAGCCCCGGGTTCCACCCCAATAATGTATTAATTGGATAGTATGGTGGTAATCAAAATAAAACTTGGCCCAATGAGGTGGCTCATCAGGTCAAGGCACTTGCCACAACCCTGGAGCCCACATGGTGGAGGTGGGGAACTCCTGAAAGTTGTCCTTCAACTTCCACACCCACACCATGGCATACAAGTGAGCAGGTGCACATAAACACACAAATATAAAAATAAAACATAACTCCCAGCACTCAGGAAGTTGAAGGTCACTCTCAGCTACACAGCAGGTTTGCAGCCAGGCTGAGCTATGTGAGACCTTGGCTCAAAAACGAAAGTGGGCTGGGTGCTGGTGGCATGTGCTTTTAGTCCCAGCAGAAGCAGGCAGATCTCCGTGAGTTCAAGGCCAGCCTGGTCTACAGAGTGATTTCCAGGACAGCCAGAGCTACACAGAAACTCTGTCTCAAAACCCCCAAAAGTGGTAGTGGGGGAAGGAAGGAAGGAAGGAAGGAAGGAAGGAAGGAAGGAAGGAAAAGAGAGAGGGGGGAGGGAGGGAGGGAGGGAGAGAGGGAGAGAAGGAGAGAGAGAAAAGAAGGAAGAAAGAATACGGAGTACCGAAATGCCAGGAGGAGAAGGAAGATGCATGTGTAATGATTTTTATTATGGCTGGAGCTTTCTTCTATTTCTCTGCCAAGAATTTCCTTAAGGAATGTACTTTCCCATTTGGTTTTGTTTAAACCATTTGGGAAATCCAAGGTCAGCAGCCTGGAGTGAGGGCTGCTGGGAAAGCAGGAAGGACAGACAGATTCCTGGCAGCAAGCAGTTACCGCCACACCACCCCAGGAATGACTTGTAGCCAGCTCACAGGGAGGCTGGCTGTGCAGAGGGGTCAGGGAGCCTCTGAGGATAGGCTGGGTGGCTCTCTTCTCAGAGGACAGGGCCTCCTTGCCCTGGAACTCCCCAGAGACTCAGATAAACAAGTCATATGACATCAAGCCCTGAAATTAGGCACTCAATAGTGTTGTTTTTGGCCAACTCTCTCCAAAGAAAACTTTTTAGTGATTCATTTTTATTTTACACACATTGGTGTTTTGCCTGCATGTGTGTCTGTGTGAGGATGTCAGATCCCCTGGAACTGGAATTGCAGATTGTTGTGAGCTGCCATGTGGGTGCTGGGAATTGAACCTGGGTCCTTTGGAAGAGCAGCCAGTGCTCTTAACTGCTGAGCCATCTCTCCAGCCCCTTATTTTTCATTTTTCTAAAGGAAAGAACTGAGTTCTCATTCAGTTGGTATTTGCTCTCCTAATTTTATTTTTCTTCATTCATCTGTGGGTTTATGCACCTGTGTATGGGTACCTGCAGAGGCCAAAAGAGTGTCAGATCCCTGAGAGCTGGAGCTATGGGTGGTTGTGAGCATCCAACATGGAATTAGGAATTGAACTCAGGTCCTCTGGAAAAGCAGCTGAGTCACGTTTCCAGTCTTTATTTTGCCTTGATACAGAGCCTCACATATCCCGAAATGGCCTAGAGTTCCCTTAGCATTTCAGAATGACCTAGAACTTGTAATCCGCCTGCCTCCACCACAGTCTTACTCCATCATACCTTATATACTGGCTCTTAAGTTCTGGCATTTGGAACTGAATCCAGCTGAACTCTTAGTTAGAAACCTCCAGGCATAGGGAAACACTAGTCCCAAGGCGATATAGGATTAAAATAGCAAGAGTGTAGGTCGGCCAGGCTTTCCTGACCATATCCAGAGAGTAAAGGTCTCTAGGCTTGGCAAGCCTTTTGGTTTCTGTTATTGTAGCAGGAAAGCAACCACAGACAAGACAGAAATGAGTGTGTGTGGCCAGACTTGGCTCCCTGGACACCATTTACCACCCCTGCAAAAGGAAGACATAAATCCTAGCCTCAGTGTGGTCTCTCCAAGCCAGCTCCATCGAGTTAGAGAGAGACGCTACTTCATTCTGCACACTCATTTCAAGGAAGACAGAAAAGGAGCCAAGTCTCCACAGTATCGGTATTGCCAATCCTAACTCAAAAGGGCAGGTTAAGTAATAAGTCATTAGAAAATAAATGTGTGAGCCAAGTGAGGCGCTACGTGCCTTGCATCCAGCGCTCGCTCGAGGTGAAAGGCTCAGCAGTCAGGGTAGTCCTCAGCTACCTAGAAAATTCAACACCAGCCTGGGATACATGGGAACATAGATTTAAAAAAGAAAACGGGTGGGGGGGGGAAGGAAAAAAAAGAGATGAGAGTTAGTGTTACATTTAAGTAGTCGTGTCAATCACGTTATTCAAAACCACAGTTTTTTTTTTCACCTGTAGGATTTGAGAATTCTAATCCTTATTTTCTTTCTATCTAAGGAAATATCTTGGGACTGGAGAGATGGCTCAGCAGTTAAAAAAAGAGAACTGAGTGCTTTTCCAGAGGACCAGGGTTCAATTCCCAGGACCAACCTGGGAGTTCACAACCATCTGTTAACTGTAGAGAGTTGTGAGACGCAATGTAAGTGCAGAAAACACTCTGCCAGAGCAACACGTGTTCTTAACCACTGGGCCATAGCTGCAGCCCCACTCTGTCTTTTAAAAATAATCTTTTTCATCTATGTATTTTCCTCATTCTGTGTTAAGTGTGGTCAGAGAAAAACATGCGGGACTAAGTTCTCTCCTCCTACCATGTAGGTTCCTGGGCTAGAAGTCTAGTGGCCAGCCTTGATGGCAGCTGCCTTTACTCACTGGGCGCAAAGCGGACCCAGCTTTCAATACATTCTGATCTATTTCCTTGTCCAAAAACCAGTTTCAGATCCCACCGTCATTCCATGTTTAGCCAACAGAGGGCACTTCAAGCTTTCCATACCAAAGCCAAACCATGAGGTCATTTATACACTATGTAGCAACACAACAGTGGCTTTGCTGTGACAATGAACGAGCATACGATCTTTAATAGCAACCCTGAAAAGGATGAGACTCATTTATTTTTCTAACAAGATAGGGCCAGGCATGGTAGCAAACTCCTGAGACCTAGCACTTTGGAGGCAGAGGTAAAGGGATGAAAAGGCCAAAGGCATCCTTGACTACAAAGAGTGGAGGCCAGGATGGGCTACCTGAGACCATCTCAGACAACCAAAAATAAAAATATATTAAATATAAGTCTTATATAAGTCTCCCCCCACCTCTCTCTCCACACACACACACACACACACACACACACACCACTCAAAATCACAAATGACTTGGTTATGATTTAACTGTAAGGAGAAAAAGAAGTAAAAATGAGTCCTAAAGGAGTAAAACCTGCCTCTTTCACCCAACCCCACACAAGACAGTGTTCCCTATGCAAAGACACACAGTCCCGGAGGCTACAGGGAACAGGGACGGTTTAGCAGGAGAAACAACTCTCCCGTAGAACATCCCGGACAGGTCAGGCTTTTTAGTTCTTTACAAATACCGAGTTTTGAAGCTAGACTTCGTGACATGTGTGTAATCCCAGCACTCAGGAAACTGAGGCAAGAGGATTTTTTTTTATTTCAAGCTTGCTTTACATGTAGGTCCCAGCTCCCTCTCCCCCTTCCCCCTCCCCTAGGCCCCCACTCCATTCCCCAGAGAGGGTGAGACCATCTGTGGGGGATCCCCAGAGTCTGCCATTTCGTCCAGGGCAGGGTCCAGGTCCTTCCCGAAGAGATCAGGCTGACAGAGCATCCCTCACTGTGGGATGGGCACCCAAAGTCCATCTGTATGCCTGGGACAAGCACCAATCCACTGCCCAAGGCCCCACAGATTGTCCAGGCCTCCTTGTTGACATCCACATTAAGGAGGTCTGCATCTGTCCCATGATGGTCTCCCAGTCATCAGATGAGGGTCCAAGAGCTCCCCCTTCTTCAGGTCAGCTATTTCTGTGGGTTTCACCAGCCCAGCCCAGTCTTGACCCCTTTCCTCATCACTCTTCCCTCTTTGTCACTGGGTTCCAGGAGTTCAGTTCAGTGTTTAGTTGTGGGTGTCTGCCTCTGCTTCCATCAGTCACTGGATGAAGGTTCTAGGATGGCATATAAGGAACTCTTTATCAGGGAGGGGCATTTAATGTAGTCTCTCCACTATTGCTTAGTTTGCCAGTTGGTGTCATCTTTGTAGATCTCTGGAAATCTCACTAGTGCCAAGTCTCTTCCCAAACCTATAATGACTCCCTCTATTATGGTACCTCTCATCTTGTTCTCCTCTATTCTTCCCCCGACTTAATCTTCTTGCTCCCCCATATCCTCCTCTCCTCCCACCATGCTCCCAGTCTGCTCAGGAGATCTTGGCTCACTCCCCTTATCTGGGGTACCATGCATATCTTTCTTAGGGTCCTACTCTCTGACTGTAGGCTGGTACAAACCCTGAGCCATGTCTAAAACCCATATATGAGTAAGTACAAACCATGTTTGTCTTTTTGTGACTGGGTTACCTCACTCAGGATGGTTTCTTCTAGTGCCATCCATTTGCCAGCAAATTTCAAGATTCCATTGTTTTTTTTTTTTCCGCTGAGTAGTACTCCATTGTACATTTTCTCCATCCACTCTTCAGTTGAGGGGCATCTAGGTTGCTTCCAGGTTCTGGCTATTACAAATAATGCTGCCATGAACATAGTGGAACAGACATCCATGTTTGTATGGATGTTCATTTTTTGGGTACAGAGGCAAGAGAATTTTAAGTTTCAGATTAGCCTGGGCTACATAGTTGAATTCTAGACCAGCCTGGGCTACCCAGTGAATCCTGTTTCAAAAAAAAAGACAAATATTGCTCTTGTAGAGACCCAGAGTTGGATTCCCATTATGTGTATTGGGGGCCCATAACCAGTGGTAATCTAGCTTTAAGAAATCTGAATCCCTCTTCTGGCCTTCACGGGCACTGAACACACACACACACACACACACACACACACACACACACAGAATTATAAATTTAAATCCCTAGGGCCTGGGGACATGGTCAGAGGTTAGGAATGGTTGATGCTCTTCCAGAGGACCCAGGTTCAATTCCAGCATTTACATGGTGGCTCACAACTTTCTGGAACATCAGTCCAAGAAGTTCCAACACCCTCTTCTAGTCATTATGGGCACCGGACATACAAGTGGTGTATAGATGCTCATGCAGGCAAAAATTAAAATTCAAAAGTAAATAAATCAATGAACCTTTAAAAACAAACAAACAAACAAACAAAAAAGCCTGATTGTAGAGAGAAGCCTTTTCCTTGCCAGCTGCTTTGGTTTTTCCCCACCAGTCGCCTGGGCTCTGCCCCGTTGTAGTCCCCAAATGAACACACAGGACACTGTATTAATTATGAAGCTGTTGGCTGTTTGCTTGTTTCTTACTGGCTATCTTTGACTTAAGTATTTAACCCATCTAAGTATTTCTCTTACCGGACGGACATCTTACTTCTCTGGTGGGCTACGTGATGACTCCCTGTGTTTCTCCTACCCAGAGTCCTCCTGGACTCCTAGTCCCACCTATTTTGCTTCCCTATTGGCCAACAGTGCTTTATTGACATATATACAGGATTTCCCCATCACCTGATTTTGAAGCAAGAGGAATGTCTTCCCTAACCCATCACCTACCAGCCCATTTTGGTAGCTAATATTATAAGCTTTGTGACTAGTTGAAATAAGGGTTTACATATGCTTTTCTTGATTTCCACCACTATCCTAATGCCTTAAAAACAGTAATCTACCCAAAGTTCTTAGCACACAATCATGTCTGTGAAATCACTAAGTCTAGGGTGGCATTCAAAAAGTTCCCACAAGTACTCATGATTCGTAAAGAAAAAGGTCTTGTGTCACTAGAAGGTAGTAAGTGATAATTACCACCCGGGCTCTGGATCCAGGCTGCCTGCATTTGTGCTCCACCCCCAAGATTTACTCATTGGACAAGGCTGGGAAAGATACTTTATTTCCCTGAACGTATTCATTATCTAGACAAATGTGGGTCTCAGCACAGCCCCCACCCCCTGGGATATCTATCATTCAGGCTCCAGTTCCAGGCAAAGTGGTTTGCACTGGGCCTTGACCTTGAAGGAGCTCTGGGTAATCCTCCTCAGAATGCTGGCTAAGGGATTACTGTGTTTTCCCCCGTTTCCTTTCTTTCTTTTTAAAAAACAAGTTTTAGATTTTGTGTCTATGAGTGTTTTGCCTATATATTTGTATTTGTATATACAGCATGCATGCTGTGCCAAAGGAAGCCAAGGGGGAGCTCTTGGACCCCAGACCGACAGCTGGGAGGCCAGCATGGGGCTGATCCAGACCCCTGAGCTGAGAGTCAGTGAGGAGGCCTGGGCAACCTATAGGGCCCTGGGCAGTAGATCAGTGTTTACCCCTGGCATACAAACAAACTTCATGTGTCCAAAACACAAAGAGGGATGCTCTCTCAATCTGGACTCTTGGGGGAGTGCCTGGACCCTGCCCTGAGCGAAATGACAGACTCTGGATATCTCCTATGTGGAAGGAAGTGGGGATGGGGTGGGAGGCTGGGGGGATGGTGGGGAGTGCGGGAGGAGGGGAGGGAGAGGGAACTGGGATTGATATGTGAAGCAAGCTATTTAAAATTAAGGTAGTAAAAAAAAAAATCTTGTTCCATGCCTGGCACTGGAAACATAATCGATGTTATTATTATTATCTCCATTATTCTGTGTTCCACAATAACTGCTTCTTTTGAAACAGTCAGTTCTTTGACCTTAAACACAGCATGCCAGGATCAACACAGAACAGGATTCATTAAAGACTGGCAACAGGTCTTTGAAATAAGTTACAGAAATCTTCACCAGGAAAGTGAAGTGTCCTTTAATCACAGCACTGGAGGCAGAGGCAGGCTGATCTCTGTGAGTTCAATGCCAGCGTGATCTATACAGCAAGTTCCAGGGCAATCAGAACTACAAAGAGACCCCATCTCAAAACAAACAAAACTTCATTAAGAAATGATCATGCTGCCAGGCGTTGGTGGCACACGCCTTTAATCCCAGCACTTGGGAGGCAGAGGCAGGCGGATCTCTGTGAGTTCGAGACCAGCCTGGTCTACAGAGCGAGTTCCAGGACAGGCTCCAAAACATTACTGAGAAACCCTGTCTCGAAAAAAACCAAAAAAAGAAAGAAAGAAAGAAAGAAAGAAAGAAAGAAAGAAAGAAAGAAAGAAAGAAAGAAAGAAATGATCATGCCAAGGGCTGGGGAGATAGAAGGCTTATGAGGTGAAGTGCTTGCTATGCAAGCCTGAGGATATGGGTTCAGATCCCCAACACCCATGTAAAAGTCAGGCATGATAGAGGTGCAAGCCTCTATAACTCCAGAGATGGTACAGACAGGTGGATGCTGGCCAGCTAGTCTAGCAGCCTAGCCAAAAACAAGCTCCAGCTTCAGCCAGAGACCTTGTCTCAAAATCTATGGCGAAGGGTAAGAGAAGGACACCTGACATCAACCTCAGGCCGCACATACATGCATGACCAAGCATGTGTGCACAAAGCCACATCTGCCCCAAGTGCAAACACGCATACACACACAAAGGGGGAGGGAGAGAGATGGTACAGAGAGGACCTACAGCACAGCCCACAGGAAGCCGGCTTAGCGCCATCTGAGGTCTGTGCCTCTGAGGGACAGTACTGAAGACACAACCACTCGAATGCTTCACATTTAAGCTTTTATTCTGAAAAATAAAATACAAAAGTCATTAGGTTGTAAATGTATACAGTAATTTCCCAACATCTCTGAAACAATACAATGAATTATTTAAATAATTAAGGTATTTACTATTATCCACATCAATACATTTAAACAGGCACTGGTGTTGTACAAAACACTGGAACATGTACAGACAACCTATTCTGAATGAGACTGCCAATTTTGTTAACAAATGCCATCTTTAAAGTCTCCTGCTCCTGAAATTGAGCCTGGAATCTGGTAAGAAAAGACACAGACAAGAGGAGCTGTAACAGAGTTGTGCCCTTGCTGGGTTCCTAATCTTGAGGGTTGTGCATGTCAGGGGCTCAAGAGCCATCACTCAGGGAGGCTGGCTGTGTGACACCTCTCTAAGGGACGAGGCTGGCAGGTGGTTGGGACACCCCACTTCTCCCAGCAGAAGACAGCAGTTCCAGAGATCTCCCTTCTGTAGAAAAGGCAGCCGTCGTCCTGTCCCTAGGGCAAACACAGCATGTGGTCACAGGCACAGGTCAAAGCTTCCCAGTTTGCACCAGGGAGTGGGTGGGCTCCTGCAGTTCAAGGGCAGGAGGGCGGATAGGCAGAGCACAGTGCCTCTGAGGGACTTGATGTTTCCAGTACCTGCAAATAACTTCAAGGTACAAAGCAAGAGAATACAAGGGCTACCACAGACCCTTTCTAATGATGGCAACAGTCACTGCGCCTGAGGCTACCACTAATGTCCAATGCCACCACAGTGACTTTTCATTATGTGACATGACCTTCACAGATGAACAGGAACTCTGGGATCACTCTAACTAGTCAGCGCATAGGTCCTGGGCCTCTCGGGTCTGTTAGTTCCTCACAATGTTAAAGCCCCTTCCAAACACCATCTCTACACTTACTCTATGCCAGACTCTGAGGAGGTCACGTCAGTTAGATCTTACCATGGATCTCTGCTTAGCATACTCTTCATTTCACAGATAAGGAAACAGACACAGAATTAAGCTGCTTGGTGCCAGGGCCAATGCCAACCCAGGCTGCCTGAGGCCAGAGCTGTGCTCTCTATCCGGGCACACAGCTGTCTCTGCCAGCCCAAGTGGAGAATCCCACCCAGCAGCACCCAGCAGGCCTCACCTCGATGTGGGAAATCCCAGGCTCAGCTACTCCACTTGCTCAGCCTGTGGAAGGAACCCATAGATACGTTAAAATCCTTGCAGTCAGCCGGTGAGCAGAAGAGGTGACTGCTCTCATCAACACACCAGGCATGGCTCAGAGGGCTGTGATGGCTAACATACATTCAAGGTTTAAACTAGTGTGCACATACAGGCTGCATCCCAGTTGCCCACTTCCCTTTCCCGCCAAGACATTGAAGATTCTTCTTAAAACTGACTGATCTTGTCAAATTTGCTGTTTCAGCAAAATAGTAGTAGGTCATTAGACTAACTGCTATTTCTGCTTTTGTAATCAAGCTTGCTTTGCTAAAAAAGATGACAAGGATAATTGCAAGACATATATGTTAAAGCAAGACCCTGGACAGGACAGAATACATACACATGGACAGAACACATACAATCTTATGGTTTTGCCCTTATGAGCCCCGGGCTGATATGGCTGGGGCTGCATCCTGGAAGCGCTCTCAGGTGCAGTCCTGGCCCCATGTTGGAGGTCAGCACCTAAATAAAAACCCTCTTCTTATTAAAATATATTTATGGTCAGGGTGAATGGCCCTTTGAGCAACCCCAGATCCCTAACAGGGTCTGCTCAGAGTTTTACATAAACTCAGCCTGTAACTGTTCTAAAGAAAGAAGTTGGACCGGCCTTTCCCACACTCCAGGGACAGACTAAATCCTTGGCATCTCCTGAGTAATAGGGATGCCTTTGTTCCTCATGAGCCCCATGAGTCACATCTGAGTCTATGTTAGGACACGAGATGACAGGGTGGGCTCATTATCAAAGATCAACCCTGTGGCCGGATGTTTGAACCTTTGAGTCAGCCTGGCCTCAAGTCAAATGCTGGGAGCCACAGTCCAGGAGCACACGAACAATCAGAAAGAATGTGAGTTCTTATTCCACAGGGACAGGACACAGTTTTCCCCGGGGCAGAACAGGCTGGCTGAACTCACAGCAGTCCTCCTGCCTCTGCCACTGGTCTCTGGGATTACAAGCATGTGCTGCTATGCCCAGAAAGTGTCAATTTCTTTCTTCTTTTTTTGTTGCAGGGTTTCATGCAACCCCAGAGGACCCTGAACACTCTGTGTAGCTGAAGATCACCTGGGACTTGATCCTTCAGCCTACAGTTCACAAGAATTGAGACTACAAGCATGCGCCCACACTTGGACCCATTTCTTCCTTAAGCCATAACCTTTCCTTCAAGTTTTTATTTATTTAATGTGTATGGGTATTTTGCTTACACGTATGTCTATGCATCATGTGAATCCCTGGTACCTGAAGAAATAGAAGAGGGCATCAGATGCCCAGGACCTGGAGTTACAGGTGGTTGGGAGCCACCATGTAGGTGGCTTGGAATTGAACTTGGTCCTCTGGAAGAGCAGCCATTATACATACTTATTTAGTTTTGTGTAGACAGGTGTTTGTGTGGTGTTCTGTGGGGGAGTCCACAGCACAGGTATGGAAGTCAGAGGAAAGCCTTCAGGAGTCAGTTCATCCACTTTATGGTGGTTCTAGAAACCAAACACAGGTTGTCAGGCTCGACGGCGATGCCTTTACCCACTGAGCTATTTCACCAACTCTACCGTTGTTTATTGTCTTTGTTTAAGATAGAGTCTGGCTCTGCAGCCCAGGCTGGCCTTGAACTTATTATCCTCCTGCTTCTATCTTCCCAGTGCTGGGAAAACAGATATGGTCACTATATCTAGCTATGGCAAGTTTTAATAAGTAAATATTCTCAACTCAGGTGTGTAATTTATCATCCTCCCCCCAAGACAGGGTTTCTCCACTATCCCTGGCTGTCTTAGAACTCACTCTGTAGACCAGGATGGCCTCAAACTCAGAGTTCTGCCTGCCTCTGCCTCCTGAGTGCTGGAATTAAAGATGTGTGCTACCAATGCCCCACAATATATCATTCTTTAAAATCATGGTCATGTCTTTCTGGCTGAAGAAATCTTCCCCTCTAAGCGACTGGGACATTCTCTTGTATGCTTCCACCCACTGCCTTCTCCATCTGGAGATGATTGAGTGGGTGTTGAAGCATAGGATCTCCTTCAGTTTCGGTCTCAAATCCCCTTTCTGGGTTTCTTCAACTTTATTCTGACTCCTGCTTTCTGGTTCCCGTTTCCAAGATTCCAAGACTGTGAGTAACAGTCCCTTTGGGAATTCATCCAGGGCTCTGGGATGTCATGCACACTTTGGGCCTGGCCCTGTGCTCCCCTCTATGTAAGTGTCAGGTCTTTTAGGATGATCGAGTTCCTTGAGAAGAACTTTCCTTTTCCTCCAACTCCTGAGGATGTATCCTAATTTCTCATTCATAACAGATCCCTGGCAAACAACTGTTGAATACACGAAAAAGTTTAATATATGCTGCTAAGAATATGCCTTGAATGTACTGTGAGGCTCTCTAGTGTCAGGCATCCTTATGGAGCACTGGTAACAAAGAATGGTAAGGTAGGGTGCTTCATCCCTGGTGGGTGATAAGGTCACTGAGCTCCAGAGGACAGCCTGCTTACTCCAGGCTTGCTGCATGAGACGCAGCTCACACAGACACATAAGGCAGTATTTCCTTTGCAATCATAACTGAAATTTAGAAACTGAGGTCAGCACCCTAGAGATAGTATGCCTCGGCCCATGCCGAACATCAAGGCTAATGCAGATAGGCAGTGATGTCTACTACTCCCAGCAGCTACACAGGTGACAAGGGATGATGGGACACTCTGTGCTACCTCAGGCACACCCACCATAACATTTTCTTTTTTTCTCCAACTCGGGACATAACAGAACACAAGTGAATTGAAACGTTACGATTGTAATTGCAGATTGGTTTTTTTTTTTGTTTTGTTTTGTTTTTGAGATGGGATCCTACGATGTAGGCCTGGCTGTTCTGGAACTTACTATGTAGACCAGGCTGGCCTCAAACTCACAGAGATTTGCCTGCTTCTGTCTCCCAAGTGGGACTAAAGGTGTGTATTACAATGCCTGGCTCAAGGATTGGTTTATTTGTTTATTTGTTAGAGTCTGAATAGCCTTGGCTGTCCTAGAATTTACTCTGTAGACCAGGATGGTCTCAAACTCACAGAGATCCACCTGCTCCTGCCTCCCAAGACAGATAAAATGCATGTGTCACCCTGCCCAGTAGTTTCATTTTTAAAGTCATAAGGGTTACAAGCTTTGAACTCTCACCATTTGCTGACAGCCAACTGCTGTGTGCACTATACATTACAGGTCTTTTAGTCTCCAATGTGAGAACAGTTAAAACATCACAGATGTGAATACCATAAAAATATCAAAAGTGGCAGCATATTCTTAATGCAAAGCAGATGTTCAGGAGGCTGAGCAGACTCATGTGTGAAATACTGTGTGGCTGTGTGTGCAGTCACATACACGTTATCAATGCAGCACCTCCCTAGCTGTGGAAGGCCCTCAGCTCTCTCAACTCACAACCATTCGCTGCCACCAGCACAGGTCATGTCTTTTCCTATTTCCCTTACTTATTTGTTTCTTTGTTGAAAAGGGCTGGCCTGGAACTGCAATGTGTAGCCCAGGCTGCCTTGGACTTGTGGTGATCCTTTCATCTCAACTGATGGCTACAAACCAGCCCACCTGGCTTTATTTTCTTGTTTTCATTTTTAAAATTTCCCTGTCTTTCCAAAAGCTTACTTTATGGAAGACGCAGCTCTCACGTAAAGGAAGAGGAAAGGGGAGAGGTGCGCATACGGTACCTGGGGTTTTTCTTTCAGAAAGTCGGGTAGCTGAAATTCTCCTTTATAGACCTGGAAAACAGAGCAGGAGTGAGTTTCAGGAAACAGGAGCCTCCTGGTGCACATCTGCAGCCCCTGGGTTGCTGCTTCACTCCCGGGGAGTTTGGAATGAGAGAGGAACCTGCCATTTCAGGGCAGCGAGAGAGACAGCGAGTGAGTCCCTCCTCCTGCAGCAACTGCCCCAGAGCTCCTGAGCTGGCTGGCTAAGAGAGGGCAGGGTGGTGGGGGAGGCAATCAAAATAAAAATGCCCGAGCATCTGAAGTGTCACTCCTAGTCACCGGGAGAAAGCGAGTCCTGGGTGACCTCCCTCAGAATTCACCTGAGTTAGATGCAAGCTTTTCCTGACTGCCCATCAATTTGCAGTTACAACCCTGGATTTGAGTCGACATCAGTTTCCTCAGTTTACCCAAGAATCCTATTAACCTATGTTAGATGATCCTTAAAGTGACGCCTATTTAAAGCTCATAGATCTTTTCTTCTGAGACAAGGTCATCCCAGACTGACCTTAAATGCATTATTTAACCAAGAATTACCTTGAACTTCTAATCCTCCTGTTTCCACTGTCCCATTGCTGGGATTACAGGCCTGCATCATTATGCTTGGTTTATACAGTCCAAGGGATGGAATCTAGGACTTTTGGCGTGCTAGGTAAGAAAACTTAGCCCCATGGACATATGTTTGAATACTTGGTTCTCCCAGTTGGTAGAACTGTTTCAGAAGGGGTAGAAGGTGTGGCCTTGTTGGAGGAGGTCTGTCACTGGGGGCAGCCTTTAAGATTTCAAAACTCACACCATTCCCAGTGTGTTCTCTCTCTCCCTCTCTCTCTGCTGTTTGTGGATTGGAAAATGAACTCTCAGCTGCTGCTCCTGTGTCAACAGGCCTGCTGCTTGCTGCCATACAGACTTTCATGAAACCTTAAGACCAATTAATTACTTTCTTTTCTGTATTGCTTTGTTAATTGTGTTTTGTTACAGCAACTGAAACGTAACTAATATTGTGTATATGTATACACATATACACACACACACAAATTCTTGCTAAAGAAGCAGCTATAATTAGGACAAGGGATACACTATAACAAACCCTCACTTCCAGATACAGTGTGACAAAAGCAGTTCTGAGGAACAACACACTCAGAATGGACAAGTAAACCAGGTACAGGGTTGCACATCTATAATCCAAGCAGTTGGAAGGTGGAGGCAGGAGAATCTCAAGTTTACGGCTAGCCACAGCTACACAGTGAGTTCAAGACCAGCACAGGCTACTTGAACCCTGGTCTCCAAAAATCTCCAGTCAGGATGTGATGGTATATGTTTTTATTCCCAGCATTTGTGAAGCAGAGGCAGGTGGCTCCCTGAGTTTAAGGTCAGCCTGGTCCATATAACAAGATACAGGCTGGCCAGAGATATATTGTGACGCTCTGTCTAATAAAGGATGTGGTTCATTGGCAGAGTAATTTCCTAGTATGTATGATGTCCTAGCTTTAATCCCCAGGACCACTAAATAATAATAAATTATTAAGCATAGTCAATATGTATAGTGTATACTCTACAATAAAAACAATATGAATTGCTATACTACTAATGACACATAATCATGATAGTGTCTATAGGGAAGAGACAGATCTAAGAAATACATTGTCTTGATATTGTAATCATTTGTGATCTTGTATTGATATGTTGGATATACTTCTCTGTATATATACTTCAATAGGAACAATTCAATAACTAAATTAACTCAATGGCTTAATATTAAAAAGGTTTTGCTTACTAGTCATGGTGGTACATATCTGGTATGCAGTACTTGAGAGGCAGAAGCAGGAACAGAAGAATTTTCAGTTTGAGGCCATCTTTCACTACACAGTGAGACCCTATTTTTCTTTCCAAAACAAACAAATTACAACTAAAACACATGCATACCCATTGTTGAAGTATAAAAATGTTTGCTCCAACACAGTTTGCAGTAGTTTTGCTTTTGTTTATTTAAGAACTATTAATGTCCACCGGGCGCTGGTGGCGCACACCTTTGATCCCAGCACTTGGGAGGCAGCAGCACGCAGATCTCTGTGAGGTCAAGGCCAGACTGGTCTACAAAACAAGTTCCACAGTGCCAGGACTGTTACACAGAGAAACTCTGTCTCAAAATACAAGATAGATGGATGGATGGACGGACGGACGGACGGACGGGCAGAAGTTTGAGCCTGATGTGGTGGCACACACATTTATTTATTTATTTATTTATTTATTTATTTATTTATTTATTTATGGTTTTTCGAGACAGGGTTTCTCTGTGGCTTTGGAGGTTGTCCTGGAACTAGCTCTTGTAGACCAGGCTGGTCTCAAACTCATAGAGATCTGCCTGCCTCTGCCTCTGCCTCCCGAGTGCTGGGATTAAAGGCATGTGTATCACTTGCAATAAAGACACACACACACACACACACACACACTCTCTCTCTCTCTCTCTCTCTCTCTCTCTCTCTCTCTCTCTCTCTCTCTCTCTCTCTCTCTCTCTCTCTCTCTCTCTCCTGGCAATAAAGGCAGCACATGCATTCTCTTGGTACAAACAGCTGGACATCTTGTCTTTCTTTTCCTGATACCTTGGACTTGCTTGCGGCGTGGGCGCAGCAAGAAGGAATTGATACTAGATTCTGTTATGGGATATTTGACCACAATGTGACACTCCAAGACTGCTAAATAAAGTTTACCTTGAATCATGGGATGGAACCAGCACCTAGCTGACTGGAATTGGCCATGACTGCTTTTTAGACTACAATACCTGCAGGAGCCCCCACCCCATCATAGATATTGACATATACCTGCTGAGACCCTGTCTGTGAATCTCTAGGGTATCTGATCTGGGACAGGGCGTTTACATCAAAGGAAGTGTTTGTGGTCAACATCATGTTCCTTACTACTACCTTCCCTGTTTACTTGGGGATCTGAGAGCCTGCTATAGGCTTGTGCTGTGAAACCACTCCTATGCTCAGAGAGCTGTAAGAAGAATTGAGCCTGATCCTTATCCCCAGAGACCCTGCCATAGTGTCTGTCTCCAGTGCTTGGGGTTGGACTCTCCTCAGAGTCCCAACCACATTGCTGCCCCCTGTTTTTGGTGTTAATGACTCTTCTAATAAACTTATCTCCCAGCCGGGTGTTGGTGGCGCACGCCTTTAATCCCAGCACTCGGGAGGCAGAGGCAGGTGGACCGCTGTGAGTTCAAGGCCAGCCTGGTCTACAGAGTGAGTTCCAGGACAGCCTCCAAAACAATACAGAGAAACCCTGTCTGGAAAAAACCAAAAAAAATTAAAAAATAAAAATAAACTTATCTCCCAACAAACCATCTCTTCAGTTTTCCTCTCCAACCCACATCAGAGACAGTTCAGCTGCACCTGGGTTCCCCAGTTCTGGATGCTAAGATCATTATGTTTGTGGTTTTAAACCGCTAATAGCCCTGAGGGTAATGTGTTGTATCTCAGCACATAAGCAACATGGGATGAGATTACTACATTGCAACACATACCTAAAATGTGGACAGAATCAGCAAGGAGAAGAAGGTGTGATCCAGGACTTTAAGGAGAGCAGCTAAATGGCCAAAAGCTGAGTTAGCACACTTTGGACTTGGAAGAGCCTACCTATCAACATTTTAACAGGTGGGAGGGACAACACGGAGGCAGGGAGAGCTTTGTTCAGGAGTAGCTGAAACTTTAGCAACCTGAATATGAAGAAAGCAGAACTATGCCTAATGAACCGAAGGGTACAGCCAAGGAGACTCCAAGCCAAGAGTTAAAGGTACCACCTCATTGCTTCCTGATACATACAGTGAAAGACACCAGAGGAACTTAGGAAAGAACTGTAAAGAAAAGGAGCCGAGGCCTTCATCCTCACTGTACAGTGTGGCAAAGCCATACTCCCTCCACAGATTCTACTCCCATCACCACAGCATCTTCTCTTACCCAGCCCTCATAAGGACCTGAATTACACCTGTAAACTCCCTAGTCACAGCATAGGAATGGGAAGTGGATGTCTATCATATGAAAATAATATATACCTAGGGCACTGCTCCCAGAACATCTGCAGTGTGTAGGTGGGGACCCAGGGTTAAACACAGTGCTGTGGTAACACAGTCATGTAGCCTGCACAGACAAAAACAAGCAAAACAAAAGCAAAAACAAAACAAAACAAAAAAACCCTCTCACATGGAGTCTAGAAAGATGATCCAGCGCTTAAAAGCATTTGCTCCTCTTCCAAAGAACCCTGTTCAATTCTCAGTACCCACATCAGGTAGATCAAAACCACCTGAAACTCCAGCCCTAGAGGATCCAATACCCTCTTTCTGGACTCTGCAGGCACGTGTATTCACATGTGCAAGTGCACGCGCGTGTGCATGCCTGCACACACACACACACTAAAATAAATATATCTTTAAAACAACAAACAAACCTCTCACACATGTCCTTGAATCTTTTTTAAAATTTACTTATATTACATCCCAACCGCAGTTTCTCCTCCCTCCTCCCCTCCACACAGCCCCAATCTACTCCTCCTGATTCTGCTCAGGAAGGGGCAGGCCTCCCATAGGTATCAACAAAGCATGGCATTTCAAATTGCCATAAGACTAAGCACCTCCCCTTATCTTTAGGCTGGGCCAGGCAATCCAGTATGAGGAGTAGGTTCCCATGAGCCAGCCAAAGCATTAGGGACAGGCCTTGCTCCCATTGTTAGGAGTCCCATAAATAGACTACACAACCGTCACATATATGGAATGGGCTTAGGTCAGTCCCACACAGGCTCCATGGTTGTTGGTTCAAACTGGGAGTCCCTCTGAGTCAGGCTGGTTGTTTCTGTGGATTTTCTTGTGATAGCCTTGACCCCACTGGCTCCTGCAATGCTTTCTCCCTCTCTAATGTCTGGCCGTGGGTCTCTGCATCTATTTCCATCAGTTACTGGATGAAGGCTTTGTGATGACAGCTGGGGCAGTCACCACTCTCATCACAGGGGATGGCCATATCCACTATTGCTAGGAGTCTTAGCTGTGATCATCCTTGCAGATCCCTTTCATATGGTTTCTACCTGACCAGAAGAGCCCCCCTTTCCAGTCATCTCTTTCAGTACTCTCCCCTCCACTCACCCCCCAACCAATCCCTCAAGTTCTCATGGTCACCCACCCCCGTGTCTTTGAATCTTAACTCAGTTGGTTATATGGGACAACTTTCTTCCAAATGTATGTGCCAAGGAAGTAGAGTATCTGCAACTTTCAAATAATAAAACAGCTGAAGCCAAAGTCCTGTGTCATACACATATAGGAGAAATGAAGCAAACGGGGAAAAATTGTAAGAGCGAAGTCTTTGTTAAAGGTGTAAAGGCATACTATTCATTAGAAACTCTGTTAAACAACAAGTACATTAACCTTACAAAGCTCACTGGGCTAGACTGTCAGTGTCAGGGCTGGAATGGTGCCTCAGTGGCTAAGAGCACTTGTTCTTGCAGAGGATCTGGCTTTGTGGCTCACAGCCATCCATAACTACAGTTCCAGGGGCTCAGACCCCATCTCCTGACTTCTTCAGGCACTAGGCACACAAGTGGTGAGCAGATATAAATGTGAGCAAAACAGCCACACACATTTAAAAAGAAAAGGATCATATCAGGGGCTGGAGAGATGGCTCAGCAGTTAAGAGCACTTGCTGTTCAGTCCCTAGCTCTGACACTGGACAGCTCACAACTACCTATAAGTGGATCAACACTTTCTTCTGGCCTCTGTGGTTACCCCCAACACACACACCCACACACACCCCCCCCCACACACACACACAAATACTTGTGGAAAACTTTTTGTTGGCCTGGCACCAGAGAATTAGCAACTTGCTGTAACCCTGCTGGGACTCCCACACCTGTGCAGCTACATCTGGACAACTTGTAAAATCTTTTAAGGAAGAAAAATAAAACAATAAATCTTAAAACAAGTGTGTGCCCTGATGCCCCCTCCTCGAAAAGAGAGAGAGTGGGAGAGAAAGAGAGAAGATCATTTGTGAAGGGACTGGAAGCAGAGAGGAAGCATACTATGTAACAGGCAGAGAATGTTTTAGGCTTTGTGGGGCCACAAGGTCTCTGTCCCAGTGCCCAGCTCCACCCTTGTAGGGCACAAGCAGTCCTACACAACATGCAAATGAAACAATGTGGCATGTTCTAGTAATAAGTGATCTACAGAAACAGGTGTCAGAATAGCTCTGCCTGTGAGCAATGACCTCCAACCTCTTTAACAATGACAAAGCTTTATACAGCCTCCAACGATCCAGACTGGTACCCAGATTATGCACTTGGTACTGTACTAGACACGGCAGACTTCAAAGTGTGACTTCCGCTCACAGTTTTCTTCAAAGTACACATACTACAGTTTCTTTATCTATTACATTTTTTGCAGTGCTGTGCATGGGGAGTCCAGGGCCTTGCTCATCCCAGATGGGCACTACACCACTCACAACAGCCCAGCCTCATATTTTTAACTGCAAAAGCCAAAGATTCATCTCACAGTCTTTTTAAGTCCCAGGTTGTAAAAGTCAAAATTGGCCATAAATTAGAACATCCTTCATTCTTTGCCTTTCTTTCCCTAAATGCACCACAATTCCTGCTTCTATCCTTCCACTTGAACTGAAGTGCACAGAATTAGCTTAAACATCATTGTGTGCAGAATTGGATTAATTTTTAACCTCAGTTCCTGATAGATCCTCACCAATAGGACATGCTTTGCCTGTTAGACATCATTAATGCAATTCATTATTCCTATTACTGTCCCTTGAGAAATTATGACTTGGTAGTTTCACATGCAGAGAAAGCACAGTTCCAGCCAGGAATGACAATACAGGAAGGAAGCCAGCTTTGAAGTTTACATTTCCATTCCCTCTGGGCTTGTATGACCCAGAGAGACTCATTATCTTCCAAACAGAAATGCTGTCTAACAGCTGGTGGCATGCGTGTTTACATGCTCTCATCTGACGGTAAACGCTCTGGCAGTTGTGCATATCACAGATTGGGTTCTTAGAAAGTTCAACAGTCTTGTCCTGTCTGGAACAGTGGGGAAAATGTTAATGCTTCCTACACTGTGAAGAAAATGCATCCATTAGTCCAGAAGCATGAACATCCATTCTAAACGTATCTTTAATATATATATATATATATATATATACACACACACACACACACACACACACACACACACACACAGAGTTATAGTGCCATAACTGCTGGATGAAGATGAGTCAGAAAGTGATTAAATTGATGGGGACTATATAGCCAGTGTAAAATAGAAAACTTTTCCTATCACAGTAAGTAGTACCAATATATAAAATTTACCATTAAGACTTTGATTTTTCGGTCCAGAATGGTGACAAATGCCTTTAATTCCAGAATTTAGGAGGTAGAGAGAGAGGAGAATATGTGAGTTCAATGCAAACCTGGTCTATATAGTTTGTTTGTTTTCAGTGTTAAGTATATGGGTGTTTTTCCTGCATGTATGTCTGTGTAGGACATTCATGTTGTACCTATGAAGTCTAAAAAAAAGTATGAGATCCCCCAGAACTGGGGTTACAGGTAGTTTCAAGTCATACTGTGAGTGCTGGGAATTGGACCCAGGTCCTCTGGAAATCAGTGCTCTGAACTGTAAAATCACCTCTCCAGCTCCCAGGATAAGGTTCTAGAGACTACAGTTCAAGATCAGTGTGATGGACCATGCTTGTCCAGGATTACAATAGTCGCAATGCTGGTATCCTGGCCCAGTTATCCACTATTCTTTGTGAAAGGCTAGGGGATATGTATGTGTACATGCAAGCATGTATAAATCATAGGTCCCTTTAGTGTTGTTTGTATGAACATTTGTTTAGGGATAACCACTTGGGATTGGATGATATAACAAGGGGCCTGTCCCTGGAGAAAACAGATCCCTACCTCAGCAGTCATTGACTGGCCATAGCTCTTCCATCTGTGGAAATTTCCCCCAACCACACTGGTGTGCTGGTCGGTGTGGTTGCTATGTAGGTCTTGTTTAGGTACTATACTGTTGAGGGTTCATTGGTGCAGCATCCCTGCCATGTTTAGGAGATACTATCTTGCAGCAGATGCTGTTCTTATTCGGATATATCACTAGACTATTTAAAAGGCAATGGAGGATCTGGAGAGATGGTTCAGCAGTTAAGAGCACTTGTTGCTATTGCAGAGGACCTGGGTTTGTTTCCAGCACCCACATGGTAGCTCACAAGCATCCATAACTCCAATCCTAAAGAATCTAACTTCTGAACTCTGCACACAGGTGGTGCACAGACATCTGTTGGTGGCACACGCCTTTAACCCCAGCACTCGGGAGGCAGAGGCAGGTGGATCTCTGTGAGTTCGAGGCCAGCCTGGGCTACAGACAAGTGCCAGGATAGGCTCCAAAGCTATACATAAAGAAACCCTGTCTTGAAAAACCAAAACAAAACAAAAACACTCATATACATAAAAAATTTGAAAATCTAAAAATGAAAATTATAAAAGGCAGTGGGTTGGGCATGGTGTTACTCATCAGCAATTCCAGCACTCAAAGGGTTGAGACAATAGATTGTGAGTTTGAGACTAGACTGGGCTATGGTGAGTTCCTGCACAACTCAGGCTACATAGACAGATCCTCCCCCATCCCCCCAAAGAAACTGAAAATAAATAAATGAAAAGAAACCAGAGGCTAAGGAACATGATATATAAAATGTACTCAAAAGCTAGTATGAAAATTACATGTGCAGTTAAAAATCACTTCTGTGTCCATCGTCTGCTAACATTTAGTATCAAAAGTGAGAACACTGCAACCAGGATTATTTCTGTTTGCTGACAATCTCTCCCTCCCTCCATTTCTTCTTCCTTGATGCCAACCTCCCAAGATCCTTGAAATTTAAAAATACTACTAAGCTCTATCTAGGTTCTGCTGCCTTTTCACAGTGTTTCTTAGAACCCGTGAGAGCTTGTACCTGTCAGGTCACAGCTGCCCTGTTCTCTCCTTTTGAGGTGAGAAAGACACTATTCACTGGCTAATCTTCCACTCGGTTTCATGTGTGCCATTTTTCTCTAATTATCACCTTCACCTCTAGTCTTTAAAAAACATTTTAATGATTATTTGTGTGTGTGTGTATGGGGGTTTTGTTTGCATGTTAGTCTGTGTACCACATGTATAGCTGGCACCCGCCTAGGCCAGAAGAGGGTTTCAGATCCTGTAGAACTGGAATTACAGATGGTTTCGAGACACCATGTGCATGTTAGGGATTGAACCCAGGTCCTCTGGAGGAGCAGCCGGAGGTCTTAGTCACTTAGCCTCGTGGCTGAGCCCTCCCTCCAGCATCTCACCTCTAGCCTCTGTCTGTGCATCCTGAAAGAGTATCTCCAGTGTGACCATGTCCCTCCCTCACTTAGACACTTCTACAGTTTCCGTCCTGTCTTCCACATTCCTGCCCCTGAAATGTGCACGGGTGAGGGAGGAGGGGAGATGTCAGGGCTGGGCTTGTCCCTTGAGCTGCCTGATTCTCTAGGCAGGGTAGCTAGAGATGAGCGATACAGTAAAGATGAGTCAGTCTTGTTCTGTCCCGCTTTAGAAGCCATGGCTGAGTTTAAGGAGCTGTATGGCATGGTCACAAACTTAAGGGATACATTGTCACTATGTAGCATAGAGTTTTTCATGTCTTTATAAAAAGCTAGGGTATGGTTAGAGGTTAAAACAAAACAGAATCCCAACTCTGATTGCCCTGGTACTCACCATGTAGTCTAGGCTGTCTCTGGACTTGTGACAATCCTCCTACCTCAGTCTCTTAAGTACTGGGATTACAGGAGTAATGCCACAGTCAGCTAAACCTAAGGCTTTATAGGGATTTTTTAAAATGAAAAAGTAATTGAGGAAAGTATTTCAGGGACTGAAAATCAGACCCAGGTACCATTTTCTACAATGTGCCATGCACAGCACCATGGATCTTAAAAGCTGACTTCTAGTTATACTTGTTTAATATGGTCCCCTCATCCCCAATAGATGCTGTGTCTTCTAAGAGACATTGATGCTTAGTGCAACCATTTTTGAAAATCTTAGACTGTTGATATAAAGAGAACTGATTTCCTTCTTAAAATTCCAGGGAAAACTATAAATAGCTACCTACCTTGTTTTCAAAAGCTAGTCTAACTAATGAAGGCAGAAGAGAAAGGCAGAGGATGTTTGGGACCTCCTCCTCTGTGGGAGGCTCCACAGGCCTTCAGGTTGGTTAACCAACAGTTGTGAGAAGAAGACAGAATACATCATGAATGGCTTAAAAGAACTTAAACACACAACGGAGGGGCTGGCTTCCTGCTGTACACAGAAAAGGAAGACAAACAGCTTTACAAAGTCAACAGGAAGGAGCTCAGGAACGCACTGGCACACTTATAAAGAACAGTATCGAGACAAGACAGAAAAGATTTGATGTTCTGTGTTGTTGTGCCCCCCCCCCGACAGGGTTTCTCTTGACAGCCTTGGCTGTTCTGGAACTTCATCTGTAGACCAGGCTGGCTTTGAATTCACAAAGATCCACCTGCCTCTGTTTGCTGAGTGCTGGAATTAAAGGGTACACAACCACCACCAACTGAACGATTTGGGTTTTAAGGATAAGCCAGACCTTGCCATAGCAACTTATTGAGGAAGTCTTGGGATTTTCACATTGATCCCATGAACAAATCATTTTCTAACATTTTTAATCCCTTTAAAACAGTGTGGAAGGGCTGAAGAGATGGCTCAGTGGCTAAGAGCACTTTCTGCTCTTGTAGAGGACCAGAGTTTGGTTCTCAGCACACATGCGGTGGCTCACACCATCCATCATTCCAGCTCCAGGGATCCAGTGCCTTCCTCTGACTTATGCAGGCAACAGGCATGCATGTGGTCCTCATACATACATGCAGGCAAAACACTCATACACATCGAATTAAATAAGTAAATCTAAATACAAACAAAAACTACAGTGGAGCTAGTGGGTGTCTGGGAGCATGCCTGTCATTCCAGGACCTGAGAGGCAGAGACAGGAGGATCAGGAGTTCAATATCATCCTAATTTCACAGTGAGTTCCAGCCAGCCCAGACTACATGAAACACTGGTTTCAAAACACAAACAAACAAAAACCTAAACCAACACCCACCACCGCCCCACAGTGGAAGAATGCCTGGCAGCATGTGCACTGGGATGGCTCCAGCACTCGGTAGGCTGGGGTGGGAGGATTAAATAAGCCTTATAAACCTAGACGCTCCAGCCCTGCGGCATGGCGAGGCCACATTTCCAGCACCACCACCACCACCCCTTTTTTAAAAAAGGCCAGCGCTCACAAGGAAGAGGCAGGAGGATCTCTGTGAGTTGGGACAGCCTGGTCTACGTAGCAAGCACAAAGCCAGCCAGTGCCACAGAGTGAGACTGCCTCAGACAACGATAACTTGGAAGGACACCAAGAGCAAAACTAAACCTCTTGCTGGGGCAACTGTACCCAAGGGAATTCTGCAGGGAGAGGGGTGACGGGGCAGAGCTGGAAAGCAGGGCTGCAGCAGGCAGCTGACTACCTCCTAGGGAATCACTGATACAAATCGAGGAAATCAGTCCTTCAGCAGGTAGCACACGGTGTGGGGATGTAATATCACCATCTCCCTTAATTCACTTTACTCCAAAAGGAAAACCAAAGTTAAAAGCTGGAGTTCAACCCCAGAGCAGCTCACTGTTAAGATCTGAATCTAAATTAAGGAGGGGAAAAAATGCAGCTTGGGAAAACTATTAAGTATTTACTTTTACTTTACTTCCTATTCGTGTGTGTGTGTGTGTGTGTGTGTGTGAGTAATATGTTCACCTGAGTGTGTTTGTGTGTACATACATGTGCACATGCATGCAGAGACCAGAGGTCAATGCTAAGTATTTTCCTCTAGTGCTCTCCACTTTATTTTCTGAGAGACTCACTGATTCAGCTAAACTAGCTGGTCAGGAATCCTCCATTCTCTGTCTGTAGCACTGGGACTGCTGGCTCAGGCCACAGTGCCCAGGTTCTTGAGGTAGGTACTTGGGACTGATCTCAGGTCTTCACAGCTGCTGGGTGAACTCTATGAAGTGAGCCACAGCTCCAGTCCCATAGCTCTACTTTTATACAGAAGGTCCAGTATGGCAGCAAGCATCCAAGACACGGAGAAGTAAAGAAAGAGAATCCTAATTCTAAAGCATCAACAGAGGCCCGTGGGTGAAGACACTGATTGTGAGGCTATCTCTGAAGCACTGGCCTGGGACAGAAAGACAGAGATTTAAGCAGCTATGGGAAGGGAAAGGCCCCTCTCTCCGTCCACAGTCTGGCTGAAGCCTCTCACTATCTGAGAGTCAGGAATCCCATCGGTGAACAACGTCTACCGTGGAGACTGCTGACATGGATACAGGAGGCCTTTACACAGAGACACTTCAAATAGTACCAACACAGCAGTGAACCATGTGTAATACACGGCAAATATGATCCTGAATGTGGCTTCACTCCTTTCCCAGATGAAACTGTCTCAGAATCTCACAAATAAGACTATTTAATTTACAGTGACATCACTCACTTCTCCAAGCCTGTGATATGGGATTTTCCTTAGTCAGTTTTAATCCTTTGCAGGATTTATCAGGGACCACTCTAGCATCTCGTTTACACTCCTTAGCACTCCTTTGAAGAGACAAATTCAGAACCTTCCAAAATTATATACAAAGAAACAAAAAGACAATGAACAACTGTCTCTCAAGGAACCCACACTTGAGTGTGGCCTGCCCTCATCTGCCCTGAACATCTCTTTAGTGTCTCTAAAATGTCAGTCTTTTCACAATAATCTCCAACTCCACTTCATACTAGAGCTGAGGGAGGTCGGTGATCTGGGCTTCACTTGAGCAGAGAGTTTGGACAAGAAACTCCTCAGGCAACAGTACAGAGATATGTTTCTGGCCAGTGTCACTGACATATTGAAGAGCAGACAAAGATGGACATAATAGAGGGATTGAAGATTCCGAAGAGAAATGGAAATTTAAGAACTGGAAAATGCATTGTCTGAAATGAAAATGTCACTGGGTGGCAAACTGGATCCAGAAGAAAAAAGAATCAGTGAATTAAAAACGATGCTCATTTAATTTAAAACTAATAAAAAGCCAGAATGGGGCTAGGAGATGCTCTAGGAGATAAAGCACTGTTGTGCAAGAATGGGGACCTGCACTTGTATCCCTAGACCCTACATCAGTGCTGGGTGGGTGTGGTGTCTCCCCTGCAATCCCAGGATCCCCCAGAGCAAGCCGGCTAGTCCTATCTGTGAGATCTGAATGAATAAGGTGGAGAGTGAAAGAGGAAGACATTGGCCTATACCTCCCACCCACAGATACACATACTGAGAACCAGACACAGTGGTGCATGTGTACCTCTCCCCATACAAATAAATAAATGTAATTTAAAAATTCCCAAAGAAAAACATTTAGCTTAAAAAACAGAGAATTACTAGCTAGCAAACCCTAATAAGGCAGGCATCTGGCTGCAGAGAAAAGATGCTGGGAAGAAATCTCTATCAAGAAAAACATGTGGTCCACAATACATAAAATATTTAATAACTGTCTGTTTACACAAAAATGCAGCCCTTGTTCTAGAGCAACCATAATAGACAAACACAAAACATGGTTAAAATGAGGAGATAATTGCCATGGCAGATAAAACAAAATACAAATAAATACTAGATTAATCCAAAAGAAGCCAAGAAAACAAAGGAAAAAGATAGACAGCTCAAAAATAAGAAACAAACACTTGATGGGAGAGTTAATTCAGCCCAACCTGAAGAGTAATTACAATACACACAAGGAATTAAATATCTCATTTAAGATGAAGGGACTGTCAAACTACATTAACCACAATACCATCACTTAATCACCCTTAGTAAAATTAAATATAAAGACACTGATTAAAAATTAAAGGATGAGGGGCTGAAGAGATGGCTTAGAGGTTAAGAGCACTGGCTCCTCTTCCAGAGGTCCTGAGTTCAATTCCCAGCAACTACATGGTGGCTCACAACCATCAGTGATGAGCTCTGGTGCCCTCTTCTGGCATGCAGGGATACACGCAGACAGAACACTGTATACATAATAAATAAATCTTAAAAAAAAAATTAAAGGATGAGGAAAACAGACCACACATGTGGCTCTGCTTTTATCAGATAAGGCCAACAGCTAGGAAAAAAACGTCAGTGCTGAGGCCACCTCATGAGAAGAGCTAGTTCCTGAAGCTTCATCTGGTTATTCTCTTAGCAATGTAGACTTAAAATGCATGAAGCACAACCGATAATAGAAGGAGAAAGGCCACGAGCCTTTCTCAAAATTTATAACTCAGCTAAGAATTACCAAACTAAACAATATGATGACATTTACAGAATACCACAACTGCAGAACAGTTGCCCACATGAGCATAAGGCCAGGCGCTGGCCACAAAGCAATTTTAAGCATAGTTAAAAAACTGAACTTGGGCCTGGGCGTTGGTGGTTGGTGGTGCACACCTTTAATCCCAGCACTCGGGAGGCAGAGGCAGGTGGATCTCTGTGAGTTTGAGGTCAGCCTGGTCTACAGAGCGAGTTCCAGGACAGTCTCCAAAGCAATACAGAGAAACCTTGTCTGGAAAACAAACCAAACAAACAAAAAATGAAATCACAGTGTACATATCCTCTGTCCACAGAACAATAACATTAAAAACCAGGATGAAAAAAAAAAACAAAAACAAATCCCCAAATATTTAAAAAGTAATCTCTCCGTGTAGCCCTGGCTGTCCTGAAACTCGCTCTGTAGACCAGGCTGGCCTCAAACATACAGAGATCTGCCTGCCTCTGCCTCCCAAGTGCTGGGATTAAAGACATGCGCCACCACCACCCAGCCAAGTACTGTTAAATAATTAACAATCTTTTATTTCAAGGAGGGGTGTGTGTGTGTGTGTGTGTGTGTGTGTGTGTGTGTGTGTGTGTGTGTGTGTGTGTGTGTGTGTGTGTGTGTGTGTGTGTTGGATTCAGGTATCAGATTATCAGATTCCTGGGCCCCTACTCAAGAATTTTCACAAGACATCTGCGACGCTAGGTGATCCTAAGGTGAACAGCTGGACAAACAAGAATGCCATGCAGAGACAGTCACAAGCAGCCACAAGCAGCAGCAGCTTTGGCTGGGTTCAGGCACCTGAACGGGCAACAGTACCTTCTAGGCTCTAGCGAGCATATCTTTCACCTGCTGCAGTTCCTTTCTTTCTTGATATTCTGTTAAAGCGTGTGTGTTACTGTGTAGCATGTGTGTGTGCAGGTATGCCATGGTGTATGTATGGAGGTCAGAGAACAATTTCCAATGGTAGGTTTTCTCCATCTACCATGGGTTCCATGGATAGAACTCAAGCTGTCAGGCCTGACAGGTGCTTTTACCAACTGGGCCATCTCTGTGGCCCCGATGTGGCTTCTTACTGCACAGTCCAGGCACTCAACCCAGCCTCCCTCCCTCACTGCAAGTTCCCTCTTGTCTCCTGCTGGGCCTTCTGCACCCTGACCCCTGCTTTCCCATTGACTACAGCTTCCTCTTTTCTCAGCAGGGTTGTCACAGGACACGCCAGTCACACTTGGGGCTGCTTTACCCCTTCCTCCCTTTTTGCTTTCTTGTTTGTTTTTTCCTATATACCGTTTTTTTATTTTAGAAACCATCTTATTTTACATATCAATCCCCCCATTTCCTCACCCTCCCATCCTCCCATGTGCCCCACCGACCTCCCAACTCACCCACCCCCACTACCCAAGGATAGCGAGGCCTTCCACAGGGGATCATCAAAGTTTGTCACATCATTTAGAGAGGACTTGGGACCTCTTCTATGTATCTGGGCTCCCTCCATAGGGAATGGGCTCCCAAAGTCCATTTGTGCACTAGGGATAAACACTGGCTCCACTGTTAGAGGTCCCACAGACTGCCCAGGTCTCCTAGCTGGCACCCACGTTCAGAGGGCCTGGTTCGGGCCACTGCTGGTTTCCCAGCTTTACGCCTGGGGTCCCTGTGCTCTCACTAGATCAGGTCAGCTGTTTCTGTGGGTTTCTCCTGCACAGTCTTGGCTCCTCTGTTCATCCCTCCTCCCTCTCAGCAACTGGCTCTAGGATGGCAGTTAAGGCAGTCACTAATCTCATTATAGGGAAGACCATCAAAGGCAGCTCTCCACCACTGCCTAGATTCTTAGTTGGGATCATCTTTGTGGATCTCTGAACATTTCTCTAGTTCCAGACTTCTCTTTAAACCTATACTGGCTCCCTCTATTAAGGTATCTCTTTTCTTGCTCTCCTCTGTTCCTCCCCTGACTCAGTCTTCCTGCTCCCTCTTGTTCTCCTCCCCCTTCCCTTTCTCCCCTTCTCTTTTTCCTACCTCCCTCCCCTCTCCCCCACCCCATGCTCCCAATTTGTTCAGGAGTTCTTGTCCCTTTCCCCTTTCTTCAGGGGGACCTTGTGTTTCTCTCTTACAGTCCTCCTTGTTTCCTAGTTTCTCTGGTGGTGTGGCTTGTAGGCTGGTAATCCTTTGCTCTATGTCTAGTATCCACATATGAGTGAGTACACACCATGCTTGTCTTTCTGTGATTGGGTTACCTCACTCAGGATGGTTTCTTCCAGTTCCATCTATTTCCCTGTGAATTTCAAGATTTCATTGTTTTTGTTTTTTTGCTGAGTAATAATCCATTGTGTAAATGTACCACATTTTCTCCATCCATTCTTCGGTTGAGGGGCATCTAGGCTGCTTCCAGGTTCTAGCTATTACAAACAACACTGCTATGAAAATAGTTGAACATATGTCCTTGTTGTATGAATATGCATTCTTTGGTTATATGCCCAAATGGAATTGCTGGATCTTGAGGTAGACTGATTCCCATTTTCCCGAGAAACCGCCATGCTGATTTCCAAAGTGGCCCACAAGTTTGTGCTCCCACCAGCAATGGGGGAGTGTTCCCCTTTCTCCACATCCTCTCCAGCATGGACTGTCATTGGTGTTTTTGATTTTAGCCATTCTGACAGGTGTAAGATGGTATCTCAGAATTGTTTTGAGTTGCATTTCCCTGATGGCTAAGTGTGTTGAGCACATTCTTAAGTGTCTTTCAGTCATTTATATTCCTCTATTGAGAATTCTCTATTTAGTTCTGTGCCCCATTTTTTAATTGGGTTGTTTGGTGTTTTGGTGAGTAGCTTCTTGAGTTCTTTGTATATTTTGGAGATCAGCCCTCTGTCAGATGTGGGGTTGGTGAAGATCTTTTCCCATTCTGGGGGCTGCCATTTTGTCTTGTTAACTATGTCCTTTGCCTTACAGAAGCTTCTCAGTTTCAGGAGGTTCCGTTTACTAACTATCGATATCAGTGTCTGTGCTACTGGTGTTATGCTTTCTTGTTTAACAAATGAGGAACATTTAGTTTTGTTTTTGAGAAGTCATACATTAGTACTGCATTTATAACATTTCTACCCCATCTTCTCCCCATTCCAACTCCTTCCATGTCTCCCCCACCCCCTCTCAAATTTGTGACCTCTTCAATTATTACTGTTACCTAGCTTTAAAAAATTTTTTTATGTGAACAGATGTTTTACCTGCATGCACCTGCATGTGTGCCTGGTGCCCATGGGGGCTAGAAGAGGGTATCAGATCCCCTGGAACTGAAGTTACAGACGGTTTGTGAGCTGCCATGTGGGTGCTTGTACAAGAGCAGCAAGCGCTCTTAGCCACCAAATCATCTCTCCAGCCCCACATACACCTTTTCTTGAGACAGGATCGTATCCTGTAGTTGATGCTGGCCGGGAGCCCCAGGGTAGACTACTGTAGCTTAAACGCATGATGAACTTCCTTCCTACTCTGCCTCCCAAGTGCTGGGATTGCATGCCTGCACCACCGCACCTGGCCTGGAACTTCCTTTCAGCTCACTGTTCAGTTTTCAGTAGCACGAGGGATTGGATCCAGGGTCTCACACATGCTAGCAAAGAGTTCTACCACTGAGCTACAACGAAAACCCTGACTCTTCTCATTTAGCAACCAGGTCTTTAAACAGCATCAGGCTTGACCTGTGTGCACCAACTCCTATCTGCTCTCTAGCTTGTAGACGGCACATGCAGGGGCACAGCCGCATTCCTATCACCTCATCTGGATGTCTCCCAGTCGGGAACAACTCCCTAGCAAGCAACATGTTTGGACAATGCGTTTGATCCTGTACGATGGATTTGAGGTTCTTTTGTGCACCCAAGTAACAGTTAGGAACAATGAACCTTCAGTTCAGCAACCCCACCCCAGAAAAAGCCCAGAGAGTGACAATCATCAGCAAACAGGTTGTAATAAAAAGTCTTAAGGGTGGCTGAGCTTGGCAAGAGCACTATGAAACAGGAGGCTTTTTAATCTGTGTCCATTGAAATTCAATATATGCAGATGCCTATATTTCTGAGGTAGGGAGAGTCTATATTTAGTCATATTCTCAAATAAGTTGCTAAGTCTCAAAGGGTTAAAAGGTTATGGAAGAAGAGAAGGCTGAAATGTGACCCAGGGAGCATTATTTATGAAAGTGTGCCACAATCTGGGGATTGGGGAGTGGTGGGAGAGGGCATGGATCGCATTAGCATCTCGTTTGTAGTTTACTGTGTGAGTCAGGGCAACCACAACACACATGACTTTGATTTGGAGTTGGGCAATGTGGTCCTAAGATGTGCTGACTCAGACATCATTACTTCTGGCTCTGCACACTCTATGAAGACCAGCATTTTTATGCCTAGAGATAGGAACTTCTACATTCCCAGTCAAATTGTGACTTTTCTCCTATCCTGCTCCCCCCCCACATCATAAGTGAAGGTGCAATTTCTCCAGCCACCTTTTTTCTCTGGAGTCACCCATCTCTCACAGAGATCTCTTTGGAAGTATATGGTCATGATGCAGCTCATGGCTGCTGCATATTATCGACATCTGAGTCATCAGAGGCAAAAGAAAAAAAACAGAAAGGAAAAGTTTTGAAGATACACACGATTTGGCTTGAAATGCAGCTGTTAAGACAGACAACTAAACTTAAATTCAAAAGACAAGGACGGAGTCAGCAAGATGGTTCACTGGCTTGCAGTGCAAACCTGGCAAGCGGAGTGTGACTCCTGGAACCCACTAAAAGTGGAAGAAGAGAACTCTCTCCACAGAGATGTTCTGTTTCCCTATGTGTGCCACAGAACATACAGTAAATGTAAAATTACAAACAAAAAGCTAAGCATGCTAGTATTGCATACATTATTTCAAAGGAATCAAAACACTGGAATTCATCTTTTCTTTCTCAACTCCCTGCCCCTCAGGAAGCATTATGAAAGCCTTTCAAAAGCCACAGTGTGTCTAAAACACATTCGCCAGTCACATGGATTGAAACCACAGCATTCTTCCTAACTACCACTCAAGAAAGCCAAGAATAATCTAGCCAAGATAACTTGCACATGTCAAACTGTAGGGACTACTGTCCTAGGAACCTCAAAATATTACTGACACACATATCTTGGTTTACAGAAATCCTTTCCAGTCTTGTGCACAGGAGAAAGCTACTGGTTCCTAGCCCAATACAAAAAGACAGTCAGGGATTTCGAAGTGGGATGCTACACTTATGTTGGCTTGCTATTTAGCAAGCTGCAGTTCAAAACTTCAATATGTGAAACAATAAAACTTTTCAGAAACTTAAGAGGCAATTCACAAAACACAACAAACAGCCAAGTGGTGGTGGCACATGCCTTTAATACCAGCAGAGGCAGGCAGATCTCTTAGTTCAAGGCCAGCCTGGTCTACACAGTGAGTTCCAGGATAGCCAAGGCTATACAGAGAAACCCTGTCTTGAAATAACAAAAATAAAAACAAACAGACAAACCCCCACATACAAACAGCTAATAAACTGGAAATATTTAATTACATTAATCAGCAAAACAAATCAGGTCCTTTCCAAAAGCAGCCAGGAACATCTCTCCACAGCAAAGTGCATGTCCACATGTGTATGGAGGTGGACATCATACCCAGCTTTTCTATGGGTTCTGGGCACTGAACCCAGGACCATATATCTGAGCAACAAGCTTTACTGACTAAGTCATCTCCCCAGGCTTACTAGTAACTTTCAACACAGGGCTAGTACATCCAATCTTTCTTCTCATGTAGCTAATGTCTGTCCTTCAGAGGGCCAAGAAATCCTACCTCATCTAAACAAAGCCTTAAAAGTAAAGTGTTCTTTACACTTAAGGAAAGGAAAAAGAAACTAGAAGTAAGGCCACTAATAATTTTGTTGTTTGTGAAAATTTAGGGTAATCAGCAATGGAAATAAATGTCACCAAGCAAATGGAAGCCAGAGGACAACATCCTACACACTGAGCTGAGCACACAGCTGAACTGTCCCCGCAGCTCTTCAAAAGAAGGGCTTTGCTGAAACTGCAGACTTCCGATGGTAAGGCATTCAACAAGTTAGAACAATGGTAATCTAAAATAATTGCCTGGTCATAAAAAGTAAGAGACAAGAAAAATGTACTCAAAACCAAACTCCATGTCTCATTTCCTTAGTTACTTTAGGAGTCTCACTTACCCTTCTGGTGTTTTCAAGGATCTTGGGGTCAGGTTTTCCATAGTTAGGGGGATTGGCATACGGATCATATCCAAGTTTGGCAAGCATGGGTGCAATCACTGCCATGTCTTGTAGAACATCTGGGGGTATCTTCCCAACCCACTTTGACAGTGCCCCGACGTTGACAGGCTTGATGACTTGGTCTGTTGACCTTTCCACTCTGAAAACAACACGAACAATCACTTACTTAAAATCTAAACAAAACAAAAACATGGTGGCATTCCCTTTTAATCTCAGCACTCCAAAAGCAGAGGCAGGAGGATTAGGAGTTCTAGGAGTTCCAGCTTATCCCCTGTGTACAACAGTAAGTCAGAGTCAGCCTGACTCCATGGGAGACCCATCTCAAAAAAAAAAAAAAGAAAAGAAAAGAAAAAAGTTAAACAATTATAAATTCTCTTTGATAGCTTTAAGTTCTTTGTCTGAGCTGGGGAGATGGCTCAGTGGGTAAAAGCACTTAATAGAAAAAGAAAATGACTGACTTTTAAAACTTGTCTTCTGACCCATACAGTGTCATGCACGTGCACGCGCGCGCACGCACACACACACACAGAGTGAGAGAGTCACACCACACACAAGGATATAAAATTAAAATCATAATTGTCTGCATTATATTATAAAGCAATTATTAAAGGTTAGATGGATGTTGTCATGATTCATTAGAATAGATGGTATGGGAGCTAGGTATGGTGGTGTACACCTTTAATCCCAGCACTTGGAAGACAGAATCAGGTGGATTTCTTTGAGTTCAAAGCTAATTTGGTCTTTATAGTGAGTTCAAGGCCAGCCAGAGCTAAATAGTGAGACCCTGTCTCAAGAAAAACAAATAGACAGTATGGGCAGGTGAGATGGCTTAGTCCCTGCATTTGCCATCAAGCCCATCAACAAAATAAAATGTAGAAAATGGACAGCAGAAGAGTGTCTCCTTCAGTCTTAGAAAGTCAAGACCTGTCGTCTTGACATATGGTAGGGCTTTCAGTGCCATTCTGGCACTCTCCATCTCCCTGGAACCTTAAAACACAGTGCTTGACACACTGGTGTGCTTAAAACCCACAGCCCAACGTGAACCAGCCAGCACCCCCATCAGCCATGAGAGTCCAGCATCTAATCAGAACCCACTGTCATAGATGTTCCATCTCAAGAAATGGGATCAAGGCCAACGCCCTGAATGACCGTGTGGAGTAGCTAAACACCACAGCCAGGCTGAATTCCAGTAAGCAGCAACTACTACAAGAACTCAAATCCTCCGTATTTAAGCATCAGTGTTGGAATGGACATGCAAAGAGGAACAATGAAAGTCAGTTGGCCATGATCACAGGGAAATACACAATGAAATGCCACAGGAAGCCATATTTTTAAAGACTAGTATCGTTCAGGTTTTGTCTTTGTGAAAGATGATTTTAGAATGCATAGAAACAGTGAGATAGCCGAGTCAGTAACGGCACTTGCCACCAAGCCTGATGACTTGAGTTCGATCCCCAGAACTTATATGATGGAATAAGAAAACCAACTTTTACAACTGTCCTCTGAGTCTCACATATACACAGATGCACCCATACACATATGCACACACACAAAGAAACACATATAATTCTAATAATTCTGACAAACAGATTTTAAATGTGTAAACAACAGAAATTCAAGTGTTATGGGACTGGAGACATGGCTCAGTAGCTAAGGGCACTTGCTGCTTTTAAAGGGGACCAGAGTTCAGATCCTGGCACCCACTTTGGGTAGCTCACGACTGCCTGACACTCAGGCTCCAGATGATCCAACACCCTAGCCTGGATGGGCACCCACAGAACACATGGGTGTCCACAAAGATACACACTCATGCAGAGATAGTTTTTAAAAAGTGTGTTATAATGGAGACTGGAATGATGGCTCAGTAGTTAAGGGCACAGTAGTTGAGAGTAGCTAAGAGTTCCTGCAAAGGAGCAAGTCATCTTCCAAAACCCGAATGGTGGCTCACAACCATTACTAACTCCAGTTCCAGGTGATGTCCTGTTCTGACCTCCAGGGGCACCAAGCAAGCAGATGATGCGCATACATACATGTGGGCAAAACTCACTACACATAAGATATATAAGTCTAAAAATAAAACCACGTGCTATACAGGTGAGATATATATATATGTCATAATTGCTTACGCACGAGGGCATGTGCACACAAGGAATCATGAACAAATGCTAACAGAAAAGTGGGATATTAAAGGTTCATTAAAATTTATAACTATGAAAAAGAAATCAAAATTAAAAAAGATACAAGATACAGCAAACTGATCCAATCTAGGCACGAAGATCAAGAGCTGCTAACACCACGAAAGAGCGAGAACTACACAGTAATAAATAACTGCCAAATCTGACTGTGGTCTGCCTAAGCCTCTAGATTCAGCTGCCACCTGGTATGTAATCCAGAATTGAGAAGAATTTGTGGGAGAATCAGCACGCTACAAATAACGTTATAGACTATTAGGCTTGTATCCTTCAAAAATAAAGTATATGGTGAAAAATAAATGACTAGTGAGATGGCTCTAAGATGAATTCTGCTTGCTGCTCTTGCAAAAGGTCTACATTCAGTTTCCAGTCACCCATAACAGGTGGCTCTAGGGCAGTGTTTCTTACCCTTCCTCATGCTGCAACTCTTTAATACAGTTTCTCATGTTATTTTCATAACTGTAATTTTGCTACTGCTATGAATTTTATTTACTTATTTGCTTTTTCAAGACAGGGTTTCTCTGTGTAGCTTTGGAGCCTCTCCTGGCACTCACTCTGTAGACCAAGCAGTCCTTGAACTCACTGCCTGCCTCTGCCTCCCAAGTGCTGGGATTAAAGGTGTGCACCACCACCACCTGACATGAATCTTTTTTTTAAAGATTTTTTTTTTAATGTATGAGTGCTCTATCTGCATGTATGCCTGAACGTCAGAAGAGGACATCAGATCTCACTATAGATGCCTGTGAGCTGCCATGTGGTTGCTGGGAATTGAACTCAGGACCTCTGGAAGTGCAGCTGGTGCTCTTAGCCTCTGAGCCATCTCTCCAGCCCATGTTATGAATCTTCATGTAAGTATCTTTGTTTTCCAGTGGTCTTAGGCAACTCCTGTGAAAGGGTCATTTGACCTCTAAGGGGTTGAGACCACAGGCTGAGAAACACTGCTCTAGGGGATCCAACACCCTTTCCTGGTCTCCACAGGGCTACAGAGACGACATCCAAACACATAAAAATAAAAATACCCAGCACTCAGCAAGTGTGGATCTCCATAAGTTTGAGGCTGGCTAGGTCTAGTTCCAGGTCAACCAAGGCTACACAGGGCAATCCTCTCAACAGATAAAATAAAATCTCAATGGGAGGTAAAGAGGGACTGGAGAGATGGCTCAGCAGTTAAGAGCACTTCCTGCCGTGCAGAGCACCTGAGTTCCGTTCCCAGCACTCACACCAGGCAGCTCACGACAGCCTGTATGCCCAGTTCCAGGTGGATCTCTGTGAGTTCAAGGCCAGCCTGGTCTACAGAGGAATTTCCAGGACAGTCGGAGCTACACAGAGAAATTCTATTTTGAAAAACCAAAGGAAAAAAATTATCTTTGGTTCCTGCGTACGTGTCTTCCTCATGCATGTCTGTGCATCACGTGTGTGACTGTGCACAGGAGTAGCTGGATCCTCTAACCCTGAAGCTTCGGGAGGCTGCTATCCGCCAGTTAGGTGCCAGCAATCAAACCAGGCCCTCTGTCTGGGAAAGCAGCCAGTGTTCTTAACTGCTGAGCCATCGCCCCAGCCCTATTTTCGCTTTTTATTATGTGCACGTACATGTGTGTGCCTGGGAGTGCAGGTGCCCACAGAGGTCACAGGTGTCAGGCCCTGTTTTTGTTAAGAGTGCTCTGGTGGAACAGAACCAAGCGGGGAAAGGAAATATCAGAATTTAAATCAGCTTTAAAATAATAACTACAGCCGAATCATACCCAAAACACTGAGGACCAGGTAGTCTATTTGGCTCGTGAGGACGAATGCTTTAATAGTTAGTTGTTGTCTCTCCCTGGGAGGATGACAACCAGTACTCAGTCTCCAAGGAGACTGCCTCAGTAGCCCAATCCAGCGCCAGAAGTCTGGAAGGTTCCTGGAGAGCCGTGGGTCTGTTCCACCTTGGAAGCGTGGAAACCCTGGCTCTGCTATCAGCAGCAACCGAAGGGCAAATCCACCCAGCATCAAGAGGGAAGCCAAGCAAGCAAAAGTCTTCCCCCCATAAACCGTTCTTCATCTGGGCTCCCACCAGAGGGTGCCGCCTGCAGTGGGGGTGGCTCTTCCCACGTCAATCAGGGCCAACAGGACAGTTCTTCAGGTGTGGCTCCCTACTCAGGCGAGTCTAACTTGTGGCAAGTTAAAACCATACACAATACATTTCCTTGGAATTGAAATTACAGGTGGCTGTGACTCTCTTTGACATGGGTACTGGCAGTCAAACTCGGGTCCTCTGCAAAAGCAGTACTCCCTATTAATTTCTGGGCCATTTCTCCACCCCTTTGCTTGCTTTTGACATAAGGTCTTAAGTAGCCCCATTGGTGGTTTATGTGCTGGGTGGTTTATGTCAACTTGACACAAACTAAAGTCATTTGAGAGGAGGGAAACTCAATTAAAAAAATACCTCTATAAAATCAGTTGTGGGTCTCCTTCTTAATTAGTGATTGATGGGGGAGAGCCCAGCCCATTGTGGGTGATGCTATCCCTGGGCTGGTGATCCTGGGTTCTATAAGAAAACAGGCTGGGCAATCTATGAGGAGCAAGTCAGTAAACAGTGCCCCCTCCATGGCCTCTGCATCAGCTCCTGCCTCCAGGTTCCTGCCCTGTTTGAGTTCCTGTCCTGATGACTTTCTTCAATGATAAACAGCAACGCTAAAGTGTAAGCCAAATAAACCCTTTCCCCCACAACTTGCTTTTGGACATGGTGTTTCATCACAGCAATAGTCACCCTGACTAAAACAGTCTCCAGTTCTTCATATATCAGACCCTGGCTAGCCTTTAACTCCTGATCCTCCTATCTCTAGCTCCAGCGTGCTGGGATTACAGATGTTAGCCACAATACTTTTCTTCTCTCCCCTTCCCTCCCCCTCCCTCCCTCCCTCTCTTCTCAACATGATTTATGTAACATTAGACTATCTGTTCTCTACTGGTTAGAAACAATCTAGTCGTGAGCACCTTATACATGAGATCTCTTCAACACCTTTTTTTTTTTTTTTTTTTTTTGGTTTTTCGAGACAGAGTTTCTCTATGGCTTTGGAGGCTGTCCTGGAACTAGCTCTTATAGACCAGGCTGGCCTCGAACTCACAGAGATCCATCAACACCTTTTTTTTTTTTTTTTTTTTTTTTTTTTTTGGTTTTACGAGACAGGGTTTCTCTGTATTGTTTTGGAGGCTGTTGGTCCAGCCTGGCCTCGAACTCACAGAGATCCGCTTGCCTCTGCCTCCCGAGTGCTGGGACTAAAGGTGTGCGCCACCACCGCCCGGCCTCTTCAACACCTTTAATTTCTTTGATGCTAATCAACCTGTTTAAGCTAAATATCCATCTTGTAAAATCAGTGATGGGTCTCTAGAATGAAATTAGTAAAAACGCATTTTCATGACTGCTTTAAATATCTTCTATCAGATTATTTCTCCTCGTTTACCGAACAAAAGAAGCTGGGGAAACTGATTCTTATTCTCCGGAAACAATGAGCATTTCTGGGTTTACAGTAACGGTTAACACAAGAATAAGGAGGGGAAAGGACCTCTCTTTACTCTTCAGCTCCCCCACGTGCTGGCCACGCCTCAGCCTTTATTCTTTTGTGTGGGGACAAAGCAGTTGTGCTGCAGTTTGTCCCTGGTTGTTTTATTTTCTCTGTGGAGCAACATCGTGGTGTGTGGCCAGCCAGCCCTGCGTTCTTTGCAAACGGCAAATCTGATTTCATTGTTTCTAATGGCCAATTGTGGCTGTAAAGCACTGAGTCCCACTTCTCAAGTGCTCCCTCACTGGCACATTGCTTTGGCCCTCCAGCACGAAGCAACAACCAGTGTGGTTAAATGCCGCTTACAATTATGCTGCTGAGTATGTTACGGGCTTCAGAAGTGACACAGGGGGTCAAGCACCAAACGCCAGCTGAAATCCAGTATGCCAACCATCTTGGTTTGCTTTCTGCTGCTGAGATTAAACACTGTGACCAAAAGGAACCCGGGGAGGAAAGGGTTTATTTGGCTCACGGTCCATCCTGGAGGGAAGTCAGGGCAGGGACCTGGAGGCGGCATGAACTGAAGCAGAGACCACAGACACTGGACTGCCGTCCCCATGGCTTGCTCGGCTTGCTCTTACAGAACCAAGGACCACTTGCATGGGGGTGGTCCTGCCTACAGTGGGCTGGGCCCTCCCACAGCAGTTACTAGTCCCGCAAACTTGCCTACAGGAAAACTAAAAGACATGTCTTCTCCTTATTTTTTAGACTTTCTCATTTTGTGTGTTACTGCTTTGCCTGCATACATATGTGTACCACATGTGTTCAGTGCTGGTGGCAAGAAGGTATTAGATCCCTTGGAACTGGAGCTGCAGATGGTTATAAACCACTGTGTGGGTGCTGGGGGCTGAATCCCCATCCTCTTCAAGAGCAGTAAATGCTCTTAAGTGTTAAGTCATCTGTACAGAGCTCCCAGGAGGCATTTTCTCAATTGAAATTCCCTCTTCCCCAAATAAAACAAAAACCCCAACTAAGCAGACTCATAATTAGATTTAGGTTGATATTTTGGGTTTTGTTTGTTTGTACTTTGTTTTGTTGTTGTTGTTTGAGACAGTATCTCTCTATGTGATCCTGGCTATCCTGGAACTTACCATCTAGACCAGGGTGGCCTACCTGCTTCTGGCTTGTTTTTAATTGAAAAATAAATTATTCAGGGCCTGGGAGATGGCTCCATCCATGAAGTGTTTGCCTTGCAGTGTGACAACCTGAGTTTGATCCTCAGAACCTAGGTAAAAATACACATGCTTTCAATCCTATGCTAGGGAGGGAGACAGGCAGATCCCCGGGGCTTAAAAAACAAGGTGGACAGCAACCGAGAATCACCCAAGGTTGACTTCTACCTTCCACGTGCATACACACACATGCGCATGGGCATCGGCATAGGTGTACCTTATACAAATGATGCGCGCGCGCACACACACACACACACACACACACTTTCCTAGCTGTTGCTTAGTGTATAATTTTCTTCACAATTGACTCTACAAAGTCTGCATTTTTTTTTTATGTTGTGTGGCACTGAAGTCTGTCTGTCAAACTGGTGGTTAGCCAACAACCAGAGGTTTTTTGTTTTTGTTTTTTCCGAGACAAGGTTTCTCTGTGTAGTTCTGGCTGTCCTGGAACTCACTCTGCAGACCTGGCTGGTCGTGAACTCACAGAGATCTGCCTGCCTTAGCCTCCCGAGTGCGGGATTAAAGGTGTGCACCATCACTGCCCAGCTAGACCAAGTTTCTTATATGCATAAACCCACAAGAGCTCCATGTATGTTTGGGGCCAGTGTTTGGCCAGCTGGTTTATAACTCTGCCTTTGCCTTTGTTTCTTGCTTCTGTGAAGCCTTGAGATCAGCCAGAAGTCCTCCCCAGGCATGGACACACGTCCAGGACCTGGGCCATCTGCTTGCAGAAACGTATCAGAGTCTTGTTCCGTTTTCTGCGTTTCTGGTGTTTGTCCACATTACCATCTGCTGACTCAGGCAGCATGACAAAGCCCCTAAATGTTTCTGGTGGTAACAGGCCTCCACATTCTCAGCAGCGTCAGTGGTAAACCAATTCTGGGTCAGAAGGAATAAAGAGACTTTAAATTGGCTTTCCAAGGAACTACCCAAAAAGAAAACCAGCACCAATAATCCAGATTGTTCATTCAGACCAGCTGATAGAATGATGAGCAGGCCTGGGGTAAATAAAACACCATAAATATCACCCTTCCCACTGAAATTCAGATAGTTTATGAATAAGTACTCCCCGAGATGCTTTTTAATAGATTTTTATTTTATGTGCATGAGTGCTGCTTGCACATATGTCTGTGCACCACAGGCATGCAGTGCCTGCAGCCAAAAGAGTGTCAGATTCTCTGGAACTGGGAGACCGATGGCTAACAGAGGCTTGGAGCGCTGAGAACCAAACCCAAGGCTTCTGCAAGAGCAACAAGTACTCTTACCTGCTGAGTCATCTCTCCGGCCCCTAGATGTTTTGAGCTTTTGACTAACTTCTACATTTCTAAAACACTTGATTCTTACAGGTGTGGTTATTCTTCCGTGGGTTGTGTATTCATATATTGACCTCATGGAGAAGAAAATCCTAGTTCTTTCTTTCCTACACCATTTTTTTTCTGATGTTGCCCTGAAACAGCAAAATATTTTATTTTTAATTATTACCTGCTTTGTGTGTGTGTGTGTGTGTGTGTGTGTGTGTGTGTGTGTGTGTGTGTTGCACATATGAAGATCAGAGGACAACTTGTAAGGAGTTGCTTTTATTCTACCAGCTGGATCCAGGGATCAGATTCAAACTCAGGTCATCAGTCTTGAAGACAAGACTGACTTCTAGTCACTAAGTCATTTCACCTGCCCAGGAAACATTTTCTTTTTATTTATTTATCTATTCATTATGTATACAGTGTTTTGCCTGCATGCATGCCTACAGGCCAGAAGAGGACACCAGATGGTTGTGAGCCATTATGTGGTTGCTGGGAACTGAACTCAGGACTTGTAAGAGCAACCCGTGCTCTTAACCTCTGAGCCATCTCTCCAGCCCCCAGAAACACTTTCAAAGTAAGTTTTTGTTATATTCATGTTTAGAAGTGATCACACAAAGGAGAGTATGGAGGAAGAGGACTTGCAAGGATTGGTTCTCTCCTGCCACCATACGGATATGGAAAGCACCTCCATCTGCTGAGCTAACTCACTGGTCCCCAGAAAACACTTTAAGCTTGATTTATTTTCATTTTATGTCTATGAATGTTTTGCCTGCATGTATGTATGTGTACCATAAGCATGCTGGATATGCACAGAGGTCAGAAGAGGGCTTTGTATCCCCCTGGAACTGGAATTACACACTGTTGTAAGCCATGATGAGAGTGCTGCGAATTGAACCTGGGTTCTTTGCAAGAACAGCTAGTGCTCTTAATGGATGAGTCATTTCTCCAGCCTTATTTCAGTTTTATTTTGAAGATTTATAGATATTTATTTATTCTAATGTACGAGTGTACCAGGGTGTATGTGCATGTACCATATATGTGCAGTTGCCAGTGCAGGCAGAAGAGGACATCAGAAACCCCGAAACTACAATTAGTTGTGAATCACTCAAAGTGGGTGCTGGGAACTGAACTTGGGTTCTCTGCAAGAGCAGCAAGTGTTCTTTAACCGCTGAACCATCACTTCAGTCCCCAGCAAAACATTTAAAAGCATTTGAAGATGCCTCTTTCCTTATTCCTATTAAAACAATGTATCAAGCACTTAATGCAAATTTACAATATTGGTTAAGCTAAGAGAAAACAATAATGAAGAAAAGTTTGTCTTCATACAAGGTAATAAATGACATTGGATTTCAAATGAAACTGCAGTAACTGTGACGCTAGCGTGGAGTCCAGAAGCTGTGATTAACACAAGCATCCAAGATGGCTGAGATGCAACTGTTTACAGAAAAATAGCCTTAGGTTTTCCTCAGCCTCTACACATTAGGAATAATAACTGAAAAGTAACATAATTGTGTTACAGAGACAGAGCAGAAAATTGAGCACTCAGAACAGGAAAGTCACACTACACAAACAGAACATATTAACCCATGACAGGAAGAAGAGATGGGATTGGTGGCACAGGCCTGAAATGCCAACAGTCCAGAAATACAAGTAGGAGAGTCAGAGATTCAAGACCATCCTTGATTACTGTGCTGGCTTTCTTGGTTGTCAACTTGACTTCATCTGGAATGAACTACAAATCAGAAATGGAGGGCACCTGTGAGAGATCTTTGGCTTGGTTTGAAATGGATAAATCCATTTCTAGCCTGGACCTTTGAGGCAGGAAGACACACACCTGGGACCCAGATCTTAAAGTGGGATGACCTGTCTTTAATCTGGGCCATACCTTCTGCTGGAAGTCTATAATTTATAGCACATTAAAAGGAGGAAGCTTTTGGCCGGGCGGTGGTGGCGCACGCCTTTAATCCCAGCACTCGGGAGGCAGAGGCAGGCGGATCTTTGTGCGTTCGAGGCCAGGCTGGACCGATAGCCTCCGAAACAATACAGAGAAACCCTGTCTCGTAAAAACCAAAAAAAAAAAAAAAAAAAAAAGGAGGAAGCTTTTGATCTTTGTCTGCTTGCTCTTGCCTTGCTAGAACATCCATTCCTTCGCTGGCACTGGAGCCTGCTTCTTTGGGAATCCAACATATACTGAAGAGCAGCTGAGCCATCCAGTCTTATGGACTGAGCAACTACTGGACTCTTGGATTGTCCATTCACTGCCAGCAATGTATTATTGAATTAGTTGGACTGAGGCTGTAAGTCATTCCAATAAATCATAAACACACACACACATACACAGAAAGAGTGAGAGATGTGTGTGTGTGTGTGAGAGAGAGAGAGAGAGAGAGAGAGAGAGAGAGAGAGAGAGAGATTGATTCATTCTATAAATTCTGTTACTGTAGAGAACCCTGAATGATACAACTATATGGGAGTTCAAGGCTGGTCTAGGCTACATGATACATGTCCTACCATGAAGATTGGGTCAGTAGACACACACACACACACACACACACACACACACACACACACACACACAAAGGAGAGTGGCAGCTGGGCAGTGGTGGCGCACGCCTTTAATCCCAGCACTCGGGAGGCAGAGGCAGGTGGATCTCTGTGAGTTTGAGGCCAGCCTGGTCTACAAGAGCTAGATCCAGGACAGCCTCAAAAGCCACAGAAAAACCCTGTCTTGAAACACGCCCCCCCCCATAAAAAGCAGAGTGGCTGGAGCTTTCAGGACAGAGACAAAATTGAACACAGGGATTCTGGAGCTATGATAAGGGGAAAGAAACATCCAAAACAATGCAGAGGGAACTGTGTCCAGCCCTTATATGGCAACAAAACAGGGCCTGGTCCTACCATCCAGGTGGGAAAACTCTGCCCAGTACACAGTAGTCAGGAAGGCCTTACTCAAAGCATGTAGTGAGTAGTTCTTTGACTCACCAAACAAATCACAGATACAAAATTCTAAACATTCAAACTGGCCAAGTAATTTAAATGAACTCCAGAACAAAGCTCAATATTTTTAGAGTATTTATAGAAAGTACAAAAATATCCAAACCCAAAATAGTAATATTCACAATGTCTGGCACACATATAAGCAGAAAAGCACAATGAGTAATGAGAAAAATAATCAAACAAAACCAAAATAAATTTAGAATTATGAAACACATTTAAAAGCTATTCTATAGATTTTTATTAAATAGTTAGCCAAGCAGTGACATAGACAATTAAAAAAACTCAAATAAAAATTTGATAGTGTGCCAGGCATTGGGGCGCATGCCTTTAATCCCAGCACTCAGGAGGCAGAGGCAGGTGGATCTCTGTGAGTTTGAGGCCAGCCTGGTCTACAGACTGAGTTCCAGGCCAAACTCCAAAGCAATACAGAGAAACCCTGTCTCGAAAAGCCAAAAAAAAAAAAAAGCCGGGCGTTGGTGGCGCACACCTTTAATCCCAGCACTCGGGAGGCAGAGACAGGCGGATCTCTGTGAGTTCAAGGTCAGCCTGGTCTACAGAGCTAGTTACAGGACAGTCTCCAAAACAATACAGAGAAACCCTGTCTCGAAAAACCAAAAAAAAAAAAAAATCAATAGGGTTTTTTTGGGGTTTGGTTTGTTTTGTTTGAAACAGGATATCAACTAAGCAGGGTGTCAACTGGCTTACCTGAAATTTACTATGTAGATGAGGATGGCTTTAAACTCAGAGCGATCCATCTGCCTCTGTCTCCTGAGCTCAGAGATTAAAGGTGTATGCCACCATGCCCATCATCAAATCAAAATTTGAAAGATAAGTATTACGTATTGGTTTAAAAAAAACAAGTGGGATTAATTAGTAGAGGAGTATGTTGCAAAAGACAAGATAAATGAGGGACTGGAGAGTTCTCAAAGTGCTTAAGAGTGCCTGCAGCTCTTGTAATGGACTTAAGTTTGTCTAACAGCACCCATGCTGGGCAGTTCACAAACCCGTTACTCTAGCTCCAAACAATCTGATTTCCTCTGTCTCTACTGGCATTGAACGCATGTTGTATACAGATAAAATAAATCTCAAAAAAAAAGATGAATGAGCTTCCAAAATCACACTCACACACACACACACACACACACACACACACACACACACACACACACACACACACGAGAGAGGGGGGAGGGAGGAGGGAGGGAGGGAGGGAGGGAGGGAGGGAGGGAGGGAGGGAGGGAGAGAGAGAGAGAGAGAGAGAGAGAGAGAGAGAGAGAGAGAGAGAGAGAGAGAGAGAGAGAGAGAGAGAGAGAGAGAGAGAGAGAACACGCACAGATGCACAGGTTTGGGGTTTCCCCAGGTGGTTTTCTGTCTTGCTTTGGTCCAGTATTTCCTCACTATACTCCCTTTCCTATTTTTTGGAGCAGTAATGTATATCCTGTGCCACTGTATATTGGATGTATGTGATCTACTTTTTTATTTTAATTTTATAGGGGAATATATATGAATAAAAGTGAAATTTAAGTATAACCAATTTACTCTCCTGAATTTAACAGCAACTTCCATTTGCATAGCCTCACTGCAAGAATAAAAGTCACCAGTCAGGTTATCAGTGTCAGGAGAGCTAGTTCAGGAGAAAGAAAGCAGACACTGACATTTCACAAAATGCTAAAATCACCTTGTATGCATGCTGAATCTAACAAACGTATGTGAACTAAGTGCCCAAATTTTGGAGACTCTCTAGCCTTTTTTAAAAACACAACGTATCCTTCACATAACCAAAGAAGAAACAGATGTGGTACAATCCCTTGGACAAAAACAAGAGCCCACCAAGCGTAAGCTCTGGAGTCTACCTCTGGCCTTGATCTTTCTTACCAATCTCCTACCTGTAGGAGATAATGATGTCCATATTATTCCTGTAACATTTTCTAAATTCAGCTTGGTGATACAGTTCAGTAAAGGGCTTGCCCAGCATACATGAAGCCCTGAGTTCCATCCCCAGCACTGCATGAATTGGTAGAGATTGGAGGACCAGAAGTTCAAAGTCATCCTGTAGCTAACAGGTGAGTCTGAAGCTAGCCTGGGAAATATGAGAGCCTGTCTCAAAACAGATAAAAATAAAGGACAAGAAAGAAATCTAAATGCTTTAAATTCACTAGGTGCTTACACTCTTAGTAGATGTACTTCCTGATACAAGCTACTAAAAAAAAAAAGCCAATTATTCTTATTTGCAAAAATACCTAAAAATCGCCAGGTGGTGGTGGCATACACCTTTAATCCCAGCACTAGGGAGGCAGAGGCAGGTGGATCTCTGTGAGTTTGAGACCAGCCTAGTCTACAAGAGCTAATTCCAGGCCAGCCTCCAAAGCCACAGAGAAACCTTGTCTCGAAAAAAAAAACAAAACAAACAAAACCAAACAAACAAAAAACCCTAAGAATCAAAAGTCACTGGGGCTGGAGAGATGGCTCAGAGGTTAAGAGCATGGACTGCTCTTCCAGAGGTCCTGAGTTCATTTCCCAGCAACCACATGGTGGCTCACAACCATCCATAATGAGATCTGGTGTCCTCTTCTGGCATGCAGATATACAAGGAGGCAGGATGTTGTATTCACAATAGATAACTAAATCTTTTTTTTTTTTTTTTTTTTTTTTTTTTTTTTTGGTTTTTCGAGACAGGGTTTCTCTGTATTGTTTTGGAGGCTATCAGTCCAGCCCAGCCTCGAACTCACAGAGATCCGCCTGCCTCTGCCTCCCGAGTGCTGGGACTAAAGGCGTGCGCCACCACCGCCCGGCAAATAAATCTTCTTTAAAAAAATCAAAAGTCACTGAATGTGAACGATGGACATTAAAGTCTGAGATCAGTGGAAAAAAGGCTTTTCACTGTAACTTGGGTTTGGACTGATCAACACACATAAATCATTATATGAATAACCACTGTGTATAAAAAGGGAAGGATAAAAAATAAACTGATAGCAAATGAACAAAAGTAACCTTGCCAATGAAAAACAAACACAAACATATACTTGTGTGTATCTTTTCTTTCTTGAGACACCGTCTGTCTGTCTCTCTCTATGGCCCTGACTAATATGCAACACTGCTTAAACCTAGTGGGCCTTGAACTCACAGAAGCTCACCTCTGCCTCCCGAGTGCTGGCCTGAGCCAACGTAAGTGGCACACTTCTGTATCTTTATCAATACAGGGCTAAAAAAGAAGAGACACTGTGTTTACTCACTTTGACAGAGACACTCCCCCAGCTTTTCCGATCATTTCTTCATGGTGCAAAACTGAATGGTTCCATGGAATATGGAGGAACTTTAAGAGTGTTCTCATCCACCGTTCAGGGTGTAAAACAAGCTGTTCATAGTGAACCAACATGCATTTTTTATAACCAACCTCCACACATTGGTTGTACATGGTTTCTATGGCCCGATTCCACTTGGTCAAACAGTCCCTGTAGCTGTTCAGGTCAAATCCAGCTATGGTAACTTTTCGAGAAATCATTGAATGTACTGATGCCCGACCATCTCGGACCATCAGAAGAAATTTGGCGTTGGGGAATAACCTAGCAAGGTAAGTCAAGGATTTCAGGGCAAAAGGATCTTTGTTACATAAATAAGGTGCTGGCTCCCCATGTTTAACAATGACCTCCAGAAGGAAGGCTTGCATGGCAGAATCCAGCACGTCATCAGTGACACCAGCCTCATCCAGACGGATCTTCTCTTTACTGGACCGGGACCACATCTGCTTCAGCGCAAGGATCCGAGGGATGACCCTGGTTTCCTCTCCACAGCGGATGTCAGGATGGGCATCCAGCATAGCCCTCATAAGTGTAGTTCCACTTCGAGGCACACCTCCGATAAATATTAAAGGCATATCTTTGTGATAGGTGAAGGTTTTGTTGGCTTTGATGTCCAGGCTTGTTCGCACAGTAGTCTTGGGGTTCTCCAGTCTAGCTGGCTGGCTACGTTCCTCTATCCGGTGGTGGCACTCCATGGCATGCTGGCCCAGGTAAAACACTGTCACAGAACTAATCACCAGACATGCCAAAAGTAAGTTCTGTTTCAGCTTTCCCACCATCTTGATGTGGTTATCTTCTTTTTAAACATATATTTTGTTCAAAATTATTGTCAAGAAACGTTCAGGCCATGGAGATTCTACTACAGAAAGATGGTCAGCATCTGGTAGAAAAACAAAGATTACCATCACATTATGACTGTTTACAAACCAGTCAGCAATGTTTTAGCCAGAAAGCAACAGGAGCAATCTGGATGCTTCACTACCTAAGATCCCCGAATGGGAAGAAAAACCAGCAGGAGAAGCGCAGTGGTGCAGGCCTGTAACCCAGCTACTCAGGAGGCTGAGGAAAGGGGACGGGGTTAAAGCCAGTCTACATTACAGAGTACATTAGAGGACAGAGTGGGCAACTTCCTAAGATCCTGTCTCAAAATAAAAGAGTGCTGGAACACAGCTTAGTGCGTGCCTAGCATGAAGACCCAGGGACAACCGCCAGAAGAGAGCCCCACCCCCTGAAACAAACAAACAAATTAAAAATGCTTATAATCTGAAACAGCTTTTTATGATTTAATAAATCTGAAGCTATGCACTTGATTCACAACAGAAAAAGATAACTATTTTTAATAGCAAATTTAGCAAATATTTAATACATTCCAACATGTATTCATTAAATGTTGGAATCCAACCTAATGTTGATTTGTATTCAAATTATCACACACACACACACACACACACACACACACACAGAGTCACACCAATTATAAAGCTTAATTCTATTACAAAGACAAATTACCTAAGCAGGAGTACAGAGTACAACTCAAATGTGCCTAACTGCCCTAGGGATTTCAACTTGCAGCCCCACAATCACTAAGCCAGTTCCTTAAAAATCAGACTTCTAACTGTCCCATCCTCCCCACTCCCAGATCTGTGTGTGTGTGTGTGTGTGTGCATGGGTCTTCTAAACACACCCTACTGGCTCCATTTCCCAGCAGGATGCTAACTAAAGCAGTAAAAATAAAAGTCTACATGGATAAATGATTGAATATGCTTGAGAAAAACTACATTCTAAGGGGCTGGGGACATGACTCAGCACTGGCTGCTCTTGTAGAGGACCTGGATTCAATTCTCAGCACCCGTATGGGGGCTAAAAATCATGTGTAACTCCTGTTTCAGAAGATCTTATGTCCTCTCCCAGCTTCCATGGGTACCAGGAACACATGTGATACACATGCATACATGCCGACAAAACACCCACACACATGAAATAAAAATCTTTAAAAAGTAAATCTTAGGGGAGCTGGAGAGATGGCTCAGAGGTTAAGAGCACTGCTTATTCTTCCAAAGGTCCTGAGTTCAATTCCCAGCAACCACATGGTGGCTCACAACCATCTGTAATGAGATCTGGTGCCCTCTTCCGGTGTGCAAGCATACCTGCAGGCAGAGCAATGTCTACATAATAAATAAATAAATCTTTAAAAAAAAAAAAAAGTAAATCTTAGAAGAAGAGGAGGAGCCGGGCGGTGGTGGTGCATGCCTTTAGTCCCAGCACTCGGGAGGCAGAGGCAGGCGGATCTCTGTGAGTTCAAGGCCGGGCTGGACTGACAGCCTCCAAAACAATACAGAGAAACCCTGTCTCGTAAAACCAAAAAAAAAAAAAAAAAAAAAAAAAGAAGAAGAAGAAGAAGAGGAGGAGGAGGAGGAAGAGAAGAAGACTATATTCTGAGAGTCAGGACTTCCAGCTCTGGCCCAGTGACAATGCAGCCAATCCTCCCCTCTCCCCCCAACCAATTATAAAGCTTAATTAACAATTGGGTCTCTCAGTGCTCTGGAAATCAAAGGAGTAAAACAACCTAAGAACATTTACAACTGAACACTGTAAAAGCTGGTTACTGCTAGCCTGGGCTATATAACTGAGTTCTAGGTCAGGCTGGACTAGTGGTATATCCTGCCTGAAAAAAATTAAAGGACAAGGGGAAAAGGAAAAAGAGAATGGGAAGGGAAGGAAGGGAACGCAAAGGGAAGAAGTAGATGTAAACAGCCTGGATTTGACAGCTCCCCTGCTCAAAGCCAGATGTACTAGTCTAAGAGCTCAATGGCTCAGGTGTCTAAGCCAAGCACTATTCAAACACTAGCTGACTTCTGGACCCTGAACTACACAGACAGAGAGAGGCTAACCCTAGACACTATGCTTAGAAAACAATTATAAGAACACATATACTTTACACAAGTACAGGTATACTTTCAAGTCATTCATAAGTATATATCGCAGCTGCCATTTAACTACCTAAAAAGTAACAACCACACACACATATACAGTCTATCCATATGGACAAGCTTACAGAGGGAGAACAGATTGAAGAAGCAAGAATTTAACTGCCAACAGGCCATAGGGGACTTTCTACAGATGAAAATTTCCTGACTGGCCTGCTGCCACAGTTGCACAAGTATAAATCTACTAAAATCACTGAATTGTACTCTAACAGTGGGTGAGTATTAAGACATACAGATCACACCTCAACACAGATGTTTTCTAAAAATGAATACACGACTAAAATATGTTTTAATAGTCTCAATGAGCTATACCAACCAAGATCTGGTTTTTGCTTATTCATATATTAATCCATTTTGATATAGCTGAGCACATACTATTCTGTCAGGCACTGCACAGAACTTCATTCAAGAATCCTGAAGAATAGGTTGAGATGAAAAGGTTGACTTAATTTTTAAAAAAAGACTACAAATAAAAAACATCAATTAAGATAACTGGTAGTAATACAGCATTAAAGAGTCTTAATACAAAATGGCATCCATTATATAGAAGGCACACTTAAGATATTACCTAGGGTTTAATTTAAAAGGGAGTGCAAGGGTAGAAAAAACAATGGCAAGAAGACCAAGTAACAGAAAACAGAGTAAGACACACCCCTGGAAAAGTAACATTCTGGTTGATGACATTAGAACTATATTATGGGGGGGGGGTGCTTCCCAAACCAGAAGAGGAGGGGACAGTCTATAGAGCTGAGGGTGTGCTTCACAGAAATGACAACAGCGTGACAACTTTAAACATGCAGGAAATAATTCAGCAGGACATCAAATCAAAAGAATATAAGAGGGGGCTGGAGAGTTGGCTCAGTGGATAAGAGCGCTGGTTGCTCTTCCAGAGACCCAGGATTCAATTCCCGGCACCCACTCGGCGGATCACAACTATCTGTTTAAGTCAAGTGGATCCGACTCCCTCACACAGACACACAGGTCAAACATCAAATGCACATTAAAAAAGCAAAAACAAAATCCAAGAACCAAAGGACCAAATAACCAGTTGGTGCCAGATGTCTCCACTCAACACCTGTCTTCCTCCTCCCCAGCACTGGGATTACAAGCATGCACCGCCATGCTTAGTGGTTTTTACATGGGTTCTAGGGGGTCAAATTTACATCCTTGTGCTTGCTAGGCAAGTACATTAATTACTAAATCAGTCTTTCTTTTAAAGTGGTACTTGGGGCCGGGCGTTGGTGGCGCATGCCTTTAATCCCAGCACTCGGGAGGCAGAGGCAGGTGGATCTCTGTGAGTTAGAGACCAGCCTGGTCTACAAGAGCTAGTTCCGGGACAGCCTCCAAAGCTACAGAGAAACCTTGTCTCGAAAACAAACAAACAAACAAACAAACAAACAAACAAAAAATAAAGTGGCACTTGGGGCTGGGGATGGGTTAGGAGGGGATTGATATGTAAAATAAAATTGCTTCTAGATAAAAATAAATAAATAGGTGGCACTTGGGCTAGGATTTGAAGAATGAGTAGGAGCGAGGCAGGTGAAGGGAAGGACATACCAAGCTCTAAGGCCCACGTGGAGAAGGCATTTGAACGCTGTCAAGAAGGAAAGGCCAGTGTAGTTACAAGGTCAGGAGCAAGAGGGCAAGTGAAGAAGAGATGAAACCAGGCAGGGGCTGGACTCCACACCTTACAGTATGAGTAAGGGATGGGAAATTGTACAAGATAATTACATGTAGTGAGTTTGAAGCCAGCCTGGTCTACACAGTGAGTTCCAGGACAGGCTCCAAAGCAATACAGAGAAACCCTGTCTCGAAAAACAAACAAACAAACAAACAAAAAACAAAAGCAAAAAATAATAATTAAATGTGATTTTAAGCAAGGAGTCACTGATCAAATTTAGGCTTATAAAATTTCATTCTAGCCAAACAACCTTGACAAAGAATAAAATTGGAAGACTCACACTTTGAAGTTTCAGAATTACAAAGCTATTAGAATGGTGTCAACCTAAAATGACTAACAGAAAGACAGACTGCCCAGAGCAATGAGTTTATTTGGAAATAGCAAGAGGCTGGACCCAGGATTTGTGTGCCATGACAGGGTGGGCATTCAAGGGAAACCTTTTAAAGATGGAATGCCAAGGAGATATTTCAATGGGCAAAATGCTTGCCTTGAAAGCAATACCACCACATTTCCATCCTCAGAACCCATGTTAAGGCGTGGGGGGAGTGTGTGTGTGTGTGTGTGTGTGTGTGTGTGGTATGTGTGGGGTGTGTGTGTCTAAACAGATAAAAGCCTCTGTCGTACAAACCTGACAACCTGAATTCAATTCCTTGAACCCACAGTAGAAGCAGAGAATTGACTTCCATTTTTTTTTTTACTTCTATATACACTTGTTTGTATATACAGGTGCACACGTGCACACACATGCACATAAGTTTAAAAAGCAGGGAGGTAGAAACAGTTCTGGTCAGTCTGTCTAACCTGCTTGGCCAACAAAAGGTGGACAGCACCAGAGGAATGACACTGGAGGTAGTCGTTTGGCCTCCCAACACGTGCACCAACACATGCATTGGACAGACAAAACCTGAGAGAGTGCTTGCCTAGTATGCATGAAGTCCTAGGATCCATCCCCAGCACCACATAAATCCAGGACAGAGGCACATGCCTGTAATCCCTGCACTTAGGAGGTGGAGGCAGGAAGATCAAGAGTTAAAAACCAGCCTTGCAGATGGGAAACCCCGATTTAAACAAACAAAAGTCACAGGACTGTGTAGACAAAAAAGGTCAGTAAGGTTTTTTTCCTTTTGGTTTTTCTTTAATGAAATTTAATGTGTGCATCACCACTGCCCAGCTTGATTCTTCTTTTTCAAACATTATTTTTACTATTAATTTTTTTGGAGGGGCTCACACGTGTGTCTAGATGAGAGTGTTAGATCCTCTGGAACTAGAGTTGCAGGAAGCTGTGAGAGCTGCCTGACATGGGTGCAGGAACAGAATGGAACTTATGCAAGAGCAGAGCTGCTGAGCCTTCTCTCAAGCTAAGCTCCTGGGGTTTTTTTGTTTGTTTGTTTGTTTGTTTTTTATTTTTTTTGTTTTGTTTTGTTTTGTTTTTCCGTTTTAGTGAAGGGAAATCTGAGGAAACACGTTAACACTTTTCATGGAAAACAAGATTTAGGTCAGGAGGTCACAGCCCTAAATTTTCCAATAACTACATAATGTTTCTGATCAAACAGTACTTAGTGGCATGGGTTAGGCGGCAATAAATGAAGGGAATGATAAATTTTACTGATATTGACAGAGAAATGATCCTCTGAAAAAAGCTCTTCAAAGAAATCTCCAAAATAATTGAAATCTGGACAAAGCACACTCAGCTCAGTGTCACAGAGCAGAGGTAATTTTAGGGGCTTTAACAGCCATTGCTTTATCTTTGGATTGTCACAGGAATGGCTTTCCAACACATTCCCTATGTTTTACGGTTTTACAGGCATACCGCAGGAGAGCAGAGAAGTGAGATTATAAATAATTATTCTGAACCAGCAAGCCTTTTGGATAAAACCTTTCACTATTCATATTTTGAACTACATTTTTTTTTCCTTTTTTATTTAAGTTAGAAACAAACTTTCTTCACATGTCAATTCCCTCCCCTCCTCCCCCGCCCCTCCCCCAAGTCCCTCACCCAATCTCCACTCTGATCCCCATTGAACTACATTTAACTTGCTAACTTTTGACAACTGTCAGGATCCAATAGGTGACAGATGACGCAACATCTTTTGAAATTTCCTTAGCAGCAAAGTGAAAGCCAACTAAGGGCAGCGGGACTGTGACTCAGTGGTAGTATTTGCTCAGCATGCATAAGGCCTTGGCTTATATTCCCATGAGGAAAAAAAAACTCAGTTGTAAAACAAAAACAAACAACTAGCTACCCCTCTAAAATAAAAATTATATGCTTACCAAAAATTAGCCGGGCGGTGGTGGCACACGCCTTTAGTCCCAGCACTCGGGAGGCAGAGGCAGGTGGATCTCTGTGAGTTCAAGGCCGGGCTGGACCGATAGCCTCCAAAACAATACAGAGAAACCCTGTCTCGTAAAAATCAAAAAAAATTAACAAGCTTAGCTGGCCCTGGTTTCACATGCCTTTAATCCCAGTACTCAGAAGCAGAGTCAAATAGAGTTCTGAGTTTAAAGGCCAGTCTGGTCTACAAAGAGAGTTCCAGGACAGCTAGGGCTATAGAGAAACCCTGTCTCAAAAATCAAAAAGAAAAAACAATTTAACAAGATGGGCATGGCTTCTATCCCAGTACTTAGAAGGCTGGAGCAAGAAGATGAGCAATTCAAAGTCACCCTTAGCTTCAAGGTCATCCTTAACTATATATGGAGTTCAGAGCCAACCTGAGCTAGAAATTCTAGCTCAAAAAAAAAAAAAAAAAAAAAAAAGGTCAGCATGGCTGATGTCTATAGTATCTTATACCACTACCAATTTTCCACTACAACATCTCAACTACCAGTTCTGAGCATACTGATATGTGCCAACAGTTTCTCCAATATACTTTCAGAACATAGATCTTTCTGACCCTATTTGTGACTTCTGCATACTTAAAAGGCCATCGACCCATCACCAACTGGAAGCCCCTAATTCAGTTAAAGGCAGAAGGATCACTAGGACACATTGGCCAGACAAAAATACTAAAAATTCAAGAAGGGATCTTTGGCTTTAGCATAAACCGTTCTCCTTATTTTCACTAACTTATGAAGCTTGACTTCCTCTTTGGATGTTTCTCAAACTGGAAGACCACAGGTCCACACTGAGCCTGCTACAAGGGCCTCTAGGTCACCCCACTTCACAGATGAACAAGCTGAGGCTCAGGCAGTATGCTCTCCTCAACACTTGTTTAGGTCTGACCAAATCTTCAAAAGTCCTTTAGCATTTTATCTTACATATGGTACTTACTCCAAAAGATGTTCAATCCCTAAATCCCAAGGACTGTCTATACTCCACCTCCCCCACAGCAGGCACAGAAGACAACCATGCCTCAATAAAGTGCAGACACCACTGAGTCCACACACATACACACACACACACACACACACACACACACACACACACACACACACACACACTGACATGGCAGGGACTGGAGACTCAGTGGTTAAAAGCACATACTGGTTGGGCAGGTGGTGGTGACACACGCCTTTAATCTCAGAACTCAGGAGGCAGAGACAGGCTGATCTCTGTGAGTTCGAGGCCAGCCTGGTCTACAGAGTTTCAGGACAGCTAGAGCTGTTACACAGAGAAACCCTTGTCTCAAAAAACAAAACAAACAAACAAAAAGAGCACAAACATACTGTTTTTTTTCTGAGGACCTGAGTTCAATTCCCAGAACCCACATCAGACAGCTGACAACTAACTGTAACCCCTGTTGCATGGGCAATCTTAACATCTCTGACCTCTATGGGTACTTGCATTCATGACCACACACTGCCTGCCCCATACACATAATTAAAATAATAAAAATAAATCTTTTTTAAAAGGACATGGAAGTAGGGAAGTAAGGCATGTTGGGAAGAAGGGGTTCAGTGGGAGAAGGAACTAAGAAAGGATCATGGGAGGTATGATAAAAGATTATATATATATATGACTATATTATAATTATATATTTCATATGTAAATACTATATATATGTATATGAAATTCTGAAAGGCTTTTCAAAAAAGAAAAGAAAAAGAACAGTAAAGGCTAACCTGACTGTTTTCCTTACACATCCTACTGTATACATGCAAGTGTACATACATGGATGTCTCTGGAGAGGGAGGGAGGGAAGGAGGGAGGGAGGGAGGGAGAAAGAGAGAGAGAGGAGAGAAGAGAGAGAAGAGAGAGGAGAGAGAGACAGAGACAGAGAGAGAGGAGAGAGAAGAGAGAGAGACAGAGAGAGAGACACAGAGAGAGAGACACAGAGAGACAGAGAGAGAGAGAGAGAGAGAGAGAGAGAGAGAGAGAGAGAGAGAGAGAGAGAGAGAGAGAGAAACCTCTTCCCAGGACCTCAAATGCTGCATCATGCCTTTTCAAAAAAGCAGTAGCAGTATTTTCTCAGCTGGGGCCTTTGCAGAGCTAAGTAGACCAGAATAGAACCCTGGAATGCTTAGTGTCAATTTTAGCTTCAAGAGAAAGAAAAAGAACTGACACCCTGCAAAAGCAAACCTTAAAACACTATTAACAGGACTGCTCCACTGCAGCGTGCCCTGTCTCTTAGAAAGACCAGAGAGTTTCTAGACTCAGTGTCATAATTTCTCTCTTTCCCTTTCTTCCTCTTTCATTGTTGATGTACATGTTGGAGATCAAATAAAAGGCTTCACATGCTAGGTAAGCATTTTACCCTTTGCAAAAACTCTGCAAAAATTCCAAAGTAATTCAGCATTGAGCTGGAAAGATAGATGACTCAGAGCACTGGCTGTTCTTCCAGGAAAACCAGATTTGATTCCCAGCACCTACATGGTGGCTCCCAACTGTCTGTAACTCCAGTCTCCGGGGATTCAACTCCTCTTCTGGCCTCTATGGGCACTGCATGCCTTTGGTGCACAGACGTAGAAATAGACAAAAACACCCAAACTCATAGAATAAATAAATAATAATAAACAGCACTGCCAGATGTGGTGGTGCACACCTTTCATCAACGCACTTGGGGGGGCCAAGGCAGGTGTTTTTCTGTAGGTTTGAGGCCTTACAGCAAGCTCCAGGCCAGTCACAGCTATTTAGTGAGAACCTATCTCAAATAAATAAATAAATGAACTCAAATAAATAAATAAAATGAAAAACTAAAACCAGTAATGGGGGCTGGAGACATGGCTCAGCAGTTAAGAGCATTGGCTGAACTTCCAGAGGTCCTGAGTTCAATTCCCAGCAACCACATGGCAGCTCACAATCATCTATAATGAGATCTGGCATGCAGGCAGACTGTATACATACTAAAAACAAAAACAAAAAAAAAAACCACTAATGGCTGGACAGCAAGGTGATTCATGAATAAAGGTGCTCGATGCCTAATCTGATGACACAGTCCTCCAAACTCACATTAAATAAGAGAGAACCAACCCCTGCGACCTCCATATGTACGCCGTGGCACAAGCCCACCCATCTCAGATATACACACACATATAATAAGTCAATAAACTTCAAATGCACGCTGGGCATGTGGAGAAGTCAGAGGACAACTTGAGGGCTGACAGGCTTGGGGTCAAGTATCTCCACTGACCCATCTTGCTGACCCTGCTATGGATTCTGTAGCAGTTTTGTTGATGGGGGTGGGGAGCGGAATGAATGTGTGGCTCAGCCGTTAAAAACATTAACTACTCTTCCGGAGGACCTGGGTTCAAGTCCCAGAACATGGCAGCTCATAACTCTCTGTAACTACAGTTCCAGGGGAACTGACCCCCCTCCTCTTCTAGCTTTAGTGGGCACCAGGCAGTCACATGATACACAGACATACATGCAGGCAAAACACCCATCTGATGACATGAAAATAAACAAATCTTCAACACAATTCCTAAAGCTAAGGCCCAAAGGACAAGTGTAGAAGATGGAGCAGTAACCCTGCAAGAGCAGAGGGACACAAATGCGCTGTGAGGTTTCCCCTCCTAGAAATGCAAGAGAAGCTACACCCCTGAAGTCGCAGCAGCATGGCTGCCTAACCACAATGTGAACAAGGGTGACACCAACAGATAAGCTAATGTGGGAGGAGGAGAGCTCAGGAGGCCTAGACAAAGAACTCAGGGAGGGACCTGACTGGAGGCAGCAAACCTCAAGCCCATGGCCAGGAGAAAAGAGAGCTGGCCCGGCATTAACAACTGCCCCTAACATCCAGGGTACACTTCGGAGCGGGGGTGCACAAGCAAAAGGCTCCAGCACTTTTCAAAGTTCAAGTTAAAATGAAATAATGCTTGGCAGTTGTGTTAAGAACACTGGAGGGGTCCGGCGCTGGTGGCGCACAACTTTAACCCCAGCACTCGGGAGGCAGACTCAGTAGGATCTGGTCTGCAGAGTGAGTTCCAGGACAGCCAGGGCTACACAGAGAAACTGTCTTGGTAAAACAAAAAGAACACTGGAGGGCAGGTGGGTGGAGAACATCTAACAAAAGACTAGTGAGCTGACTGGCTGAAACTCAGCAAGCATCACTGAGGGCTCAATATAACAAGCCATTTTCGGATGCATAGGACATTTGCCAACAGAAGCTAAAACGCAGCCAGCAAAATGGTTCAGTGGAGTGGGTAAAGGTCCTTGCCTCCCAGTGACGCAAGCCTGAGACCTGAGTTCTGTCTCCAGAACCAATGTAAAAGTGAAGGAATCTACTCCGGAAAGTTGTCTTCTGAGCTCCACAAGCACACCATACACATGCACACACAGGTGATTTTGCTGACATAGTCCTCTTCTGGATTCTTCAAGCTCATCTTTACAATCAGCTGTAACCCATGGCAAACAGCACTCATAAACACAGAGGAAATTTGACCCAACTTTTTATTTCCATCCAGTTACTCACTCAAGCCTCTGCCTTTCTATCAACCCCATAAATCTTAGTATTAGCCCAGACAAGGAAAAGGAGATGAGAATAGGGCACTAAGTTAGTCTATCAGCCATCTGGTTACCAGAGACAGGAGAGCTGAGCTCTGTCTGAATCAGGCTTCTTAGTCACCTGGCATTAGATAAAGCACTGAGTCACGGTTTTCTAATCCACAAAACAAGAGCAATGGTAAACTCTTTCGCAGTCATCAGAGTGGAAATTATGAAAGGAAGGACGAGGGAACAGAGGAAACGGAGCACACTTACAAAGTTCTCCTTTTCAAAGAGGAGCTTCCAGGGCTCCACACAGACAGGCCCTTGTGCCCCACCTTCACCGCCCAAGCAGGACTGGGGCCATGGAGCCTGCCCTCAGGACCACTCACACCAGCTCCAGCTTGTCCACAGCTGCCTGAGCTCGCCTCATGCGCTGCCCCTTTTCCTCTACACATCTCTCAGGGACGTCTTCTCCTGGTGCTCTTTTCCCATCCTCCAGCCCCAAATGAACCACTTCCCCTTCTGCAACCTCAAACTACTGGGTGAAAACATCTTGTGTCCACTCAGACAGACCACTGTGCTGTGGTTAGTTTACTCCAGAAGACTGCGATCTTCACGAAAACCCATCATCATCCAGTATGCTGTGGATATGTCAACAGTGGGTAAGGATAAAACCAGGAACCCGCAGGTAAATAACGAGTAAAGTGTCATTTCCTAAATCTTCTTGAAACACCTACAAAGTCCCCCGAAACAAACCAAATATTCAACAAAATAATCAAAAAGTAAAACAAAGAACTACAAGTAAACAGAAACAAAGTAATCCGAAAGCAATGAAAATGTTCTGCAATTGTAAACATGATCCTCAAAAGGTTTTATTATTTTTATTTTATGTGTATGAGCGTGTCTGTGTGCCACTTATGCCTTGGTGCCCATGGAGGCCAGAAGAGACTGTTGAACTCAGAGATCCACCTACCTCTGCCTCCTAAGTGCTGGAATAAAAGCATGTTCAACCACTGCCTGGCCTTATTTTTTAATCAACAAAGTAACTATAGAATTCATGGCAGCACCAGCAAGACAGCTCAGTAGGTAAAGACACCTGGCCCCAAACCTGTCAACCTGAATTCAATCCCAAGGAAGGAGAGAAGCAACTCCCTCTAGTTGTCCTTTGACTTTTATACATTTGCACTGCAGCATGTGTGCACACACAAAAATAAAAACCATTTATCGCCGGGTGGTGGTGGCGCACGCCTTTAATCACCGCACTCGGGAGGCAGAGGCAGGTGGATCTCGGTGAGTTCCAGGCTGGGCTGGACCGACAGTCTCCAAAACAATACAGAGAAACCCTGTCTCGTAAAAACCAAAAACAAACAAATAAATAAATAAAAACCATTTATCCACAGCCTCTTGCCTGAGCTTCAATTTTCTTCACTCAGCTCATTCACTATCCCGATGTGCAAATACACTAAACATCCCCCTGCTTAAAACCTTCAGTGGCCAGTTCCTCTCGGAAAACAATCCATAACTAAAGTGGATCCAACCCCAGGCTTCATCTGTCACTTGGCCTCTTTAAATTCTCTCACCACCAGCTCTGGCCTCCCCTTCTCTCTCACCCAGTGCTGCCTGTGCCAACCTAAAGCATCTCTGAAGGTTTTACAATGTAACCATGGCTGACCTACAACTCCTATATAGACCTAGCTGGCCTTGAACTCACAGAGATCCACCTGCCTCAGCACCACCACACCCAGCTACGATTTTTTAATGCACATTTATGTTCCTGAATGAGTTTATGCGTACCTCATATGCACAAGTGCTTTCAGAAGCCAGAAGAGAGTATCAAATTGCTTAAATGTAAAGTTACAGGTAGGGGCTCAGAGGTTAAGAGCACTGGCTGCTGAGTTCAATTCCCAGCATCCACATGGTGGCTCACAATCATCTATGATGAGGTCTGGTGCCCCCTTTTGGCATGCAGGTGCATATGCAAACACAACACTATATGTAATAAGAATAAATAAAATTAATTTTAAAAAAGCTGCAGGCAGTTTGTGACCTGCCTGATGTGAGTGCTAGAAAACAAACCAGGTCCTCTGCAAGAGCAGTGTGGTGGTTTGAATAAGAATGGCCCCCAAAGCCGGGCGGTGGCGGCGCACGCCTTTAATCACCGCACTCGGGAGGCAGAGGCAGGCGGATCTCTATGAGTTCAAGGCCGGGCTGGACCGACAGCCTCCAAAACAATACAGAGAAACCCTGTCCCGTAAAACCAAAAAAAAAAAAAAAGAATGGCCCCTAAAGGCACTATGTGAAAGGATTAAAAGGATTAGGGTATGGCCTTGTTGGAGGAAGTATGCCATTGGGGATGGGCTTTGAAATTTCAAAATTTCTGCCTACAGATCATGATGTAGCTTCTAGCAATTACTCTATCAGCTGCTTGCATGCTGCCATCTTCCTGCCATGATATAATGTATCAAACCTCTGGAACTGTACACAAGCCCCTACTTAAATGCTTTCTTTTATAAGAGCTGTCTTGGGCATAGTGTCTCTTCACAGCAATAGAACAGTGACTAAGACAAGCAGCGTGGGCACATGACCCCTGAGCCATCTATCCGGGCTTATCTGTTTTTATAATCAGTATAATTTTTCCTTTCTGAAAAAGAATTCTTCAGTGTATATGTGTGTATGTGTGCGTGCATGTGCACCAAGTATGTGCAGTGCCCTTAGAGGCCATAACAGGGCATCAGATTCAGATCCCCTAACCTTGGAGAGGCAGGAGGAAGCACTCCCAGCATGGTGGAGAAGGGACTTCTAAAGTCTGCTCTTCATGGAAGTAAGGAACACTGACAAAATGGTCAAGCCCAGCTTTCTCGGGACTCTGAAAGTTCACCACAGGCTTACAAAAATCCGAGGAATGTTTATACAAGAAAGAAGCCGACTCTGACAAGCAATGAGCTCTGTAGCTCTGTACCTTACCTCACTGTCTTCCCCCAGCTCTGAAGAAACCTTAAAACCAACATCCTCACAAACATCTCATGAATACCAACAGCTACTGACCGGGGCAGACCAGAACTGCAACTCAAAACGAAGCAGCGCCCTCAAAGAGCGGCCGCTCTTACCCTGTCCAGAGCATGCTGAAAAGCTCCATTCTTAGGACTTGCCTTGGTTTGAATGGAATCAGAGCTCCCTCATATGAATGGCCATATCCCCAAAGCATTTGTTAAAAATAATCAGAGACAACGACCTAATGCCACTGCTTCAGGCAGTGGCAAGCACAAACAGAGCAATCAAGACTAGAGATTTAGGGAGTGACACTTTCACAGAGCTTAGAAGCCCCCAGATGCCATGAGAATGGCTCTCAGCGCTGCTTGGCCTGATGTTCTGTACAAACAGGAAATGTGGACTAAGGCACCGACTCTGGTACACTGCTGATACACAAAAGGAGTGTCCACACACACACACACACACACACACACACACACACACACACACACACACACACACACACACACACATTGCCAGGATGGTGGAGTAGGGACTCTTCATGGAAGTACAGGAATACTGACAAAATGGTTGCAATCAGCTTTCTCAGGACTCTGAAAGTTCACCAAAGGCTTACAAATATCCAGGAACTGCTTATGCAAGAAAGAAAGAAGGCCGACTCTCGTCAAGCAGATACAGCACTAGGTCGATCTTTTCCCTTCAAAACCGGTTCCTTTTGTAGCATAACAGGATGAATTGAAACACCATTTGGACAGTTACCAAAGTCAGAAATGGAGAAGTGCTCTTAGGACTTGTGATGTAACTCAGACTAGGGGCAGCATGCTTGCTTAGCACACAGAAGACCCTGAATTTGATACCCAAGTCTCCAAAACTCTCTGTCCTCAAATCTACCCCCTCAGGTTCACTGGCCTCGCCATCTGCACCTAGAGTCCTTGAAGCCACTCTTGTCTCTGTCTAACTGATCTTCCACAACACTACCAGCATTAGAAGACTCTTTTTTTCAAAACGGATTCTCCAAGCTAGAGAGAAGGCTCAGCGCTTGCTGTGCTTGCAGAGAGGACCAAGGTTAACCACCAGCACATACAGCGGCTCACAGCCACCTGTAACTCCAGCTCCAGGGGATCTGACGACCTCTTCTGGCCTTAACAGGCATTACACTCACGTGTACAAACCTACACACTCAGGCTGGGTGTTGGTGGCTCCCACCTTTAATTCCAGCACTGGGGAGGCAGAGGCAGGTAGATTGCTGTGAGTTTGAGGCCAGCCTGGTCTACAGAGCGAGTTCCAGGACAGCCTCCAAAACAATACAGAGAAACTCTGTCTTGAAAAAATAAAAAAAGTGAGATTCTACCTCATAAAAAAAGGGGTGGGGGGAGTGATGGCTAGGGAAATGAGTCAGTGGTAAAGTGCTTGCACACAAGCATGGGGACCTTAGCTCGCATCCCCAGAACCCATATAAAGTCAGACACAGTAGTGTGTGCCTGTAATCGCAATATTCCTACAGCACCACCAATGCCCGACTTAAATAAACTTTTTTAAAAATACACTTTGGGGCTGGAGAGATGGCTCAGAGGTTAAGAGCACTTACTGCTCTTCCAGAGGTCCTGAGTTCAATTCCCAGCACACACATGGTGGCTCACAAACATCTGTAATGAGATCTGGTGCCCTCTTCTGGCATGCAGGCATCCATGCAGAGCATTCATATTCATAAAATAAAATCTTTTAAAAATTTCAGTTTGGGAGACCTGGAGAGATGGCTCAGTGGTTAAGAACATTTGCTGCAGCCAGGTGGTGGTGGCACATGCCTTTAATCCCAGCACTTGGGAGGCAGAGGCAGGCGGATCTCTGTGAGTTTGAGGCCAGCCTGGTATACAAGAGCTAGTTCTAAGACAGCCTCCAAAGTCACAGTGAAACCCTGTCTTGAAAAACCAAAAAAACAAACAAAAACACTTGCTGTTCTTTCAGACAACCCAGGTTCAATTCCCAGCACCCACAAGGTAGATCACATCCATTTTGGAGCACAATGAATGCCTGAGTCAACACTGTCAGTAAAGAGAGAAAAAGACCTGAAGTCACAATAGGAGACATGACAGACCCAAAGCAAGGAAAAAGGAAATGATTCTGATATGTATTTTTAAAGATTTATTTTATTTTCAATTTTGTGCATGTGTGTGAGCACATGCATGTCAGTGCAGGTGCCCCAGAGTCCAGAAGAGGGCTTCATATCCAGAGAGAGAGAGAGAAGGAGAGAGAGAGAAGGAGAGGGGAGGGGGAGGGAGTCAAAAGATCTTCAAGTACTCTAAGCAAAGCTGGAACTACTTCCATGTGCTAGACCTACTGTGTGAGTGACCATCAATGAGCACTTTACACATTATGGGTACAGCCAACCCAAGAACAAATTAGGATACTTATCTTTAGAACTATTTTACATCATTTATTTATATTAGGGCTTGGGCAGCTCCTGTGGAGGTCAAAGGCCAACTTGAAGAAGCCAGGTCTCCTCCTACCATGTTTCCGGCCCTGAGGATCTAACTCTTGGGTAGTCAGGTTTGGCAGCAAGAGCCTTAACTCCCTGAGCCATGTGCTTGTCCCCTGCAGAGGAAGGGAGTTCAATCCCCAGTCCCACATGGAGCCTCACGACCATCTGCAACTCCAACTCCCAGGCACCCAAACGCCCTCTTCTGGCCTCCTGAGGCACTAAGCACACACATGGTGCACACACAAACACACACGCAGACAAAACAGGTATGCATATGAAAATCAAAACAAAGAAAAAGGAACTAGCATCGGGATCGTGGGGAAGGTCTGAAGGGTCAAGAGGAAGAAACGGCAAGAGCTGGAGGTTGGCTAAAGTCAGAAGAGTTGAGCAGAGGAGAGGAATAAAGCGTTTCAGAGTAAAAGGGTATGAACTACCCCATGAAGGAGAGCCGGCAACTGACGTGGAAAGGGGGCTCGCGGTGGCTCAATGCTTGTCACCTCAGGACTCAGAAGGTGGAGGTACGAAGACTGCCATCAGCCTGATCTACATGATGAGCTTGAGGCCAGCCTGGGCTACATGGTGATGCCGAGGTCAGCCTGAGCTACAAAGTTTGAAGCCAGCCTACACTGCACAATAAATTCAAAGACAATGTGGGCAGCGCCATGTGTCGAGTGCGAAGCCAAGGAGGGGTGCTCACTGAGTCCAGGGCCAGCCTGGGCTACAAAATGAGATGTCTCATAAAAAGGAGGAGGGGTCCTCAAAAAAACGGGATGACGGTCCCCATCGGGCTAGGGATGCGAGTGAGTGTGCGCAGGTGAGGCGGGAACGGTGAGTGGAGAGTCGGGAAGCCTGCTGGGCAGACGCGGCGGCGGCGGCGGGCGAAAAGAGCGGGACACGACCTGACACCCGCCGGCCGGGGCGATGGGGGAAGGGGCAGGCGGGATGAAGGATGGAGGCGTCCGGGGCTCGGCGCCCGGAGTGCGGCGCCGCTTACCTACGATAGCGGAGGCGCAGCCGTGCCGTCGCTCCGGCATCTTGGGCTTCGGCCTTTTCTCCCGCCGCCCTAACTGGTGGCCATGGCGCCCGCCCAGGGAGCGCTTCCTCACCGCCAGGCGTCGGCCCTGCCCGGCCCCGCCGAGAAGCGCACCCACGGCCGCCTCAGCAGCGACTGGCCGCGGTCGCCGCCTCAGCGCCCGCCGCCCGCCGCCGCGTGGCCGCAGGATCTCACGCACGCCGCCATTGGCTGCTCCGAGCCCGGCCGCGCGATGTGTCTGCCTCTCTGATTTGTCGGTTCCGGGGGAAGGCGGGGCTTGGGAAATAGCCGGTGGGGCAGGCGCTGAGGGGTGGGGTCTGACATCGGGGCCCAGCTTTTGGCCAACTCGCCGGAGGGGGCCTCCCCTGCCGCTACCTGCCGGGGTAGTTTGTTGCTAGAGCAACAGAGCCAGTGGCCTAACTGGAGGGAAGCCAGGACAGGGCCTGGAGCCCTCACTGGATGTCCAAGAAGGCCCTTCATCCCTGAGACCCAGGCAGGGACAAACAAAAGAGTTCCTAGGAAGACCCCGCCACGTCCCTGCCTGGTCATTGCTTGACACACGAGTCAGGCACAATATTCTACCCAACAGAAAAGTATAAATGAGGGCCGAGGATGGAGCGCAGTGGGTAGAGCGCTTGCCTAGAATGAAGCCTTGGGTTCTGTCCTCAACATTGCATACCCTGGCAATGGTGGTGCATGCCTCTAATCCCAATACTGAGGCCATAAAAGCAAGAGGATCAAATTTTCGAGGTTATCCTCGGCTACACAGGGAGTTTGAGGTCATCCTGAACAGCAGGAGATCCTGTCTGGGAAAAAAAAATAAAACGTAATAAATGACAGGAGGTGTGATGACTCACTCCGTAATATCTCAGAAGGCTGAGGCAGGAGGATTGCCAGGAATTTGGACCCAGTCTGGTATACAAAGTGAGTTCCAGGCAAAGATGTATATTACAGAACAAGATCGTATCTAAACCTCGCTTTTCCTCCTGCCCAGAAGCCAGACAAAGTGGTGCACACCTACTATCCCAAGACTTGAGAGGCCAAGGCAGGGCGGTGTTAAAGACCAGCCTGGGCTGCACAGCAAGATCTGTCTCAGAGCTTAAATTTTTCAAAGAGGGAGGTTGGGCATGGAACTCAGGTGCTAGAATGCTTGCCCTGTGTGCAGTAGGTCCTGAGTCCCATCTCCAGCTTCATAGAAACTAGAGATGGTGCTGGGTACCTATCACCCCACAACTTAGGAGGCAGAGAAAGGAGGACATGGAGTTCAGGGTCATCCTTGTCACATACTGAGTTTGAGGCCAGTCTGAGCTATAAATAAACACGCAGACGAATAGAAGGGGATGAGCAAATCACTACAGGGAAGAAGGACACTGTGGAAAGCGGAAAGAGAAAGGAGAGGGAGAAGAGAGAGCAGAAACCTCGGAACTGAAAGCCAGTCGTTCCCATTTATAATCCGCATGCACATCCACGACAGGTCTTACCAAAGCCATAATTTCAACTCTACCGACATGGATGGGAAATAGCATGGGCTCAAGGACCTAGAAGCCAAGTCCAAAATTCCTGTCATCATCCTGGGAAAAGCGTCCAGACTTAGAAATCTGCCAAGAAGACTAAAAGAGGGCTCCGTGAATGTTCATGGGAACGTCATTTATCATACCCCACCCAAAAAAAGAGAAAAACTGAAGATGGATATTGTACTTCCCTGAAATTGGGAAGCTGGGGAGGCTAAGGCAGAAGAATCAGCAGTCAGCAGCCAGGCGGTGGTGGCGCACGCCTTTAATCCCAGCACTCAGGAGGCAGAGGCAGGCGGATCTCTGTGAGTTTGAGACCAGGCTGGTCTACAGAGTGAGTTCCAGGACAACCTCCAAAACAATACAGAGAAACCCTGTCTCATAAAATCAAAAAAAAAAAAAAAAAAAAAAAAAAAAAGAATCAGCAGTCAGGACTATATGGAGTTCCAGGCTACATAGAGAGTCCTTGTCTTAAAAAAGAAAAAGAAAAAAGAAAAGAAAGCCTCACAATGGGGCTCTGTGGCTCATACCCATACTCATAAGCTCCCTACACTTGGGGGTGGAGAAAGGAGAGTCAATATTTAAGGGGCTGGAGAGGTGGCTCAGAGGTTAAGAGCACTGGCTGCTCTTCCAGAGGTCCTGAGTTCAGTTCCCAGCAACCACATGGTGGCTCACAACCATCTGTAACGAGATCTGGCGCCCTCTTCTGGCCTGCAGGTGTACATGCAGGCAGAACACTGTATATATAATAAATACATTAAAAAAAAAAAAAAAGCCGGGCGTTGGTGGTGCACGCCTTTAATCCCAGCACTCGGGAGGCAGAGGCAGGCGGATCTCTGTGAGTTCGAGGCCAGCCTTGTCTACAGAGTGAGTTCCAGGACAGCCTCCAAAACAATACAGAGAAACCCTGTCTCGAAAAACCAAAAAAAAAAAAAAAAAAAAATTTAAGGCTAGCCTTAGCTACACAGGCAAGTTTGAAGCACCTCTAGGAGACCCTGACTCAAAAACAAGTTGCTTCAATGATACAGATTGCCACTGCCCTTGCCAAGGACCTGAGTTTGTTTCCCAGCACCCATGTCAGGTGACTCACGACCACCTGTAGCTCCAACCCCAGAGGATCTGACAGGCATCCACACGTGCATTCACACACACACAGAGAGAAGCACCCGCATGCACAGAAATAAATTATAGAAATGTATTAAAATCTAAAACTCTCCCAGTTTGGCCTTGAATGTGTGATCCTTCTGCCTCAGCTTCTTTTTTTTCTTTTTTAAGATTTATTTTATTTTATGGATATGAGAGTTTTGTCTATAAGTATGTGCACGGTGAGTGTCTGATGCCCAAGGAGGTCAGAAGAGGGCAACCAATCTCCAGTCCTCGGCAAAAGCAGCCAGTGCTCTTAGCCAGCCAGTCACCCAGTCACCCATGCAGCCAAGCTTTTGCTATTTTTTTTAAAGATTTATTTATTTATTATGTATACAGTGTTCTGTTTGCATGTGTGCCTGCAAGCCAGAAGAAGACACCAGATCTCATTACAGATGGTTGTGAGTCACCATGTGGTTGCTGGGAATTGAACTCAGGACCCCTGGAAGAGCAGTCAGTGCTCCTAACCTCTGAGCCATCTCTCCAGTCCCTACCTCAGCTTCTTAAGTAGCTGAATCAACCAAGACTTATCCTGAATATAAATATTCTTAGACTGGAGAGATGACTCAGTATTTAAGAGCACTGGTTGATCTTCCAGAGGACCCCGATTCAATTCCCAACACCCCCATGGCAGCTCACAGCTGTCTGTAACTCCTGTTCCAGGGAATCTGACACCCTCATACAGACATACATGCAGGTGAAACATCAATGTACATAAATTACAAATAAATAAATAAATAGTTTTTTTTAAAAAAGAGTATACCAAAAAAGAAAAAAAGAAGTGCTGGGTGGTGACATATGTCCTTAATCCCAGCACTCAGGAGGCAGCAGCAGTTAGATCTCGGTGAGCTTAAGGCCAGGACAAGCCAGAGTTTTTATACAGAGAAACCCTGTCTAGAAAAACAAAACGAAACAAACAAAAAAAAAGAGTGCATTCTATTCCTACAGAGGCCCTGAGTTCAATTCCCAGCACCCATGTTGAACAGCTCACGACAGCCTGTAAACTCCAGCTCCAAGGGATCCAACACACTTCCAGACTATGAGCACTCGTGAGTACAAATCACACACAAACACACACACTTAAAAAAAGCTGAAGCCCTAAATACTTTCTTCATTCCGCCTGTGTCTCTAGTTTCCTGCTCCAGCCTTATCTCTTCGTGGTGATCAGGACAGACTCATAAAATCTCACCAGAGACTACAAGGCTACAGGTGCTTTTGAACAGCAAGCAGCTCAAAAAGTATAGCTCCTGTCTATTTGGGGGAATAGCCCAGGCAGTGCCTACAGTCTCAGAAGAGAGAAGAGGGGCTCCCTGGTACCCGAACGTGGACTCAGAACCCTGTTCAATTTGGGCAAGTAACTGTGCATCTTCTTCCTCAGAGACTGGTCCAGAGAAGGTCTTGCTGAGATTAAGGACTTCTTGCTACATTGGTGTTACCTCTGGGAAGGAAGTCTCCATGCTGGACACAAACCTTTGACGTTTGAGGAGAGAGGAAAAGGCACCACAGACCTCAGGCACTCACTGCTTGGTAATTGGCATTGCTTTTGAAAGAGACGAAAATGCCAAAGCCCAGGGGCACAGTCCTGTAATCCCAGCTACTCCAGAGGCTAAGCATGAGGACTGAAAATTGAAGGCCAGCCTGGGGTTATAATGTCACTTCAAAGCTAGTCTGGGTAACTTGATGAGCTCCTTCCTCAAAAATAAAAGCCACAGAGAGTTTTCCTTGAGCTCCATAAGGGCCTGGGGGCATCACTCAGGCAGAAAGCTCTTCCTAGAAGGAGCCAGTGAGAAGTGCCTAGAACCCTACAGTAAAAGACTGGGGGTGTGTCTCAATGGGACAATTCTTGCCTAGGATCACCCGGTGACAGGCTTCAGCAGTCCAGGCTTTGTCCAGCTCACTCGATGCCTGAGTTCAATCCCCAGTACTGAAAACAAACCTAAACAAAGCAAACCTAAAAACTGACAGGTTCACTGTTAGTACGTCGTCATGCCAGGATCTGGCCTGGCAGAAGAATGGTAGGGTGGGGCACTGGGGGAGGCGGGAGCCCAGACGGGAAAAACTGAGCCCCTGAGAATCTAGGAATGGGAAGGTTATGGCAAAGGAAGTGGAAATGGCAATGGAAAGGCAGGTTAGGTTTTGGAGGGAGGGGAATGTACAGAGTTTTTCTCAGAGGTCTATACAGACATGGCCATGAGTAGTACCACAGGCACAAAGAGAGCTGTGAAGGACACAGAAATGATGTGACAAAAGGTGGCTGTCTGTCCAACCCTCCATTCTGACCTGCCACCGCTTGGATGGTGAGTGGGTGGATGGATGGATGAATACGGAATGAAAGAATGAATGAATGAATGATCACTCAGCAGCCATTCATGGGGACTACCAGAGACACAGGACAGAAACGGGACAGCAGTGGGGTTCTGCCAGGGAAACGAAGGGAGACTCTAGGTGAGGGTATCAGAACCAAGATCTGTGATGTAGGAATTGAAGGTTAAATCTGCATTCCATAAAGGGGTCCAAGAGCCTTAGCTAATTTGAACAAGAAAGCGCTTGCTTACCTGCAGACAGCATCAAAGAGGCAGTGAGCTGCAGAAGACCCCTCGCCGTCCTTTTGAAGCTTGTGGGATGGACTGAGTGGAGGCAAAGAGAAACTAGTGATACGGTTTCAAGGAAAAGGAGAAAAAGGAGCATGCCCCTCACTTTGTCCCACCTCTAGATCCCGGAGCCCTGGCCCTGTCAGGCCCTTCAGCCACATCAGCATCTTCAAGCCAGCCCAGCCTATGAGCAGGCATTTTCCAAAAGGCTACAGAGCGCTGCACCTTCCAAAAATACCACTGCGAGTAACCCATGCCAGGGAATGAGGGCCACATGCCCAGGCAAGAACCAGCCAATGGGAAATCCTACGCCCCAGGAGCTGCCACCACGTGCTCTACAGACCCCACAGACAGGAAATGCTTACTGCTTGGACAGCGAGCCAGACCAGGATAATCCTAGAGCAAAATCTCAGGCTGAAAACTTCAAGCATCCTTGAGTTTTACTTGGGATTCTTGTTTGTTGTTTGTTGTTTTTCATTATATAGCCCTGAAACTTTTGGCAAATCTCCTGCCTTGGCCTCCTGATTATTAGGGTTATAGGGGTGAACTAAGACACCTGACTTTCCTGATTTTACTTTTGTTCTATTTCATTTGAGACAGAGCCTCGTGTGTCCCGGGCTAGCCTCAAACTTACTATATAACCAAAGCTAGCTTTGAACTCTTGATCCTCCTGCTTCAGCCTTCAGAGGCTGAGAGGACAGGTCAGCACTGCTGCTATGGCAGGCTGTGATGTCTATTGTCTCTTGACAAGGATGCAATCACTCAGTTCTCTTACCTTGTGAGTGTTCAATGCTATATACACATTTATACACCCTTAAAAAAATAAAGACCACAGTGGTTTAAGAGGAAGGAGGATCGGGAGTTCAAGGCTAGCCTGGACTACGTGGTGTGACATTGCTTCAAAACAAAATGAAAAAGAACAACCAAACCCTTATTTGGAAAACATAGTAAGCATTAAAACAAATGGTGAGAGTGAGATAAACTCTGTAATGCTTGTGATTCAGCAGAGAACCAGCTGTTAGTTCAGTAGGTTTTTTTTTGTTTTTTGTTTTGTTTTTTTGTTTTTTTGTTTTTTTTTTTGTTTTTACGAGACAGGGTTTCTCTGTATTGTTTTTGAGGGTGTCGGTCCAGCCCGGCCTCGAACTCACAGAGATCCGCCTGCCTCTGCCTCCCGAGTGCTGGGATTAAAGGCGTGCACCACCACCACCCGGCCTGTTCAGTAGTTTTTAATAATTGTATTTGCTAAATAGAGAAGGCAGATGGATGGTAGACAGATGGTAGGTAGGTAGGTAGGTAGGTAGATAGATGGATGGATGGATGGATGGATGGATGGATGGATGGATGGATAGATAGATAGATGGATGGATAGATAGAGGATGATGGATGACAGTTCAGATGATGGTTAGATACACTGATGGTAGAAAGATAGTGGATGGCAGATTACAGATGACAGATAAATGGATAAATGATAGATGATGGCTAGACAGACAGATGACAGGCAGAGACAATGGACAGACAGACTTCACCATCATTACCACTACTGATCTATACAAGAGTAAACTTGAGACACATTCTTGGGTTTTCCCCCAAATACATCACCAATGTCACCTAACAGTAAGAGCACTCTTTTAAAAAAATTTTTTATCTCTATGTTTATTTTTAAAATAATCTTTTAGCCTGGCGGTGATGGCGCATGCCTTTAATCCCAGCACTCGGGAGGCAGAGATGGGCGGATCAATGTGAGTTCAAGACCAGCCTGGTCTACAGAGCGAGTTCCAGGACAGCCTCCAAAGTCACAGAGAAGCCCTATCTAGAAAAAAAAAAAGAATCTTTTAAATATTTATTTATTATGTATACAGTGTTTTGCCTACACACCAAGAGAGGGCACCAGATCTCATTACAGATGGTTGTAAGCTACCACATGGTTGCTGGGAATTGAACTCAGGACCTCTGGAAGAGCTAGTACTCTTTCCTCTGACCCATCTCTCTAGCCCCCTATATGTTTATTTTTTAATTTACAAGTATGTGTCTGTGTATGCCACGTGACTGCTGTGCCCACATACAGAGACCATAAAAGAGAGTTGGATCTATGGAGTTGGAGTTACAAATGGTTGTAAGCTGCCCATTGTGGGTGCTGGGAACTGAACTTGGGTCCTCTAGAGAAGCAGTATTTGCTCTTAACAGCCAAGCTGTCTCTCCAGCCACAGCACATTCTCTTATATAATGATGAAATGAAAGAAATTTAAAATGGGCATGTTGGTGCATGCTTGCACACCAGCCGTGACACTGAAGGGTTGTGACTCCTGGACTAGCCTGGGATACATAGCAAGACCATATCTGAAAAATAAAACTGTAAGGAGTCTAGCATTAATTTGATTCCATTATTTAGCAAGCAACATTCTCACACAATATCTTCCCTGAATTAGGATCTCGTCTCTCTTTCTCTGGGCAATTTTCCTCTGTCTTCATTGAGAAGGCGGAGAAGTTGTTTGTTCCAGCTACGGTAGTCTGCCTTTCTCAGTAGAAACAAGTCAGCCTCACTTTGAGACATACACATCTTTGATGAAGGCCGAGTCTGCCAAGTGTCTCCAAAGTCACCATGTTTGTGTTTGTGACAAATAACTTGAGATATACTCTGAGGCTGTGGAAATATTCTAGGCTGACGGCTGAGGATTCCCTGCTCAGCCCTACTAAGCTTGCCAGCCATTCAAGGAAAGTGGAGCTGGCCAGTGTTCAGGATGCGAGGTGTCCAAGATCCAGTGCCAGGTTTGGGCAGGGAATGGAAAGTAACCAGAGCAGAAATCTATGCCTAGAACCACGGGACAGATTACACGCCGAGCAGTGTCTCACTGGTGTAGGCATCGGGCACCCTTTCCTATGCCTTCAGTATACATCACAAAGCCCCAGGCATCCCAGTGGGGGCTTACCTTTCTGCCTTCATGCTTTGGACAGGGGCCAGTTTGTATTGTTGGAAAGGATGAGGCCTGAGACCAACAAGTCCCTCTTCACCCTCTCCTGGTCCCTGATGACCCCTCCGGGTAAATATGCCTGAGACAGAAGTGCAGCATCGTTTCCAGAATCCTCCGATTCAGTTAGCTACCGGCTTCTGGGGCTGGTATGGCCTCCTCCACATGCCCCTGCCTGTTTGCTCAGCTCCCTGCAAATATTTGCTGTGGTTCCTGGCCCTGGGCTGATAGTCAGTGTGGAATGGGGGAGGGTAGTGAGCATGAAGCCCACAGGATACAAACACAACCCTGGACAATTTGGCCATGAGTCAAATCACCGTGTGCTCGACAGAAGGTCTATTAATTTCCTAGGGTGCCATTGAACAAGTGAGTCATTTGCAACCTAAAGGTAACATTTCATCTCTCCTTTCTTCCTTCTTTTCTTCCTGTCTTTCTTACTTTTTTTTTTTTTTGAGCAAGAAAGAAACAAGGTTTCACCCTAGCCCTGCTTGGCCTGGAACTCACATTGATCCACTTACCTCAGCCTCTCACATGTTGGCATTAAAGGCGTGTGCACCACACCCAGCTAAAGATTTATTTGTGTGTGTGTGTGTGTGTGTGTGTGTGTGTGTGTGTGTGTGTGTGCAGGCTACCTGAAAGTCAGAGGTGCTAGATCACCATGGAGATAAACATACAGGTTGTGGGTCACCTAACATGGGTGTTGGAATCCCAAACTCAGGTCTTCTGGAAGAGCACTAAGTGCTCTTAACTGCTGAACTATCTCCAGCCCACTGTGGGCAGCACTATTCCTATTAAGATGGTCCTGAACTATATAAGAATGCTGGTTAAGCATGGGCCTTTGTGTAAGCCAGCCAGCAGCATTCCTCCATGGTCTCTGCCTCCAGGTTCCTGCCCTAACTTCCCTCAGTGATGGACTGTGACCTTGAAGTGTAAACAAATAAGCCCTTTCTTCCCTTAAGTTGCTTTTGGTTAGAATATTTTGTCACAGCAACATAAAGGGAACTAGAATACATGTCAGTAGAAAAATAAATGAATAAAGATATGTATCTCAACATATTTATATACGTAAGGTCATATATGCATAGTTTCTGGGTCAATGACAGACAGCATATATAACAGTAGTTCCATGAGATTGCATTGCCTATGACATCATAGCTATCTTTGTAAAGAATGAAGGATTTACATGATATTAAGAGAAGCAAAAATATCATGTTATTATTTGAGTCCTCCTAAATCTATGCATTCTAGATATCTTCAGCTGTCAATTTCACACATCTTAGAGTCACTTGAGAATGGAATCTCAACTGAAGGATTGCCTAGATCAGGTTGATCTGTGGGCAAGTCTGCAGGGAATCTTCTTGATTGTTAATTGATGTAGGAGGGTCTAGCCCCCTGTGGGCAGCACCATTCCCTGGGCTGTATAAGACTGTTAGTTGAGAAAAAAAAGTCTGTGAATAAGCCAGAAAGCAGCAGTTCTCCATGGTTTCTGCTTCAAGTTAATGTTTGACTTCTTATCCTGATCCACAGTCCTGACTGACTGTGGCTGGAAAGTATAACTCAAGTAACCCTGTCCTCTCCTGAACTGCTTCAGGTCAGGGTATTTTTATAACAGCAACAGAAAGAAAACTATCACACTGTGGGATATTTGTACACTGTGTGAAGGTGTGTTGCTGTGATTGGTGTAATAAAATAAATAAAAACTATCATACTGTGGGACATGTGTACACTGTGTGAAGGTGTGTTGCTGTGATTGGTGTAATAAAATAAATAAAAACTATCATACTGTGGGACATGTGTACACTGTGTGAAGGTGTGTTGCTGTGATTGGTGTAATAAAATAAGTAAAAACTATCATACTGTGGGACATGTGTACACTGTGTGAAGGTGTGTTGCTGTGATTGGTGTAATAAAATAAGCAAAAACTATCATACTGTGGGACATGTGTACACTGTGTGAAGGTGTGTTGCTGTGATTAGTGTAATAAAAAGTTGGATGGTCACTAGCTAGGCAGGAGGGATAGAAGGGACTTCCAGGCAGAAAGAGGAAGTAGGAGGAGGAATCTAGGTGTTGGTGAGAGAAGCCAGGAGACGCTGGAGGACAGGGAGTACATAGCAGAGTATAGATTAATAGAAATGGGTTAAGTTATAATAATTAGTTAGGAACAAACCTAAGCTAAGGCAGAGCTTTCATAATTAACAATGTTTCTGTGTTGTTTTGGTGACCCCCCAAAAGATCTGTCTATACTATACATTACATACAATAATGAAATTACTTAAGTGTCTTATTTTGTGTTGATGATTCTGTACATGTATTCACATATACACATGCATGCCTGCATTGACCCATTGTACTGGTTTTGCTTCTTAATTTACTCTCTGATACAATAGTTATAAACCATTAGGAACGTGTGTGTGTGTGTGTGTGTGTGTGTGTGTGTGTGTGTGTGTGAGAGAGAGAGAGACAGGGACTCATACAGCCTACAGCAGAAGCTGGCCTAGAACTTACAATATAGCCTAGACTGGCCTTGGATGCTTGGCCGTCCTACTGCAGTTTTCCAAGTGCTGGGATTACAAGCATGCACCACATACCTGACTGCCATTTTTGTTTTTATCACATCTTCACCATGTCAGAACCAGATCACCTCATAGACTAGTTTCCAGAAAGATCAGTGCCTTTGATTATTTGAATTTTTTGAAGTATTTTTTCTGTTTTTCATTTTTCTTGTGTGTGTGATGTGCATGTGTGTACACGTTTTTGCATGTGTGTAGGTGTGTGTGTATCTGTGCATATGGAGGCACAAATCAACAATAGGAATCATCCTAGATTATTCTATCACATTATCCACTGAAGTAGGGTCTCTAGATCAAGCCCAGAGCTTGCCCATTTAGCAAGTCCTTTGCTGCTAGCTTGCTCTAGGGATCCTCTGTCTCTGCCTTCAGGGACCAGAGTTACAGGTGGGCCACCACATCCACTCACAATTTGTGTGGATTCTGAGGATCTGACCTAAGAGGCTTGTACTTGGAGAACAAGTGCTGTAATCACTGAGCATCTCCCCAGGTCCCTGCTTTGCATTTTCACAAAACTTCAATTCTGCTTGCCGAACTCTATTAGGAACAATGCTGAGCCACGTGCGATGTCCCTCCAGTTCCAGCACCCAGGACTGCAGGAGTGTTGCTATGAGTTCCCACAGTGAGTTAGTGCCAGTGCTAGTCTGAGCTGCAGAGTGCAACCCTGGCTCAAAAACTCAAAAGGAAGAACACATTGACATTCTTATAAGAATTATGCATAATATACAAAGTCGATTTGCTTTTTCTTTAAAAGATGTTTTATTTTATGATGTATCATACATATAGGTGGCAGATGATAGATAATAGAGTTGATAGAAAATATGGATGACAGATTTGATAAATATATTTAGTAGATAAATAGAAGATAGACAGACAGACAGATAGCTCACTCTTGAACACGGTTGTGCATTTCTATAATCCCCAGCACTCAAAAGGCTGAAGCAAGAAAATCTTAAGAAATCTTTATAGAGAGACCTATCTCAAAAACAACAATCAAAAAAAAAAAAGAAAAGAAAAAAAGCTAGCCAGGTGTTGGTGGCACACCTTTAATCCCAGCACTTGGGAGGCAGAGGCAGGCGGATTTCTGTGAGTTCGAGGCCAGGCTGGTCCACAGAGCAAGTTCCAGGACAACCTCCAAAACAATACAGAGAAACCCTGTCTCGAAAAGCAAAACAAAACAAAAAGCTAGATGTGGTGGCACCAACCTGTAATCTCATCATTGGGAAGGAAATAAGAGATGGTAGAGCAGTAGATAGATAGACAGACAGACAATTTCATGGAGCCTATAGAGTGTTCTGGGCAATTATGTGTAGGCTACATTCTCTGGAGTAAAAAGGATCCAGATTTCAAGTTCTGAATGGATGATGACACATTGTACTCATTAGCGTTGATGCAGGCCAGATTGCTTTCCAAGAAACCCTGCCCTCTCTCCTTTTCCAGCCTTTCTTGATGGAGGGCACCAAAGAACTAACTAGGCAAGCCTAGAGGGAAAGCTGTGCCCTTGCATGGTGGCCAGCTCTCAGGAGGGTCATATGTATGCAGGCTGTGATAAATGAGAAGAGAATCCAGCAGCCAGCCCCTTCCAGAGAGACCACACTCCTCTGGGTCTGGAGGTCACAGGGGAGGCCCGCATCCACAGCCCAACTGTGACCCTATTTCTCCTGTGCTTCTGAAATCCAACCAGAGCTCATTTCTCATCCAAAACTGCATCGCAAAACATGGCAGCTGTAAAAAGTGATCTCATATGTCACATCCAGCTGCAACTACACCCTTGGTTCCAGACTTCATTCTGGCTTGTTACTCTTTTTTTTGTTTGTTTGTTTTTTTGGTTTGAGGTAGAGTCTCTCTGGGTAGCTCAGGTGGTCCCAGAACTCGTTTTGCAGTCCAGGCTGGCCTCAAACTCATGATATCGTGGCCTAAGTCTTTCATGCGCTGGGCTGACAGGCGTGTGCCACCAAAACTGCTTAAAGCAATGACGCTTAATCTTGATTGCAAACTTGATGGGATTTACAATCACCATGGAAACAGGCCTCTGGGCACATCTGTAAGTTTCTAGGCTGTGTTCACTGTGAGGGAAGACTCACTTTAAATGTAGACAGCACCATCTTATGGGTTGAGGACTTAGGCTAAGAACAGTAAAAAGTGACCTGGACACCTGTATTCATTTTCCCTGCTTCCTGACTGGGTGCTATGTGACCAATGACTTCCTAGCTATGATGGAAACCCAAAACTTTCAGACAAACAGACCTTTCCTTGAGTGACTTTATCCTGACAAAGAGAAAAAGTAACTAATATAGACCCACACACACACATACACACTCTAATCCCACCATCTGGATCTGGAGCCTAGTCCACATTATTTGAGAAAAAGACCATGGAGATTCTTATGGCAAGGCTCAAATTAAAGACCGATATATGTTAACCTTTTTCATTGCTGCACCAAGTCCTGACACAATACAATTAGATGCCAGAAGGACTTGTTCTGTTTCCCAGCTGGAGTAGATACGGGCTACTGTGGTAGGGAAGGCATGGGGGCCGGTGCATGAGGTAACTAGTTCATTTCATCTAATCCGGAAGCAGACAGAAGGATGCCGGCGCTCAGCTCTGTCTCCTTTCTATGTAGCCCAGAATCCCAGCTCATGCAACGCAACGGTGCTACCGCATTAGGTGGGGTCTTCCTACATCATGAACCTTCTCTAGAAACTTCCTCTCGACCACACGCAGAAGCTTGTGGCTTCAGTGAGTCCTGTCAAGGTGGTATTATTAGACATTACACTCTGCTAAGGGCCACAAGAGAGGTTAGATGCTAGGGAAGCATCTGAGGACCCGGGCGCCTGTGAACAAACCAGAAACAATGACCAGTGCCAAACTTTGCTCTGGAAGGGGCTCAGTGCTCCAGCTGGGCTGTCATGGGTGCTGACTGTCCTTTCTCTCACCCCACCCTGCAGCAAGGCAGAGACCTCCCATTCTCATAGATCTGCTCCAGCCTTGCACTTGGAGCACAAAACCGAGCCTGTACTCTGAGAGAAGATGGAACTCAGCATCCAGTCACCTAGAAAAGCTGGGGAGGTGGCTCAGTCACTAAAGTGCTTGTCACAAAACCATGAGGGCCTGAGCTTGACCCTCCAGACCCCAGAGAAGAAAGCTAGGTGTAGCAGAATGCATTTGCACTCCCAGGGACTGGAAGCAGGCTCTAGAGAACGCCCCGGAGAACTCTGATTAAGTCATAAATATTCTCTCAAAAGATGAGGTGGGAACTGAAGAGACACTTGAGTCTTTAAAAACATACTGCTCTTGCAGAGAGAGGACCCATGTTTGCTTCCCAGCACCCAGGCCAGATGGCTCACAAATGCCTGTTACAAAGGAAAAACAAAAACATAAATTAAATTAGGAAGTTGGGAGTGTGGTTTAGTGGTTGCCTACCATGTGCAAGGCCCTAGGTTTCATCCACAGCACTGAAAATTAATTTGAAGCCAAGTAACAAACAGAATATCCTTGAGGTCTCATGACAAAGGCCTCCAGTGTGTTTACATGTCCTATAGCCTATCCACCTCGTGAGGATCTCTTGTGCTGACTCTAGACTTGGCGAAACACTAAAAGCAGTGGCATGGAGGCTTCCACAAGGGAGAGAGAGCCTAACCATTCCGTGATTGGGATTGTTGGGATTCCAACAGAGGAAAAAAATCACAACTGCCAGGGGGATCTGTCCAAAGCATTTATTAGATCTCACTCACAGAAGAATCCTGAGTTCATGACAATCTTTGATTACATAGTAAGTCTGAGGCAAGCCTGAGTGACGAGATCCCATCTCAAAAGAAATGAGGGGAAAGAGGGAGGGAGGCAGAGAGGAGGAAATAAGGGAGCAGCTCCCTGAGGAATGTTTGTCAGTGAGGATGGCGAAGTTACACCCAGCATCAGGTGGGCAATGGCTGTAAAGGTGACTTCTACAGACACAGCAGCCAGTGCAGTTGTGCGCTGGCAGCCACGTCCATGGCTCTGGAATGAGAACACTGGTTCCCTCATCAGGTCAGGTCTGCACCTTGGCCTGGGCACTGTTCCTGGAGGCTCAGTTGCAGGTGGTTCCGTTTCCCATTGCCCAGTAACAAGTGCTTTTTCTGTGCAAACTAGCTGCGGGAAGTTTTGCTATATGTCAAGAAGTCTTTTTTTGTTTGTTTGTTTTTGTTTTTTTTTACGAGACAGGGTTTCTCTGTATTGTTTTGGAGGCTTATCGGTCCAGCCCGGCCTCGAACTCACAGAGATCCGCCTGCCTCTGCCTCCCGAGTGCTGGGACTAAAGGCGTGCGCCACCACCGCCCGGCCTAAGAAGTCTTATCTGACCCAGGAATCAGGACTAAAGGATGAAGATGATGTGTCCAGGGAAATGGAGTTACAGACGCTTGGCATATAAAGTGTGTGTCATGACCAGTGGCACCAAGGACTTGGTAACAAATATATCATTCGGAGGCTGGGGCTGTAGTTCAGCTAGCAAAGTGTTTGCTGGCATGTACAAAGCCCTGAATTTGATTCCAGGCAATATATAAAGCAGGCAGTGTCACATGCCTGTAATCTTAGACTCAGGAGAAGGCAGGAGGATGAATTCAAGTTAAGATGGGTGGTGGTGACACACCTCTTTACTCTCAACACTCAGGAAGCAGAGGCAGGAGGATCTCTGTGAGTTTGAGACCATCCTGGTCTACAAAGTGAGTGCCAGGACAGCTTCCAAAGCCACAGAGAAACCCTGTCTCGAAAAACAGAAAACAAAAAACAAACAAAAACACAGCAAGTTTGAGGTTAGCTGAGGACACATGAAGCCCATCTCAAAAACAAAATAAAACCAACCAATAAAGAAAAGAAGTGCATGCACCGCACCACACCACACACCACACAGGAGTATTTCTATGAACTGGTATGGAATAACTTCCAGAAGATATTGGATTGCATAATATAGAATTACAGAATACAGCACACACTAGGCTACAGTGCTTCAAAAATAAACAAAAAGGAGATATAAATCAGCAACAATGGAAAGCAAGAATTGAAGGCAGATTGAAACCAATTTTATTTCAAATTAGTCCCACTGACACATTGAAATTTTCTAAAAAATAAATCCCACTAACTTAACACATATTTTATTCTCTACCCTCAGCTGGGGAAGGGGATGTGGTGGGGAGGAAGAAGAATCAACAAATCCTAAACCATTGGGTTTGTTTGTTTGTTTTTTGTGACAGTCTATGTAGCTCTTATTATCCTGGAACTCACTATGTAGACCAGGGTGGTCTTCTGCTCACAGATATCCACCTGCCTCTGCTTCCCAAATACCGGAATTAAAGGTGTGCCTAGCTTACACTTTCTTTTTTCATTTTTGTTGTTGTTGCTTTTTGAGACAGGGTTTCTTTGTGTAGAGCCAACTGTCTAGGAACTCTCTCTGTAGACCAGGCTGGCCTAGAACTCAGAGATCTCCTTGCCCACCACTGCCAGTCCTTAAACTCTTAACTTTAAAAATAAAAAATGTACTCTAAAAACCAAAAAGTATTTACTAATATTGTGCGGTGTTGGTGAGTGTGACGCAGGTATGTAGAGTTAAGAGGACAACTCTGGGGAGTAGGTTCTCTCCTGCCTGTACATAGGTCTGGGGCCATCTCACTAGCCCTAAACTCTTTTAAACAGCTGTCGCTTCTAACGGTATGCATGAAGCCATTTGGAGGCTTTTTAGACAGAATAGAGGATTGAGTTTATTATATGATAATATGGTTGGAAGCCAGGATTCTCAGAAGAAGAAATATAAACCTATGTAATGGGGGGAAGCAGGTGTGGTAGTATACATACGCAATTTTAGGATTACAAGTTTGAAGTCAACCTAGACTAAACTGTGAGACCCTGGCTCAATAAACAAAATCAAAACACTAAATGGAGTCTGGAGAGATGGCTCAGCAATTAAGAGCATGTGAGTGAGTGGTTCCTAGCAACCATGTCAGGTGGCTCACAACCACTAGTAACTCCAGCTTACAGGGCTCCGATGTCCTCTTTGGCCTCCAAGAGCACTGCCATCATATGCACACAGGCATACACACACAAATAAAAATAAATCTCAAACACACACACACACAAAGCCTATATTACCTTTTAGTAGCAATGGCACCAACAACCTGACCTTGACCTTTAACACCATCCACTAATAATAGAAATTAAACTGCTTCTTTGAACTACTTTAAAGAAGTAATTCAATCCACAACTGGCAAAATATACAGCTGGAACATCTGGTTTGATCAAAGTGATTTTGTTTTTCTTTTTCGACACAGGGTTTCTCTGTACTGTTTTGGAGGCTGTCCTGGAACTCGCTCTGTAGAACAGGCTGACCTGGAACTCACAGATCCACCTGCCTCTGCCTCCGGAGTGCTGGGATTAAAGGCTGTGCCACCAACACCTGGCAATCAAAGTGATTTTTAAAAGGACAGGGTTATGCCACAAGGACTCAGGGGATATCTTGAATGGGTTTCTACTAACAAATCTGAGGCAATTTGTGAATTTTCCCTTTTTTTCTTTTTAGCTAGTCTTGCGTAGACCAGACTATTCTCAAACTCACTGTTCAGCTAAGGATGGCCTTTTTCATCAAATACACACTATGGCACCCCTACACACATAATAAATGTGATTTAGAAAAAACAAAAAAGAGCCAGATGCAGGGAAATGCACTTGTAATCCCAGAACTCCAGAGGCAGACTAGACAGTAGACTAAGCAGCGAGCTGTGAGTCAGTGAGACACTGTGACAAAAAAACAAGGTAATGGTCCCCAAGGAACACAACCTGAGGTCGTCCCCTGACTTTCACTTACACACGAGTGCACGTAAATTAGTGCACACCCTTGCAAGCACTTGGACACAAGGAAAACGTGCTTTTATTTTTGATCACCTGCTTTTATTTGTGTCACATTTTATAAATTTGTTTCCACATATTTTAAAAGGGAAAAAAAAAAGGTCAGGACATACGAAGTGTCTGGAGCAAGGCTCTTGAAGAACGCAGTGTTCTTCAAAGAGAAGATGGGGTCAACAGAGAGGCCACAGATGAACTGCACCACCAAGTACCCCCAACTGAGGAGACTGCAGAGAAGCTGAACCTTCGTGTAGTTAGCTAGGTCTTGGCCTGAGGGGTCTGTTGAATGTGCTTCCCCACAGCTGGAGGACTGAACACTCTCTGTGAAGCCTGAGTGACTCCCCATCTGATGCCTCCCTCCCAGCCTGGCCCACTCTTGGCTAATCTTCCCTTGTCTTGAGCACTTCTAGCAATGAACCAGTCAACCCACCAGGCTTAGACCCTGTCCACCCTGAGAACAGGCCAGCAGCTCTGGGGTCTGCAGACCTGTCAGCCTCCCCTATCCCAGTCCTTGATACTTGCCTTGGCCCACACTTGACTGCAGCGCCTCCCTGTGACCTTGCCTACAACTGCTGGCTTCCACCATGCCGGTTCCGCCTCCGGCTTCCCTTCAGCAGTTCTGGCATTGTGCACCTTGCACTGGTGCTGACTCCCTGGCTGCCCTATGACTCAGGACACTGGCTCCTTGCCCCAGGACCCCACCCTGCCTATGCATGCAGTCCTCCCCTCTGATGCCCTCACTGAGGAAAAACTGGAATGTTTAACCCAAATTCTCCCAGATTTCCAGGCCCCTCCAGCCTGCCCTGCAAAAGGACAACTTGGATCTCCTGATTCTGTGAACACAATTGCCAACCCAACTATGATCCAGGACAAAGACATGTAGGTGACTAGTGACGCTGGAAGGAGCAGCTGCAGCTCTATCCAGGCACCAACTACAGACTAGAAAACATAACTGCCTAGCACGCCACAGCCTCCAGCCCTAAGGTTGCCTGCTCTACCCTTGTGCTGGCTAGTTTTACATCAACTCGGTACAAGTAGAAGAAGGAACTTCCCTCAACTGAGAAAATACCTCCATAAAATCTGCGTGTATGAAAGTCTACATTTTCTTAATTAGTAATTGATGTGGGAGGGCCCAGCCCATTTTTTGAGTGGTACCATCTCTGGGCGGATGGCCCTCGGATGGATGGATGGATGGATGGATGGATGGATGGATGGATGGATGGATGGAGATTTTATAGAGAGAGCAGTGATCCTCCATGGCCTTGGAATCAATTCCTGCCTGACTTCCTCAGTCATGATCTGGAAGTATAAACTGCTTTTGGTCATGGTGTTTGGTCACAGCAATAGAAATCCTAACTAGCCAGGCAATGGTTAACGCACACCTTTAATCCTAGCTTGGGAGTCAGAGGCAGGTGAATCTCTGCGAGTTTGAGGCCAGCCTGGTATACAGAGCAAGTTCCAGGACAGCCTGGGCTACAAAGAAAAACCCGTATGTCCAAAACAACAAACTCTAAACTACAATAGCCCCTTTCACTTGCTCAGAAGTATTCGGGAACCCAAGGGGGAAAAAAATCAGTAAAGGGATTACTCTGACCACATATGGTGATGCAGCCTCAGACCAGCGGCTTACTTGGGGTGCTAGGGCAAAAGGATCATGAGCCTGTGAGCTTAGCCTGTCTCAAAAGAGAAGGCAAGGGATGAAATTCAGCAGTACAACTTGCCTAGAATCTATCAGGGAAGGACTGGGGATTGTCAGTCAGTGGGAGTGTTTGGCTAGAACCCTCCAGTGAGGAGACAGAAGTGGCACAGCAGGAGAGTTTTACCTAGGATCCCCCAGTGTTTTCACGGCCATGGCTCAGTGGCAGAACACTTGTCTGGCATGGGTGAGACGCTAGGTTCAACTCTGAGTTAATAAAAATTAAAAAAAAAAAAAAAGAACCAAGCTCGATTAGCAGGCCTGATAATCCAGTCTGTGGGGTCTATGACTGGAGCGGATAGTCCTGAGGAACTGCTGCTTGCTGGCTCTGATTCCTCAGGCCAATGCTTCTTTCCCCCTGTCAGCTTCAGAGACAATGCAAGTGAATCACCTCCATATTGGACTTCACTTTTTGTAACCAAAGCCTGACTAAAGCAATTTAAGGGAGGTTGGTCTGTTCTGGCTGGAGGTTTCAGAGGGGCTAATGTGTGGCTGCTGGATGGGCTGTGTTTCTGGGTCTATTGTGCCGCAGAGGGTCCTGTGGCAGAATGCTGACAACAAATGTGAAACAAAGAGGAGAAACGACAGCAAGAGGACAGGCCATACAGCCAGTCTGCGATATGTTCCTTATATGTTCTCTGTGACCTACTTCCTCCAACCACGCTCCAAAAATCTTCTGGTCCCTCAAGGGATTAAGTCTAGCTTAGTCTTCATGATCTATCTCTGGAAATACCCTCAAAGACACACACAGAGGTGTCCTGTTCCCTCTTTCAGAGGTAGACCTCTGTGAATTTGAGGCCAGCCAAAGCAACACATAGACACCTGTCTGAAAAAAAACAAAACAAAGCCAGGAGGTAACGGTGCACTCCAGTACTTGGGAGGCAGACGCAAGTGGATTTCTGAGTTCAAGGCCAGCCTGCTTTACAGATCAAGTTCCAGGCCAGCCAGGACTATACAGAGAAGCCCTGTCTGGAAAAATGAGAAGGGAAAAAAAGTCTCAAAAAAAAAAATCAGACTAACACCACTCAACATCAGTCCTCACTAGGCCCTCCTGTTTGTCCCTGGGCCTGCAATACAGGGCAGGGATAGCAACTCTGCTACCAAGAAAATACCTAAAGGCCCAGAGACGAAATTAAGAAGATAAGAAGCCACTATTTGTCCTCAGGGAGAACCATGAAGAATATGCCTACAGACCCAGCAATGAAGATGCTTGATAGAGCATCTTTTCCTCCTGGACTTCCTCCCGAGGACAGGAATTGACGAAGCATAAGTATTCACAAGGCGATAGCTCCACCAAAAAAGCAACACAATTTGTGGGCTTTCATGAAGAACTGCCGTTAATGTTGTTCTTGCGAAAGAGCCACTACTTAATAACTCTGAAGAAAAAACACACTCCAAGCTTTCCTAGGTGCAGAAAATAAGAAAAACTAAACGTGACAGTGAATATACAACTGTCTGCTAGCAGCCTCCCTCTGAGGACTCAGATGAAGAAAACTGGGCCCAGCTAGTTGCCACACAGTACTCACTTCCTAACCAGTACCTAAGAGAAAGACTGAAAGAGAGGATGGAGGAAGGTACTGACGCCGGCGGTGGTGGCGCACACCTTTGATCCCAGCACTCGGGAGGCAAGACAGACTATCTCCCTATTATATAGTAACTCCACTAAATTCCTACTACATATGAAAAAAGGGTCTCAAAAAAGCAAAATAAACTAACCTCCTCTCCCCCAAAACACACACACACACACACACACACAGGTTTTTGTTTGTTTTGTCTTTATTCTTGTTTTTATGAGACAGGGTCTCACTGTGTAGCTCTGGCTGGCCAGACTTGCAATGTGGATCAGGCTGGTCTCTGCCTCTCAAGTGAGTGGCATACACTTTTAATCCCAGCACTCAGGAGGCAGAGGCAGGCAGATCTCTGTGAGTTCAAGACCAGCCTGGTCTACTAGAGCTAGTTCTAGGACAGCCTCCAAAGCCACAGAGAAACCCTGTCTCAAAAAACTAAACAAAAAGTCTGATGAGAGTGGGCTACATACTGAGTTCAAGGTCAATTTGGGCTATAAGAGACTCTGAAAACAAACAAGTGCTTTTCATTTTTCATCAGGTGGTAGCCTATGCTACCCAAGAAGGCCATACCCAGACCTTTGACCTTGAACTAGAACCATGGCTTACCGAGGGTATAGAATTGTTTTTAGCAACAGAAAATGGACTGACTTTTTGTGTATATGTGGCATGTGTGCATGTTGGGTGTGTTCACATGTGTGTTCCTTACTATGTCATGTAGTCCAGGCTTGGTTCAAACTGGAGTTTGCTCTTAATCTCCTTTTCTCACCTCCTGCTCATTCCTATGGAGTGAGCTAAGCTCTGGGTCATTCCCCTGGAGCAGCTGTGTGCAGCTCTGGGAGCCCATCCCAATAGCTCCCCTCTCACCTAGCAGCTGCTGCCCTTACCTACAACACAGTCACTAAAGCGCCTGCCACCATGTGGCAGAGGCCATCTAGGTCTTTCTACCCCAGAGAGCTGCACAGTCACGTCCCCTCAATCTTGAGCTCTCTGCCCTTCTCAGACACCATGTTTCTTGACCCCAAGGCACAAGGATTTCTTTTTATCTTATTTTTGTGACTTTCCCAACCAACCCTGAGATCAGGCATATTGAGAGAGGGGTAAGACCAAATAAGCAATCTTCTGAACCCCAGGAAATGGCTGCTGGGCTCGAACTTCACGGACAACCTGGCCAGCTGTGCGCGTCTACGCTGGGTCTTCTTCCATGACCGCGTCACTGCTAGCGCTTTTACTCTGCTCACCCTCTGGGCCTGCAGGCAGAATGCTAGTGACGGTATGCAGCAGGGCTTCAATCTGCTCCTCCGTGAGCCGTTCTTCACTCTCTTCTACCATCTACAAGGGAAAGGAAGGCTGTCAGAGGTGTAAAAGCAAGCCTCCCATGGCCCACCCCCCCATGCAGTTCACAATGACGGCCCAGAACCTGGTCCTGAGCCCACCAGGCCTTCATCTAGAGTCCACAGTAGGATGAAGCCAGCTCAAAACCCAGACCTAGCCAAAGCAAGGATACAAAATTCATCTGTGAAGCTGAGTGTCTGTCTGTCTTTCTCTCCCCTTACCCTGCTCTTTCCTTTTTTGGAGACAAGGTAGCCCTAGCTGTCCTGAAACTTACTATGTGTAGATCAGGCTGGCCTCTAACACACAGAAATCTGCCTGCCTCTGTCTCCTGAGTACTGGAATAAAGATGAACATGAGCAGCCATGTTCATTGCTATTCTAGTCATGAAGCAAGAAACTGGAAACGCAATGCAATACTGTTCCACTGTTGGAAAAATGAAATCTGCAGATAAATGGAGGCAGTTAGAAATGATCATCCTAGCCGGGCGTTGGTGGCACACGCCTTTAATTCCAGCACTTGGGAGGCAGAGGCAGGCGGATCTCTGTGAGTTCAAGGCCAGCCTGGTCTACAGAGCTAGTTCCAGGACAGTCTCCAAAACAATACAGAGAAACCCTGTCTCAAAAATCCAAAAAAAAAAAAAAAAAAAAAAAAGAAATGATCATCCTGAGTAAGAGAACCCAGACCCAGAAAGACAAACAATGAATGTTCTCTCTTTCTTCTATGTGCATGTTAGTCTTTAAGCTTTAGTATGTGTGTTTCACTTAGAATGCCCACAGAGGTTAGGTAGCTAGTAGGTAACCTGGGGAAGGAAGAGATCTTCCAAGGAAAGAGAAATGGAATACACTGTCATAAAGAGATAAAGGCCTGGCATGGTGGTGCACGCCTTTAACCCTGACATCAGGAAGTAAAGGCAGGCAGATCTCTGTGAGTTTCAGGCCAGTCTGGTCTACATAGTGGGTTCCAGGACAGATGGGAATATGTAGAGAAACTGTCTCAAAAAACAAAGCAACAAAGAGAGATAAAGGAGAAATTAGAATAGGAGGATTAAATGGGGATGTAAGGACAGGGGGAAGGAAGGAATATGGGAAGGGATAATTAACACTAAAGGCCTTTTGAAAACTCATATGAAACCTATTACTGTACAAGTTTCCTAAAATATGTATATATAAGAAATTCCCAGCTAGACATCTTATACTACCAAATAAAGCCCCCATGTCAGGAATGAGTTACAACTTGATAAGTCATTGATCAAAAGGGTCCCAAAGAATCCCCCAAATCACAGGCAACTACCAAGGCTATTGGCTACCCTCTACAACCTGAAAGTCAGATCCTATTGCTGAAGATATCACTCACTTATGTCATCAAGGATGGAGACACAGAGCTGGTCCCCAACTAGAAGCTTCACCCCTACTGATTCACATTCATGGTATTAGAAGGTACTATGCACACTACCAGGGAAGGAAAGTATGCCATCAATAACCACCCAGCTGTGAACCTGTCTGCAAGATATACTGGTACCATAATAGCACAAATGTTATGGGAGCAACCACTTGTCTTTGGATTGGACTTAAGACCTACTCCATGAGAACCATATGTGGCACTGCTAAGACTAGACAGGTCATGGTCCTAGGGAAAAACCTACTGAGATCATTCTGCTAAAGAATATAGCAATAAAATGACTCCCAATGACATATTGCTACACCCATAGATCAGTACATCACTCAGTCCTCATTAGAGAAGCTTCTTCTTGCAGTAGATAGGAATTAACACAGAGACCTACAACTGGACAGTGTGCAGAGACTGAGATTTTGGAGCACTCGACTCTAAATGAGATCTCTCTCTCTCTCTCTCTCTCTCACACACACACACACACACACACACACACACACACACACACACACACACACACTCTTGTCAGGGCTCAGGGATCTATGCTGAAGAGAGGTGGAAAGATTCCAAGAGCCAGAGGTGTCAATGACACCAAAGAAAGTGTCTTCGAGACATTGAAGGATGATGCACATAAGAACTCAGAGAGATTATGAAGCACATGCAAGACCTGCACATGTTCAGCCCATCATGGAGAAGGGGAGGTAGACACAAGGTCTCACTCCAAACCAAGAGGCTATTTACCACCGAAACCTGCAGGGGAAAGGATCCGTTTTCTCCAGTGGAGTGAGTGACACTGACCATGTCAATCACACTCCAGGGCAGCCCCATGCCCAGGAGGAGACCAACATAAAACAGACTCCATGGTGTTTATTTTAGTTTGGTAATTTTTGTTTTATTGGTGGTTTTTTGCTTGTTTGATTTTTGTGTGGCTGTGATTTTGGTTTTCCTTTGAGAGAGAGAAAACATGAAGTTGGGAAAGTAAGGAAGTGGGAAGGATCTGAGACGAGTTGGGGAGAGGAAAGAATATCATCAAAATATACTTCATGAAATGTTTTAAAATAATAAAAAACCCAATTCTTTAAAAAGAGGTATTTTGACACACGCCTTTATTATCAGTATTTGGGAGGTAGGGACAGGAGGACCAGGAATTCAAGATCAGTCTAGCCTCAGATACATATTAAGTTTGAGGTCAACCTAGGCTACATGAGACCTTTCCTCAAAAAACACATTTTTTAAGCTCAGACATAGAAATTAATGGCAGTATTCCAAAACAGTATGCCCCCAAAGAGGAAGGGGAGTTGGAGGGAAATATCTGATTGATTCAGTCCAAAGGACAGACTAAGCTGATGAATAACTGGCAAACATGGCCAATTAACCACCTGGCAGAAGCATCTATGAAGAGCTCTACATAGGAGGAACTGCACTGGAATCATACTGACCACACTGAATCATGCTGACTTTGGGAAGCAGGGAAGTCCAGAGCCCTGAAACCTGAAGCCAAGATAATGACCACTGAGGAATGTGAGGCCCAGCTCTGTCTGCGCCTCAGTAAGCAGACCCAGGTCTTTAAGCTCAGTACCAACTCCTTCTGGAGTACCAGCCTCGCTCACTGATGCTGTGCAGCAGTATGGAAACTCTGGAGTCAGGTGGGTGGGGCCCTCTGAGTCTTTCCTTTTTATGTAAGAACCAGGGCTGCTGCCTACATCATTGTCGCTGGTCTAGCAGCTGCAATACCAATCAGGAGTCACCAGGTGTTGCCCTTAGCAAAAGAGCAAAAGTTCTCCGATTCCACCAACTTTGGTAACTACAGAAGCCTTTACCAGAACTAGATCTTCAGGGATAATTATAGTTGAGAAGGTGGTTTTAAACATAAGATGCTCAGTTCTCAGGCACAGGAGGAAAACGGAAGCTTACTTACTTCCCCTTGGACTACTAGAGTGAGTGGCAACTACTTCCTGCCTCACCTCTCCTCCCCAACACAGGAGAACAGCCCAAATAAGGAACTCAAGGCTCAGTGTTCTCAAGTTCCAGTGTGTCAAGTTGTTCACAATATAAAAGCAAATAAAAACATAAAATCCCAAGTGCTAGCAGGCAGGCAGTTCTTGGTGAATGACAAATCTCTGCACATACAAAGCTCTCTTAATCCCTGGAGGCTGCAAAATACTCCAGAAGAAGCCACTCCCCACTGTAAGCTACCAGCCCTAGTACACGGCTTTCCTCACATGACCCAAGTCTAACAGGCCAACAGCTGAAATCAGAAATCAAATGCTTCAACACCGAAACTTTTCAAGCTTTGTTTTTCACCTTTGTGTGTATGTGAGCATGTGCACACTCAAGTGAGTATGCCACTGTGTGTGTGTGTGTGTGTGTGTGTGTGTGTGTGTGTGTGTGTGTGTGTGTGTGTGTGTGTGTGTGTGTGTGTACCAAAGGACCACAACAAATCCCTGTCGAGGAACTTCTTGCTCTCAACTGAATTCTAGCAAGCATGGTGGTGGTGCAGCCCCTTTCTGAGTCCTTTCTGAGTCTGGGGAGCAGACGCAGCTGTAGTTACTACAGGGAAGCATTAAGTACTTTGTGTTCTGACCTCTGTGAAACCCTCATTCCTCATGCTCGAAGTTCTGATAAATGGCTTGCTATCTTTTGCAGCCAATCTAGGGTAGGATAAAAAAACATGACTAGAAAATGGTCTAGCTGCAGGGAAACAAGAGTTTGTAGAAAGAGAAACATCTAAGGAAACACCATCTTCTCACCAGGTGTGATGGGTGATTCTAGGAGCCAACTTGACTGTACACTAAAGCACACTTGGTCAACTGGGAAGGTTCTGGGCGCATGTGTAAGGTTTCTCTGGATGCCTGTGTGTGAACTAAGGGACTTGGCGCAGAATGTCTACTGGCAATGCAGGTGAGCACCATCCCAGTGGCTGGGCCAAGACAGCAGTTTTTTGTTTTTTTTTCTTTTTTGAGACAGGGTTTCTCTGTGTAGCTTTGGAGCCTGTCCTGGAACTCACTCTGTAGACCAGGCTGGCCTCAGACTCACAACTGCCTCTTCCTCCTGAGTGCTGGGATTAAAGGCATGGACCACCACCGCCCGGCATGACAGCACCATCCTTACCCCTTTAGGCTGTCAGACATACAGCAGTAACCCTAAGCTCCCAAGCCCTGTGACCTCAGACTGTGTTAAACATCAGCTCCCTTGATTCTGAGGACTTCAGACCTGAACTGAGTCAATCTACCAGTATCTTTTGATCTTCACCTTGTTGATTTCTGGGGGTCTCTGTGTACCCAGAACCCTGTGATCTACTTCCCTAGTAAATCCCCTCTCATCTCTGTCTCTGGCAATATGGCTTACAAGAGGAACAAAGCCAAGGTCTCTAAAAAGGCCCCAATTGGCCACTCACTGGTTCCCTGCAATGAAAAGTTGACAATTTTGTCCTCCTCCAACACTGAAAGTGACAGGGACAAAACCCTTGGACCATGTCTAGTGTGGTCACAGCACTTAGTATCAGCTCTCTCACCAAGCAGCCTGGAGTTTCCACAGGCTCAGGATGGGGCCGTGCTAATCCTCATCTCTCCTATCCGTCTGTCACCTGGCCATGAACAGCATATGGTGCTGATTAAAGTTGGAAGAGACCCAACATGTGATCCTTAACCCAAGGGAAAGGGACTGGTTTTTTGATCTTTCCCTCTCCTGTAAGCCGAATCTGTCTAACATCTAGAACAATGAGCACATACAGACTGGGACCTCTGTTTAGCATAAAGGCCAAGGCCCCCAGGAAGCTCCCCAGAATGGAAGGAATGTTTATAATTTAATTTTGGGTACATTTGGAAGGACAGAAACAACTCTAGGAAGACAATGAAAGTTTTAGTAAAAATATTAACTACTTTATAACCTTTGAAAAGTTTTAAATAAATTCTGAAGAGCATAGAGGTTCTTTGGTCATTGTAGTCCACACTTTGTAAATTTTACAGAGACTTGACTGCTTCTTCTGTTGTTGTTTTTTATTACATGTGACCCAGCCCGACCTCAAACTGCCATCCTCTATTCCTGCCTCCATAACAGTGAGATCCCAGGCAAACTCCGCAACTATTTCACTAATTCTCAAAACCAAAGTTGTCCTGGTGGTGACAGGACACTGTGCTCTGCCCCATGTAACAGGAAGTGCCTCTCACTGGCCTTCACCTTCCGTCCTTCCTAGACCATCCCTGCTCTATCTTCATCCACCACTGCTGAAGCCCTACACTGTGACTGTAATTTGGACTTCACAAATTTCCTAGGCTGCACTAGATACTTTTATGCAGGGAAATGAGACCACATTCATGATTTTAGAAAGCAATCTGTAAGCCAGGTGTGATCACACATGCTTGTAGAAGCAGGGAGAAGGATGAAATAACTGCGAGGGTGAGTTATAAAATGTCGACAGAAATGAATGCTATGTGGTAGAGAGAGAAAACAAGCAGAGATGGGAGCAACAGAAAGAAAGAGGGGACAACTGAGCATCAGCTAGGACTAGAGCTTTGCTTAGAGACTGGCCCAGACGGCAGGAGACAAGACAACATGTGGGAAGAAAAAGAGGTGGGAACAGTTGAGGAGTGGCACACTCTGAATCTAACATTTTTATGCAACATCTGGTTGGCTCTAACTCCTACAGACAAGCCATGGCCAGAAAGGCCTAGAGCAGCAGAGCACACGGGGCTGCCAAACCCATGGAAGGAATTAAATTTCCAGCTTCCCACCCTCAAGTCCACACTAACTAGGACCAATTGGTGGGGCCTCCGCTCCGGTCTCTCCTTTCACTTATGGCACGGGATAGTGTGCAGTCCCTGGCTTGTTCATTCTCAGCTTTTCTGCATCTCAGACCCACAAAGCAATCCCTTGAGTCCAGTGACCCTCCCCCACTCACCAGCTGGATCTCAACAGCAGTCATTGGCCTGTGGTTTAGCAGCTGAAGCTTCTCGGCTCTGTCAAAAGAAAAACATGAACTTCTTAAAACTCTCATACCCTGAAGGACCTTGGGTGGTGATTATGTTACTGTCAGGAAAGAACTGGAGAATCCCTGCCGCGTGGCCCTGTAATAAGGAAGAATCAGGAGAGGAAGGGATACCAGGCCTCTACCCAGCGGTCCATGTGCCAGCATCCTGCAGGGTACACAGGCCCACGATTCCTAAGGGAGCAACAGCAGAGGTGAGGCTTGAGGGATGACTCCCTGCAGACAGACCTCATGACTATGGCATGTGCACACTCACGCCCAGATAACAAATAAGACATGTAAAAAGCATGTTTTAAAAGATAACACTTACCATGCATGGTGGCACAAACCTGATCCCAGCACTTGTGAGACAGAGGCAGGCAGATCTCTGTGAGTTAGAGGCCAGCCTGGTCTACAGAGTAAGATCCTGTCTCAAAAACACAAAACAACAATAGAACTCCCCATATTTGCTACACGAATTTTACTTGAAAAATGAGAAAGTGTCTTCTTAATTCAATTTAAAGAAAATAATAAACAAAATTATTATTAGTTAGTCACTGCTTAGAAATGGCCAAGAATTCTGTTTTGAGAGTAAGATTATATATTGCCCAAATCTGTTTTGTTTTGATTTCTTTTAAAAAGAATTGTTAGACATTTATTCAGTGTGTGTACATGTGCAAGTTCATGTGTATGAATGCCACAGCACACATGTGGAGATCAGAGGATAATTTGCAGTTGTTTCTCTTTCTGCCATGAGGATTACAGGAATCCAACTCTCAGGTGTTCAGGCTTGGCAGCAAATACCTTACCCACTGAGGCATCTCATTTTTTTAATGACAGGCTGGCCTTGAACTTGCTATCTAGCTGAGGATGACATTGAACTCCTGATCCTTCTGCCTCAACGTCTCAAATGCTAGGATTACAGTTCGTGATGATTGATATGGATTGTCAACTTGACTGGATTTATCATCATCATGGAAACAAACCTCTGGACATGCCTATAACATAGTTTCCGGGGTGCTGTGACACATCCTAAATGTGACTGCCACCAACCCACTAGGGCTAGGTTCGGACTGAATAAAAAGAAGTCAGTGAGCTGAGTTCCAGCACCCGTCTCTCTGAGTCCAGGGAAGTTGCACTGTGATCTCCTCCTCCCTCTCCTGCTGCTAGGCTTTCCCCACCATGATGGACCATACCTTTTCTCCCTCAAATGGTTTTTCCAGGCATTTTGCACAGGAAGGAGAAAAGTAACAATATAGTGTTACTCACATTTGAATATCTTAGTAAATAAAAGAAGCCAGGCATGATGGCTCAGGTCTGTTATCTCAGAACTGGGGAAGACAGGATATCAAATTGAGCCAGCCTGGGATAATTGTAAATTTCCATAAGAAATGTAAGTAAGAGATGAAGACAATAATTACCATCTGACCTGAAACTTGGAATGAGGCCAAGGATGACTTTAATACTTGATCTTCCTGCCTCCACCTCCCATTAGGATTATAGGTTACCATGCCCAATAGCAATTATCATCTGTCACAAGAAATACACAGCCCACTGTTGAAGAGGTTTAAAAGATGACAGGACTTCAAGGATTAATTATATTCCATGTGTATGAGCATTTGTCTACATGTATATTTCATGCCCCAGAGATGGAGACCAGAAGATGGCATCAGATCCCATGAACTGGAGTTATAAATAGTTATGAGCCTCTGTGTGGGTGCTGGAAACCAAGCCACAAGTCCTCGGCGAGGACAGCAAGTGCTGTTAACCACTGAGCCATCTCTCCAACTCCAGTGACAGGACTTCCAGGGGAGGGGAATGACTCCACCGTCGCCATCCCCACACAGGTGATACAGTTCCATGTTTCTTTCTGGGTCTGAATCTGGAGATTCACACTCATCCTTTAGCTCTGTTTAGCACAATAGAATTTAAAGATACTCTGGATAAAGATGAAAAGCCAGTTGCTTTAGGCAGGTGTTGGAGAAGCAGTCTGAATTAAGTGCTGTCCCAAGCCTCAGGTTCACGCTATGAAACCAGTTAGAGTAGCACTTAGATCCACGAGGGTAGGAGAGGAAACAGTCTCATATCTCAAGTGGCCGCCTCCACCACTTACTGCCTGTTGTCCATTTGGCTTCCAAATGGGAAACACTTATTAACACTGAGACAGGAAATAACCTGTCCAAGGTTCCCAGTCGTCAACACAGGGACACAGCCACCACAACTCACATTAGCCACATGCTTCTGGCAGAAACATTCACCATGGTAACTGCCCCACAATAGTTTCACCACTGATTTGGCTACTATTACAGTACATGTGGTCAAGTTCTATTCCTCAGAGTCCCCTGAAACACTTACCAATTACCTATTCAACAAACGAGACTTCACAGTAGTGGAGTGCTGGCCTCATATGCAGGAGGTCTTGTGTTCAATTCCCAGCAGGATGGGGAGAAATTCCTATTTCCTAGCTTTGTGAGCCCAACTCCAGACCTCTGTAGCCAAGTGCCTCCCACAGATCTCCACAGACATAGCAGATGCTTCGAAATCAACACATCTGATGCAATCGTGATTACACTTTGCAACAAACTTACTCCTCCCTGTACTTCTCATCTTGAAGAGCCTAAGGTCAGAGTCTGGGCGCCACACCTCACTTCCTACCCGCTGCCAACACTCAGTTCCCCGCTACTTTTGCTTATGTTTCTCTCAAGGTGTCTGTACCCTCCTCACCATTACTTTAAATCCCTCCAGCCTCTTGGTTACTGAACAACAGCTCCACCCTGAGTCCTTCAACTCGTCAATACACTTTCCTCTTCCAAGCAGATGCCTCTTCAAAGACTGAAATCTTGTGACAGGAAAGATGGCTCAGTAACTAAGAGCTCTCACAAAGGACCCAAGTTTGGTTCCCAGCACCCAAATGAAGGTTAACAACTTTCTATAACTCCTAGTCCAGAGGATCTGACACCCTCTTCTGCCCTCCATGGATACAAGCAGTACACATAAAAACACACGTGCCATTCCCGGGAAGGCCAGAAGGTGCTGGACCCTCTGGGTGCTGGGGACTGAAGCTAGGTCTTCAGCAAGTGCTCTTAATCACTGGCCATGGTTGTGCCAAAGGCTTTGGTATCAATTTGAATTTCTCTAGTTCACCCCCAAGAACCCTGAGAACTCTGTTCTTCAGCAGCTTATCTTCATACGGCTCCACTTTCACTAAATGACCCAACCAAATTGTAGGCATGATGTACAACAGCCTTAGGCCAATTCCCAATTCCACACCTTGCCTAGCAAATGGTATTTCCTCACCCGAATCTGGAGACTTGCTTTATCTTACCATCACCTCTTACACCCAAATCAGCACCCTAAAACTGACACTATGTCCCTTCCTTCACAGCACTGAGAGACAGAGTAGGCATAATACAAACGTAACTGAAGCTAAAGGAAGGGCTAGGAAAGCCTCGACTTCAGGTAGAAGCTTTACAATTCTGAGGAGACAAGAAGCAGGAGTTTATGTTCTGAGAGCACACCAGCTAAGACCACTAGGGAAACTGATAACCCATCATCTACACTTGAGCTCTGCTGCTCTAAAATCACGTCCCAAAAAATATGATGTCAACCCCCTGGAGTAATGCAGAAGTCAAGATGGGCAGGATTACTACAGACCTAACTGAGCTGGCCTATGAGGGAAAGTGTCCCTCCACATAGCTGTGTGCATCACAAGGGTGATCTCATGATAGGAGCAGGGGCTACTAGTTCGGCACTGAGAAATGAAGAGCTCAGGTCAAATCTAAAATATTAAAGAATCACTTTTGGTGGAGGTTGGGGTAACATACTAAATAAAAGATTACATGGAGCCAACATGACTTGGAGTTGAATTCCAACTGTACTACTGTGTTGGTGAAGTCTACGAAGGCAAACAAAACTCAGCTCCTAGCCTACTCTCAAAGGACTCCCGTCATGAAGATATCTAAGCAAAGTAGTGAATGGATCCCCTGAGCAAAACAGAAAGGTGACCTCAAGATCAAATATAAATTTAAAGGGCACAGTAAACATGGTTTTAAACATGGTTCCTGTCTTAAATCCTGTCTTAAAACGCTCTGGCTAGCAAGGCTGGTCACTGTTTTATTTGGCAAGCTGCTCCTTCACCAATCATGTGGGCCAAGAGGCAGAAGCCAGCCACAGAGCAAGAAGCTTGCTGGGTCCCTCTACTGGCCATCGCACAACACTGCCAGGGGCTTTTGCCCAGGCAGTCACAGAACCGAGAGGCAAAGATTTAAAAGGTTATATGAGACTTGATAAATGATCAGTTTGAAGACCGCAAATTGGAAAAGGGAGCCAGTTAATCCTCTATTGAAGAGTTTTAAGCTTATGTAGATTCAACCAATTTTGAATCAATGTGCAAAGCAACAGATTTCTACTTTATAGGTTTCTTTCTCTTCCTCCCTTTCTCCAACCCCTTCTCTTTTTTCTTTTTTTCTTTTTTCTTTTGGCAGCACTGGTGATGGAACCTAGAGCTTTAGCCATGTTAAACAAATTTCTCCACCATGGAAAAGATGCAGGGACTACATCTAGATAGTTCAGACAAACACTTGAGAAATGACTTGAAAACTTAACCATTAAGATTTCTGTCATATGGGGCAGGGTGGCACATGCCTTTAATCCCAGCACTCGGAAGGCAGAAGCAGGCAGATCTCTGTGAGTTCGAAGCCAGCCTGGTCTACAGAGTGAGTTCCAGGACAGGCTCCAAAGTCACAGAGAAACCGTGTCTCGAAATAACCACCCCCCAAAAAAAAGATTTCTGTCACATGGGGCTCAAGAGAGGCTCGGTGGTTGAGAGTATACTGCTCTTGCAGAGGACCTGAGTTCAGTTCCCGTCACTCACAACCAACTGTAACTCAGCTACAGTGGATCCCAAGCTTCTGCCATCCTTAGGTATCTGCACTCACCCGACCTTATCCCATTCAGAGCCATGCACACATATATTCATGTAATTAAAAGTAATTTAAGGGGCTGGAGAGATGCTCAGCAGGTAAGAGCACTGGCTTCTTTGTTTATAGAGGACACTGGTTTTAGTCCCAGCACCCACGTAGTGGCTCTCAACAGACTATAACTCCAGTTCCAGGGGATCCAACAGGCACACATGTGATGCACATACATACACGAATGTGGGCAAAACATTCATACATACAAAAAAAATCTAGTAAGACATTTTGCTGGGTGGTGGTGGCACATGCCTTTAATCCCAGCACTCAAGAGGCAGAGGCAGTTCGAGGCCATCCTGGTCTACAGAGAGAGTTCCAGGACAGTCAAGGATACACAGAGAAACCCTGGCTTAAACAAACAAATAAATAAATTTTAAGGAACAATTGTCATACTTTTAAGGCCTATTGCCACTTATGACAATGAAAAACCTCAGTAACTTTGGCTACACACCCTATTAACAAAGGGGCAATATTAACAGAGGCTTGGAACAGGATTGTCAATCTAAACCATCTGACTATAATAGTCAAAAAGCCCAGGATCCAATTTATAAAGTTATTTCAATCAGGAAAATATAACTTATTTTCAAAGGAAAAGAACAGATAGTAAACCCATGCTAACTCAGATCAAAGTTGTCAGCTACTACAACATGAAGTGAAAGCAAACAGTCTTGAAATGAATGGACGACAGCAGTACTAGCAATAGAAGCCATTCAAAAGGGGGGTGGGGCAGACAGTGGAGTGGGTACTGGAGAGATGGCTCAGTGTTAAGAGCAATGGCTGCCCTTCCAGAGGACCAGAGTTTAGACCTCAACACCCACATTAGGCAGCTCACAAACACCTGTAACTCCAGCTCCAAAGGATCTAATATCCTCTTCTGGCCTCTAAGGGCAACTACCCATGTGTTAACACACACACAATACAAGATGTTTGTCTCCAGTGTTCATGTAAACAACAAAGATGGAGAGGTGTGCTCAGTTTACTGTACAAGCAATCGTCAACCTAAACAATAGAACAAAAGCTTCTGGAGGGCTGGGTTCGTGTTCAGCAGTACCTACTTAGTATGTTCGAGGCCTGGGTCTGATCCATAGTATCATCAAATAAAAAACAAAAACAAAAACCAAACAAACAAACAAGGATTTACAAAGCAGCTTTTGGAAGTTATCAACACTAATCCCAAAAGACATGAACTGTTTTCTTCTAATATAAACCTTTAACCTGGGTCGGGCATTGGTGGCCCACGCCTTTAATCCCAGCACTCGGGAGGCAGAGGCAGGCGGATCTCTGTGAGATCCAGGCCGGGCTGGACCAATAAGCCTCCAAAACAATAAATACAGAGAGACCCTGTCTCGTAAAAACCAAAAAAAAAAAAAAAAAAGAGCTAGCTCCAGGACAGCCTCCAAAGCCACAGAAAAACCCTGACTTGAAAAAACAAAACAAAACAAAAAAACCCTTTAACCTGTGTTTTTAGTTTTTATAAACTGAACTCACATCTCAAAGGCCAAGAAAAGTTAGCTAGGAGGCACCTGATTTGAGACAGACAATGATCAAGGCCCTTCTACCTTAAGTAAACACAATGTCAGGTGACTTCGTTGATCAACCTTTAGAAAAAGTACTTTCATTGTCTTTTTTCTTTTTTGCCTGCCTTCCATGTCCCATCCTGCAAGCCTAACCCTCTGATGGTGCTGGGAATGAAATCCCTCACATATGATAGGTAAACACAAGCACTGAGCTACCCTTGAAACCCAGCACTGTAGTCTGAACCCTACTTTATGGTCTAGTTCGGCTGTAATGACAGGTAGTAAAAGAAAAGAGATTGTGAGCTGGAACACTTAGAAGGACTCTGGGATAAGCAGGCTGTGGCTCTACAAGGCCATGTGTCCAATTCTCAGTTGTCTTTCCCCACAGTACCATGATCTCACCTTAAAACAGTACTGGGTATGCTGGGCAGTGATGGTGCACACCTTTAATCCTGGCACCGGAAGGCATAGACAGGTGGATCTGAGTTTGAGGCCAGCCTGGTATACAGATTGAGTTCTAGGACAGTCAGGGCAACACAGAGAAACCCTACCCTGAAAAACAAACAAACAAACAAAGAAAAAAAACAGTACTGTGTGCAATTATAAGCCAAAGAGTGACTGAATGTATATGCAGCTGTTACAGACAGCTGTTCTAAGACATTATTTTCACCGTGTTTTGCATTACCTGTTACCTACTAAGAGTAACTTACTTGGTCAGCTTGTGGCTTTTCATTGCTGTGAGGAATTCTTGAACAATCTCAGGACTCTGGTTCCTACATGGCGTTTTTGATATGTATTTTAACGTCTAAAAAAAATAAACAAAAGAAAAGAAATTGAGATGTTTTTATTGATTTATTTTTAATTATGTGAGTCTATGAGGGTATGTGCACTTGAATACAGACAGATACCTGTGGAGGCTAGAGGCCTTGGAAGCTCCTAAAACCAGAGTTCCAAGCAGCTGAGTCACCCAATGTGGGTGCTGGGAATCAAACATGGGTCCTCTGCAAGAGCAATATATGTTCTTAACCACTCATTTGGAGTCCTGGGATAGAGGAATTTGAGTAAGGGGCTAGAGAAATGGTTCAGTGGTTAAGAACACATACTGTTCTTGCAGAGGACCCAGGTTCAATTCCTAGCATCCACACTGTGTCTCACAACTACATGTAATTCCAGTTCCAAGGGTCTGATGCCCTCCTCTGACCTCCACAGGTAAACATGCATGCACAAGATACAGACATACATGCAAGCAAAATACTCATATACATAAAATCTTGAAAAATAATTCTGAATAAGAAAAAATTAGTGATATAATTTAATATTCTAAAATTCTCATACTTTCAAGAGTTATTTATTTTTGAATTATATGTTTATGTGTGCATAAATGTAAGTATGTGTGTATATATGGTGCAGAAGAAACACTGATCCCCGATATTGGAGTTAGTTATAGGTAGTTATGAGCAGTGGAGGCTAGAGGCCTTGGAACCTCCTGAAACCAGAGTTCCAAGCAGCTGAGTCACCTGGTGCAGGTTCTAGAAACCAAATCAGATCCTCTGCAGGAGCAATGAGCACCTTCCTAACTGCTGAGCCACCACTCCAGCCCCAAGATAATCAAGTTCTAGCATGGAGCTACATTCTAGACCAACACCTGGGAGTTTTGTTTTTGCTTTTGAAAACTGGTCCTTAGGTTATAATGTCAACTTTCCGTTTATACATCAATTTAATGTAGTACTTTCTTGCTTTCCACTCAATTCCCAAACAGGTTAGGAAGAACAACCTTATGAATTATTTTTGCTTTCTTCCTTATTTATATGCCTTTAAACCCAACACTAAAGAGGCAGGGGCAGACAGATTTCTATGAGTTCTAAACCAGCCTGGTGTGTGAGTTTCAGGACAATCAAGGCTACACAGTGAGACACTGTCTCAAAAAACTCAAAAGGAGGAAAAAAATAATTTGTCCTAGCACAAAAAGCAGTTCTGGCCTTTGCCCTAGAGTTGCAGGTGGTAATTTCCAGGTCCATGGAATGTTATGCCTGGGCCCCTGGGTCATACTGCATATGCTTATCAACCTACCTTAGCAGCTGGCCCCACCTGTATAGTTTTAGAGCAAGGGTTAGCTGGCAGTAAGACTAGTATATATCAAGACCTAGAGGGGCTTCCCTGCTGGTAACACTCCATGCCTTTGGCCATATATGGACTTTATAAAAGTAATATGACCTGAGTCCATGTGTGAGGACAGTGGAAATTGGATATTCCCCTATTTTTTGATTCTCTTGGCTAATTTTAATCCGAATCCTATCCATGCAGCCAACTGTCACTGTAAATGTCATAGTCCTGAGTTAGATGAGGGGGAACCCACTTCTCCCTGCTGCACTGAATAGGTGCTAAGCACTGATAAAACACTGTTAAGCATCATTATCAGGGTTACTTTTATTATCATAAGCAATAGTTCTGATGTCCATTATCCTATTTATAAGCAAAGATCCTGTGGAAAAAGACAGACTCCACACTCACTGGGAACTGTCAAGCTCCCCCTTATCGTTCTGGCCTCCCTGAATTAAAGGACTGTGAGTCAGTGAGCTACCATGCCAGCACAGCCATTTTGATGCCTGCAGAGACACTTGGGGGAAATGATGTAACAATCACTGTTGCTTGTTGTGACTCCTAAATGGACAGGACTGTTATGAACATTCTATACTGGGCTTTTTTGTTCTCACAAGCCACAGTGAACTCTAGATGGTCCTGCAATCATTTCCATGCAAGCCAGAGGGAGAGCATTTCCCTTGATGGCCTCGCATTGGGTCTAGCATGACTTGTATGAAAGAGACAAGGCTATTATTGGAGCAAACATAAAACTTTCATCTGCATGTGAGGACAAGGCTATTATTGGAGCAAACATAAAACTTTCATCTGCATGTGAGGTCTGCTGTGGTCACTATCAACACCCCTTATCAGTTGGTCCTGAATGTCAACTTGCCTCAATTAGAATCACCTGAGTAGGAAGCCTCACCTTCAGAAATGTTCTAATTGCCTTGATGTGGGGATCTCACCAGTATTATGGGTGGCACCTTCTGCTAGTAGTCCAGATAAAAAAGGGCACGGCAGGAGGATCCCTCACCCTCTGTTCACGTGGTCCCCCACTTCTGCCGAGTTGACCTGCCCTGGTGCTTCCTACACTGATATCAGAACCAGAGTTTCCAAGTTCCCATCATGGACTAGGGACCAGCAGCTCTCCAGGAAATTTCTAGGCTTCCAGTGCCAAACAGAGACTGCTTAGGCACCCAGTCTTGTGGACTGAGCACTCCCAGTGAGAGACAGTCATTGTGGAACCATTCTGCTGCTGAGGCACAGAGTCCCAAGGACCAAGAAACTCTAAGGTTCTCAGCTCGAATACTATTTTAAAGGTGACTCTGTGTGTGTGTGTGTGTGTGTGTGTGTGTGTGTGTGTGATTCTTAGTTCCGTTAATTCCATTCCTCTAAGTGAACCCTGACTAATACACCCCTTCTCAACCTAAGTAGGCTGTTCAACTCACTGATGGGCTGACTATAGAAGATACCTTCGCCTTCTGTGCTGCCTGCCTTCCCATTGCAAAGGTGACATGGGCAGGCTGCTCTGACAACTGAAGACGACACAGAGCTTCAAGGCTGGCAGCTGTCTCACAAAGCAGTCTCCCTCCCCACTGGCGAGGCCCTGAGCAGCTAGGCTCACCTCATAGGTGATGGAGTTGAGGTTCTGCTGGCCAGCGCTAGGCTTGTTCTTCCCACTCTCCTTCCGCTGCTCCTTGAGATCTGTTAGCAACTGGTATACCTGGGAAGGGGTGCGAGAGACATTTGCCAATGAAGCTGAGGATGTATCTCTTGCAAGGTTTTAAAAGACAGTCAGGCAACACCGCTTTCTTCCCACAAACCTGCTTTCCAACAGAGCCAGTATTTCATCCTAGAACTGAGCAGCATCAAGTCGATTCAAGACATTCATTTATTTAAAATACAATACCGGAGAGATGGCTCAGTGGGTCGAGATGGCTCACTCACTACTCTTATAGGGGACCCTCACAAGAGCCAGCTCACAACTGCGGTGCCTGTGCCACGAGCAAGTCTGAGGTATCGGGAAATAAAAGACAAGACGTCCAACCGTTTGTGCTAAGAGAATGCATGTGTGTATGATTTATTGCAAGTGCTAAGAGGCCTCTCTCTGTAAAGAGGGAGCAGGCTTATATACAGGCTTAAAGCACAGTGGAGAAACCCCAGGTGTGAGAGCTCGTGTTTTCCTCGTGCTAGATGCTGGTTTCAGGCAGGCAAGGCCGGGGCTGTAAGCCAGGACTAGAGAGCAGGATGCACCTGTGGCTATCAGCTGATAAGCAATGCATAGAAATCCGTAGGGGCTGAGACCCAACACACAACCACTGTAATTCCAGGTCCAGGGGCTTCAATGGCCTAGTCTAGCTTCTATGGGCACTATACATGCACATACGCTCACACACTTTAAAAATTAAAAGTAAAAAATAAAATCTGATTTACAAATTGTAAAAAATGTATCTTTTTTTAATCTCAAAACCATTGAGTATTTCAAAGTAAATTTTCCTAAACTAAATATTTTAAGGGGCTCTGCTTAGGACACAAGCCTAGTGTAACAATTTCTTTCTGTAGAAGAAAGAACATGTAACAAATTATAAAATACAGCATTAAAAAAACAAGAGCTGAGGATATTGCTCAGTGGCAAACCATTTGCCTAATATGACAAAGTCCCTGGGTCCCCAGCATGACAAGGAAAACTGCTACAAGCAACAAGATCACACAGTAATTAATCAGCCTCATTTCACAAGACCAACTTCTGGAGGATTAAACCAGGACACAAGGCGTATTGAATAAAGTCTTGTGAATAAAATTGGCTGTTTCTTTTTTTTTTTTTTTGGTTTTTACAAGACAGGGTTTCTCTGTTTTGGAGGCTGTCGGTCCAGCCTGGCCTCGAACTCACAGAGATCCGCCTGCCTCTGCCTCCCGAGTGCTGGAATTAAAGGCGTGCGCCACCAACGCCCGGCTAAAATTGACTGTTTCTTACTGTGGATTCTTCCTGTAGTTTATTTCTTTCAGTAACAAACTTGGGATTTACTTCCCACCGCTCAATACTATCTGATCATTTACTGGGCACACTTTCTCCCATGCATTTGGAGTTTTACTGATTACACTTCCTAGCTATGTGTGAAACCTGCTCTCCATCAGCAGGTCCTAGTTTACTGATTACATTCCTTAGCCATGTGTGAGACCTGTCTCCCACTATCAGGTCCTTGTTCCCCTCTCCATTGTAATTGCGGGAGTTCTGCCTTCCTGCAATTATCCTTATTGACAGGCATTTGGTCAGGGTTTAGGGCCCAGGCAAAAGCATTCCATCTAAGATATTCCCAGATATCTAAGGACATAGAATTACTACACTCCCAAAGCTGTTGATTCATAGCTACTCAGATGGATAGAAAAAATAAGCATGCCCTAGCTTTACCTCACTGGCAGATAGAGAAGTGATAAACTAACCCTACACTAAAAGATTCTCAAACTTCTTGTTTTTATTAACTCAAGATTTTAGCTCAACTTAGACCCATTCCTTGACCCACAGCCCTAAGCAACTGGTGCTAAGTTTCTCCTAGAAGTTTTATAGTTTATTGCTCTATGTGTAAATCTTATCTGCCTTGCTGACCCTGAGAAACTCAAGCCTCCGAAAGCAATAAAAGCACCCAGGAGGCAGAGGCAGGCAGATCTCTGTGAGTTCCAGACCAGCCTGGTCTACAAGAGCCTTCCCTCTCACCAACCCTTTTCCGCTCTCTCCTTCAGCCTGCAAATTACTAAGCTGCTCATTCTTACTAAATTATTCAAAACAGTGAGTCAGGTCAACTCTTAGTCTCAAAATGAGGGTGTCAACACCTTTGGGGGCCCTTTGAAGATAAAATGAAATAAGACATGGTAATTAGCAAAGGGCGAAGATTGTAACAGAAAGAGAAGGCTCTAAAGTGGCAGCTCTTAGGACTCTGGGATTTACGGAAGGGTACTTATGAACCAGAGCCTCCCTGCTTCCTTGAAGAACCATGTGTAATTCACCAAACTGAAGACTATTCCACAATCCACCAGGGGCCACCTGCCCTTTGTTAAAGTGGAAACTTCAAAAGAGTTGTCACTTCTAAAGAAAACTAATCCAACATCCTCACAAGCAAAGACTGAACCAGAAGAGGGAACTACAACAGCCCTACAGGGTCCTTACCTCATAGTTACTGAGCAGTGCCGCGTTCGCATCCTTCCTGCATAAGAACAGAGTCATTATCAGTTCACAACTATTCCAAGGGTTCAGTAATCCACAAAATAATCCCCTTAGTCGAGATCCAGCTATCTAGTTCAAGAACAACCTAATACTAGAAACGCCTAAGTCATGCCTGGGTTAGCTGGCCCTGCATCAGCAATAGACAACTTTCCTGTCCTTTTCTTTTAGTATTTATTTTATTTATGTGTGTGCGTGTGCCTACGAATGTACTACATGAGTATGCAGATGCATGTGCCTGTGCGCAGAGGGCACTAAAGCCCTCAAAGCTGCAGGCGTTTGCAGACTCGTCACATGGGTGCTGAGATCTAAACTCTTGGTTCTCATAGTAGTAAGCATTCTTAACCACTGAACTGTCTCTCTGGCCCCCAGACTTTCCATTTTATAGACACAGCATTTCACATGCCCATGTCCCCAGGGATGACTAAGACACCATATCATTCCAAACCTATGTCAACAGAAGTTGAGAAGTCAGACATCTAACCCAAGTTAGTTACAAGAACATGGACGCAGCCGAGCAGTCAGCCGAGCAGTGATGGCGCACACCTTTAACCCCAGCACTTGGGAGGCAGAGGCAGGTGGATCTCTGTGATTTGAGGCCAGGCTGGTCTACAGAGTGTGTGCCAGGACAGGCTCCAAAGCAATACAGAGAAATCCCCCCAAAAAAGCCACACAGAGAAACCCTGTCCTGAAAAGCAAACAAACAAAAAGAACATGGAAGTCAAATCTCAAAGGAACCCCACTACAGAAGCAAGAGCACTAGAAGTGACTAGAGAAACAAGGTGCTGATTCGTCCTTAGTCAACATCCTTCTCTAATTACAACCACTAGCTACTGGCATCTTGGACAACCTGAGTCCTGCCAAGTTGTCAGAAATGGTCTATGTACTTTAACACGAACATTGTCACTAAAACTCCAGCAAGGGTCAAGGATCCTGTGAAAGAGTCAGAGACGTCATCTATTCAATTGCTAAAAGCCTGTTTTTTCTCCTGTGTAACAGCTGATTAAGCAATCTCTTTTTTCCCTACCGTTCCTGTGTGAGCACAGCTATGGCACAAGTGTCAACTTAATTCACTCCCCACTATCATATCAGAGACATCCTATCAGTAATGGCACAGATCACAACTGGTCCATTCCACACCATCACAGCAGACGACATATTGCTCCAAGCAGCCTAGAGCCAGTATACTATGACAATTAAAGACACAATTTTGAAACCAAACATATTTAGGTTCTGATTCCTCTCTGCCAAGTTAAGATGTAGATTTTATTGGACCAATTTCTCCCCATGCTTACCCCAGCTAAAACAAAATATGGGAACAATCTAGTATAACATGGAGGCTGGAGAGATGGCTCAGTGGTTAGGAGCATCAGTTGCTCTTTCAGAGGACCTAGGTTTGATTCCCTGCATCCACATGATGGTTCACAACCATTTGTAATTCCAATCCTGAGGGAATCCTATTCCTTCTTCTGACATGCAGAATAGTATATAGACAAACATGTAGACAAAACACTTGTGTGATGAAAAAAAGAGAAGATTATGTCAACTCTCACTAAAACCCCTCCAACGCAGGGCCTACTGATATGATTCCAACATTCAGGTGACACAGCTGAGGCCGGAGATAAACGTAACTTGCTTACACAGTAAGAAGTCCCAGTGAAACGGAAGATAATTGTGACTATGAAAAGTAAGACTGGACTAGGTGAAACGAGTAACAGAATCCCAAAAATTCAAGTAGAGCAGTCTAGAGCTTACACAATGAACAAGAAGCACTGTGTATTCTTTCACCGGGAGTGAACCTAGATGACGAAAATGATAGTGCAGAATTGTGAAACCATGGGCGTTCGAGATGGCTGCTTTCCCCAGTCAACAATTACAGTGGGACTCTCCCACAGCTAACACAGGGGTCAACAAGTTAGCAGCACAGTGGTGTCAGCACAGAAATCCAATCAGTGAGCAGAGGCTAGTTAAATGCAAACAGCTACAACTTCACAAATCTGCTTCATCCCCAAGACTCTGCACCCAAGTCAGAGATTTATATTTAGAAAGACTCTAACACAAGAAAAATAGTGTAGGGCTCAATTAGCAGAATGCTTGCCCAGCATGGCCAATGGCTTTGCTTCTGTATCTATCACCAAAAACACCAGGCATGGCAGCCTGTAATCAGACTGAGGCAAAAGTATCAGAAGTCATGCCACCCTCAGCTATGGGGGGGGGGGGGATTTGAGGCCAAACTGAATTAAATGAGATCCTGTATTTTTTTTTTTTTTTTTTTTTTTGGTTTTACGAGACATGGTTTCTCTGTATTGTTTTGGAGGCTGTCGGTTCAGCCCGGGCTCGAACTCACAGAGATCCGCCTGCCTCTGCCTGCAGAGTGCTGGGATTAAAGGCGTGCGCCACCACCGCCCAGTGAGATCCTGTCTTAAAAAAAAAAAGAAATTAAACAGAAAAATTAAATCATGTTGAATTAATCAGGAAATCAGTCCAGACGGCATCCTATTTCTGGTTGGAATTGAGTTACACTTCCCAAGCTCCTGTGATATCACTTGAGTGCCAATGAAGCCATCCTCAGCATCACTGGTACAAGTCATTTCCAAATCATACACCACTCTGCTATCATGCACTGAGAAATCTGACCCTGGCCATTCTAAGTCACTGCCTGACTATTCAAGTCAATATTGTAAACACAAACCCAGGGGCAAGATGGTGCATACTTAGGGTTGGGGAAAGAGGAGCACACTGGCTACACAGAGAGACCCTATCTCAAATACCCAAACAGACACACACACACACACACACACACACACACACACACACACACACACACTCATACACACAATAGGCATTGCAGGCCATCTGATATGGGTGCTGGAAATAGAACTCAGGTCCTCTGCAAGGGCAACAAATGCTCTTAACCATGCACCCATCTTTCCAGACCCAAGGGAAATTCTTCTGTTGTTGTTGCTTTGTTTTTGTTTCTCTGTGTATCCCTGACTGGTCTGGAACTAGCTCTGTAGAGCAGGCTGTCCTCAAACTCAGAAATCTACCTGCCTCTGCCTCCACAGTACTGGGATTAAATATGTGGGCCACCAGTGCCGGGCTTGAAAAAGTCTTTTAAAGGCAGTTTTTATCCTCAGTAAATTCCTACAGTTACCATTAGGTTGTTGAACAAAGAATAATCTCAGTTTCCCACAAAGAAAAATACAAACGAAGCACAAATAATTCAGGAAGTCCATCAGAACCCAAACCAGGCACAAGTGGTGTCTGCAACCCATCCCACTGGTGGGAGCTCAACTTCATAATCTGATGACACAGACAAACAAATCATCCATCGCAGGTCAACATCACTGAAAAGCCTAATGAAGTGTTCTAGAATAGAGAAAATTAAAGAAGAGCACAATTCAATGCAGTTCTTGGCTGGGCCAGGGAGAAACCTCCAACTAGATGACATGATTGCAGATGGAGAGATGGCTCAGTGGTTAAGAGCACTTGCTGCCTTCAGAGAATCCAAATTTGGTTCCTAGCACCCACACTGAGCATCTCACAAATACCTACAACTCCATCTCCATGAGCTCCAATGCTCTTTTCTAGCCTCCACAAACACCACACATGTGCACACACAGAGACATGCACGTATAAAATAAAAATATCTAAATCTTTAAATGATATTATTGAGACAACTGAATAAATCTGGACATGCACTGGATTGACATCAGTGTTGAGTTTTCTAGGTATTATAAGGGCATTGTGGTTAGTTAGGACAATGTCACTCTTTGAGAAAGGGTGAAAAAACTGGAGACAGGGGTTAATGGTTAACTTGTTGCTCTTCCAGAGAACCCACATTCAGCATTAAACACTGTGGTGCACAACCATCTTTAATTCCAGTTCCAAAAGATCCAATGTCCTCTTCTGACCTTGTGGGTACCAGGAACAAACATAGTATACATATTTGCAGGCAGGCAAAATGCTCATACACATGATAAAGTAAGTAAATCTAAAATGATCTTTGGTTTTGATTTGGTTTGGTTTTGAGTTCCTCTGTGTAGCCCTGGCTGTCCTAGAACTAGCTCTGTAGAACTAGGCTGGCCTCTGCCTCCTGAGTGCGGGGATTAAAGAGTAAAATAATGCCAAGATATCTGCAATTCTCAAATGGTTCAGTATAACGTGTATGTAAATATGTATATGGAGAGAATGCTTATATAAAATAAGGCAAACATCCATACCAAATGTTACCAAATGGGTCAGTGAGATGGCTCAGTGAGTAAAGGCACTTACTGCCAAGTCTGACAGCAGAGTTTGATCCCATATGGTGGAAAGAACTAACTCCCACAAGCGGTCCTCTGACTTCCACATGTATCTTGGGGCACATGTACCTCAATATGTAAATAAACATAATTCAATTTTTAAAGCTGTTAACAAGTAAAGCCCCAGTGAGAGGCTGTAGCAGGTCAAGGTACCTGCCACCAAGCCTGATAACCTGAGCTCAAACCCAGGGACTCACAGAGTGTAAGAAAAGAACTGACTCTCACAGGTTGTCCTGACCCCCACATGTACACCAAGACATAGATACACTCACAAATAATTAAAATGCAAAAAAAAATTAAGATAACAAATGAGCTAGGTGTGGTAGCACCCAGTATAAACTCAGCACCCGTCAGGTTAAGGAAGGAAGATCAGACATTCAAAGGCAGCCTAGGCTATAGGTTGAGAACCTTATATGGTAGATTGGTTGGTTGGTTTTTAAAGAAACTGTCATATATATTCCGTGTCCATTCACGTTTTGCCTGTATGTATTGTATGTATGTCTGTATGAAGGTGTGGGAATCCCATGAAACTGGAGTTATAGGCAGAGAGAGCTGGGAATTGAACCTGGGTCCTCTGGAGGAGCACTCAGCGCTCTTAACCTCTGAGCCATCTCTCTAGCCCATTTGTTTATTTTTAAACTGGCTACTGAAACTCACAAGTGTAATCTCAGCATCTGGAAGGTGGAGGCCAGATTGTGGTTTAGTTTTGTTTTTAAGCTAGGCTCTCATGGTGTAACAGAGACTGACCTGGGTCTTGCTATGCTGCTGGAGCTGCCCTTAATCTTATGATCCTCCTACTGCTACTCCTAAATGCTAGGATTACAAACCTGGGCCCAAGTGAATTTTAAAGATTATGGGATCTATGCTATAGGTAGGCAGTTACTTAGTGTCCTTGTTTATTGTTTTGTTTTGTTTTTTCGAGACAAGGTTTCTCTCTATTGTTTTGGAGGCTGTCCTGGAACTCGCCCTGTAGACCAGGCTGGCCTCGAATTCAGAGATCCACTTGCCTCTGCCTCCCTGAGTGCTGGGATTAAAGGAGTGCGCCACCACCGCCCAACTACTTAATGTCCTTAAATAACTCATTAGTGGATAAAACTGTCTTACTATTTGAAATTTAATCTGTGAAGTGTGCTTAATGTGCTAAGTCAATTTAACAGAAGTAAACAACTTCTGTGGAAAACAGAACTCTGAATAAACAGAACAAAATGATCTATGGACAGACTTTCCTTAAAAGCACACACAAACACCAAAAAAGCAGAACAAACAAAAGAGTGAGCAGTGTCTATTAATTGCCACACACTTAACTTACGAATGGAATGACGAGCAGAATTGCTAAACTTTTCTATGCTTAAAACATGCCATCAATTCATGGTCTGAAAAACTCAACCTTGATAAGAAAACTGAAAACTTCAACGTCAGTGAGCACTTTAACTTGTACCTTGCACCTCACAGCTAGCTCACAAGCACACTCTTCCTAAGCTACTGCTGGGTTGTTATATACCTTCTGCTTCTCTTTCTAAATCTCTACATTGCTCGTTGTGAAAGGAAAACAATCCTAATACACACTACAGAGGACAATGCCCATTTCCCCAACTCTGACTATACATATATTACACTGAAGAAGCCACAGGAGGCTACAGAGATGGCTGAGCAGTTAAGAGCTTGTACTTGGGAGGCAGAGGCAGGCGGCTCTCTCTGAGTTCCACACAAGAGCTAGTTCCAAAGCGACAGAGAAACCCTGTCTCAAAAACAAACAAACAAACAAACAAACAAACAGAGCTTGTACTGGTCCTGTCGAGGACCCAGGTTTGCATCCCGGCACCCACATCAGGTGGCTGACAATCACCAATAACTCCAGCTCCAGAGGACCTGATGCCCTCTTCTGGCGCCTCCAAGGGCACTGCACTCACATGCACAAACCCAAAAGACAAATACACATACAATGAAAAATTTTTTTTGTTTTTTCCATAAAGGGTTTCTCTGTGTAGTGTAGTTCTGTGAGTTGGGAATGTAGCTCAGTTAGTAGAGTGCTCTCCTTGTTAGTATTCAGGCGTTTCTACTGGCCTGTACTCAGGGTTCTGACAGGATACGTCCCAACGGCAGCCACTAAGAGAATGACCTGTGCATATTCACTGTGTTCCCTTTTAAAAGGGCCCTGCCAACCTCCCATCCTCTCTTTCTTTCTCTTCCTCTCTATCTGTTCCCCGCCCCCTTTCTTCTCTCTCTCCCTCTTTCCTTTCTCCTCTCAACTGCTGCTCCTGTCTCCAGAGGCCAGTCTCCCTCTTCCCTCCCCCTTTTTATGACCCTAATAAAAAAGTCCTCTACTTGAACCCTGTCACATGGCATCTTTCTCTCTGAGAGCACAGCTTTTTTTTTTAAATTACAACACTCCTAAGATGCATAAAGCCCTGAGCCCCATCCCCAGCACTGCATAAACAGGGTGTGGCGCTATACACCAGTACAATCAGCACTGGGAAAGTAGCAGCAGGAACTCAGAAGCTCAAGGTCACCCTTGAAGGGGTAGTGAATTCAAGGCTAAGCTAAGCCCTGGATACATGAGCCCCTACCACAAGAGGGGAGGGCTGGAAAACAGGGAAGTCTGTCTAACGACTAGTAGGCAAAGAGCTAGATTTTGGTTTAAACAATCTGACAGAAAATGAGGGGGGTAAAAAAGCCAGAAACATTTTGAGGAACCACCATCATATAAATGAATATATACCAAGAAATGCATACAGAGAAAACGTCCCAAGAAGATAAAGCACTAAGATGCTCAATAACATTGAGACACCAGCAAGGGAAGAGGAGTAAGAAAAGAACTCCCAGCAGTAGGCTGTAGGGAGAAATTCAGGGCCCTGTGAAAGCTGAGCATTTCCAGGGTGTCTGACAATAGCTACTCAGATGGAGAAAGCTGAACCAGACAGCATAAGCTACACAGTGAGATGCCCCTCCCATCCCAAATATTTTTTTTTTTTTTTTTTGGTTTTTCGAGACAGGGTTTCTCTGTGGCTTTGGAGGCTGTCCTGGAACTAGCTCTTGTAGACCAGGCTGGCCTCAAACTCACAGAGATCCACCTGCCTCTGCCTCCCAAGTGCTGGGATTAAAGGCGTGCGCCAACGCCTGGCCCATCTCAAGTACTTAAGGGCTAATCTAATGTGGCAGCTTGAGAGGTGTCAAGATCAATGTCAGCCTGGGCTACTTATGACTCTGTATTAAAACAAGTCTGGCCAGGCGTTGGTGGCGCACGCCTTTAATCCCAGCACTCAGGAGGCAGAGACAGAAGGATCTCTGTGAGTTCAAGACCAGCCTGGTCTACAGAGCTAGTTCCAGGATAGCCTCCAAGACAATACAGAAAAAAATCCTGTCTCGAGAAAAAAAAAAAGAAAAAAGAAGTCTAACAAACTGTAGTATATATAACAAGTGAACGGAAGGTAAAGAAAGATGAATGATAACAACACAATTTAGGTATGGCATCCAGGGGCATATAAAGTCCACAGGTAAAATAGATGCAAAAACTTGCATTAGCACATGACTTTAATCTCAGTACTTGGGAGGCAGAGGCAGGTCTACTGAGTGAGTTCCAGGACAGTCTCCAAAGCTACAGAGAAACCCTGTCTTGGAAAAACAAAAACAAACAAAAAACCAGTATGGAGAAAAAACTGTCAAGATGGCTTTGCTGGTGGGAGAGTAACTGCCTAGAATGTTCAGGATGCTGCCATTCCAAACACAATATGATGATAGGGGGTGTGGCTTAGTGTTAAAGGGCTTGTTTAGCATCCCTAGTGTCCATCCCCAGCACCACAATAATAATAATAGTGTGGAGGGTGTCATTCAGTGGTACCCACCTAGCATGTGCAAGATTCTGGATACTATCCCTAATATCACAAAATGATGATGGTGGTGGTGGTGATAGTGATGATGGCGTCTGGGGAGTTAGCTCAGAAATTTGCCTAGTTTCCTGATTGACCTCAATGTCAACTTGAAATAGCCTAGCATCATCTGGAAGAGAAGCCTCAATTGAGGAACTGTCTTTTATCAGGTTGGTCTGTGGGCATGTCCATGAGGGACTGTCTTGATTATTAAATGATGCCAGAGAGTTCAGCCCACTGCAGGTGCACCATCCCGGGGTAGGTGGTCCTGAGCTGTATAAAAAAGTTGGAAAGCAGCCAGAGAGTAAACCGGATAGCAGAGTTCTTGAACGGGTTCTGCTCAGGTTCCTGCCCTGACTTCCCTCATTGATGAACTGTGTCCTGAAGTGTAAGATGTAATAAACCCAGTCAGGCAGTGGTAGTGAACCCTAGAGGCTGGCAGATCTCTGTGAGTTCGAAGCCAGCCTGGACTACAGAGTTTCAGGGCAGCCAGAGAAACCTTGTCTCAAAAGAACCAAAAGATGTAATAAACCCCTTCTACCCCCAAGTTGCTTTTGGTCATGGTGTTCGTCATGCAGCAGAAAGGAAACTAGCACACCTTGTATGTTCACAGCCCTGGGTATCGGTATCACAAAATAACGACGGCGACAACGGCGGGGGATGAAGCTAAGCCTTTGGCTAGCGTGTGGAAAGTCCTGGGTACCAACTCCAGCATTTACAAAATGACGATGGTGATGATGATGGGGGGGGGGTGGATGAGTAGTAGAGTGTTTCCCTAGCATAAGCAAAGCCTGCATCCCAGGATAGTAATTATGACTGGTGCGTACCCCCCCGGGGGGGGGGCAGACTACTTGCGCGGCACGCGCAAGGTCTTGAGTTTCATACCCAGAACCAGACAGACAGACAGACAGACAGACAGACAGAAAAAACCCTCAATTCCTCCTACGTTCCCCTTCCTGAAAGAATGTGGTGGCCGGACCGGCAGGATCCCTCCCCAGTCGCCCCACCTCCAGCTACTTCCGTCCCGTCCACTCCGCCCACCCGCCCAGCTCCCGAGTGCGGAGGGTCGGCCAGCAGCCGCCTCACGGCCCCCAGATGAGTCGGGTTTCCCTTGGACGTGCCGCTTACACTTCCATGTCGCCTCTGCTTGGTCGTGCGCAGCCGCTGGAAAGGAACGGCCTCGCGTTGTGCCACCGCCGCGGAGCTCTCCGCCTCTGTGTGCGCGCCGCAAGGCACTCTGGGACGGCCGTGCTGCATGCCGGGATCGCTGCGGGGAAGGCCGGGCTCCTCCTCGAGTCCAGGCGTCGTACCGATTTCGAATTTCAGCCTCTGGAGCGTTTGGAGACGAAATGTAGACCTTTTCCATGGTCTACGTTTTGTTAGGGTTTTAGTGAGATAAGGTTCCGGCTTTGGACGCGTTAAAAAAATCTCCAAGCTGGTCAGTTAGTTCACTTGTTATCTCAGCACTAGAGAGGTTGGGGCAGGGGGATTGCCACGAGTTCCTGGCTAGCTTGTACTACAGACTGGGTTTCAAGCTATCTTGGGCTATTGGAGACCCCTGTACACATACACCACCCAGAAACCAGCCAGGCATGGTGGCACACGCCTCTAATTCCAGCAAGGGAAAAAAAGGAAGGTAGAGGCCAGCACATCTCTGTGAGACAGCCAAGGCTGCACAAAGAAACAGAGAACGGGAGAGGGAGAGAGAGAGACAGCTGGAGAGATGGTGTAGCAGTTAAGAGTGCTTCATTTCTAGCAAAAGATCAGGATTTGGTTCCCAGCACCAATGAGGTGACTCACAACAACTTAGAACTCCAATTGCAGAGGATCCAAGGCCTTTTTTTATAGCCCCCACCAGGCACACATGTGGAGTGTATACATACACACAGACACTCCCACATATACATAAAATAAATCTTTGAAAAAAAGAGAAAAGGTTGGACCTGTTGGTCCATATCTGCTATAATTCCAGCATTACGGAGTTGAAGGCAAGAGGATTAGGGATTCAAGATCATCCTCTATACAGCAAGTTCAAGGTCAGACTAGCATACAGTTTTTGTTTTGTTTTGTTTTTTAGGCATCTTCAGCTATTTAGGAAGTTTGAGGCCACCCTGGGCTATATGAGAAGCCTGTCTCATAAAAAAAATAATGTGTGTTATTGTGTATGTGTGTATGTATTCAGCAAGTAAAGCCGGGCATGGTGGTACATGACTATAATAATACAGGAAATCAAGGGAGAAGAATGATGAGTTCAAATAGGCCACCCTGGGTCACAAAGTGAAAAATCAACAAGTAAGCAAAATGTCATCCCAGGCCCAGCTGACATACTATGCTGCACTGAAGAGTGCCCTGTCCCTGTGTCGAGCAGAATGAGTCCCACAATGATGTTCAGTGTGCTATTCACCCAACAATCCTAGAGCAATAACCCACTGGGTATTGGTGATTCAAATACAAGTAATACGCACGCTGTGTCCAAGCTAGCTGACAGCCTAGTTGGGAGACCAGTTCTGGACATAAATGATCATGACACACTGTGCTTATACTCTGTAGTATAGAGGAGGGATTGACTAACAAGGCAGAGAGGCGTCCCCAAGCCAGAGGCCTTTGAGGTGAGTGCAAGGAGGGACAATCATAAACAAGGCTTCAGAGATAGATTCTTCTGGAATACAGGCTAAGTGCTTCTGAGAGCCACGCCATAAAATGACTCAGAGATGAATTCTCATAGAGAATTGGGGTGCACCCGTGTTCAAATGGTATCTATCTAGGCACCTGCACAGTAACTTCAACCTCATTGACATGTCAGAGATTGTCTTGAACTAACGGGCTATGCTTTTCTTAGAGTTTGGTTGGTTTGTTTGTTTTCAGACGAAGCCTTAAGTACTCCAGGCTGGTCTCAAACTGGCTACGTAGCCAAGGAAGACCTTGAACTCTCTGTCTTCCTATCTCTACCTCCCAAGGGCCGGAAGATAGGCATGCACCACCACATCTAGCTTATTAGGTGCTGGGAATGGAACCTGGGACTTTGTGCATGTGAGACGAGCATTCTACCAACTGAGCTACATCTGCAGCCCCTGAACTAACTATTAAATATTCCATTTGACCATGGTAGGCCTGTTACCATTGTGATACATGTGTTTGCGATCTTTGGAACACAAAATGCTTTATTCCTGGGAGGCAGAGGCAGGCGGGTCTCTGTGAGTTCGAGGCCAGCCTGGTCTACAAGAGCTAGTTCCAGGACAGCCTCCAAAGCCACAGAGAAACCCTGTCTCGAAAAACCAAAAAAAAAAAAATGCTTTATTCCTGCAGGAGGGAACATGGTGGTGCCGAATCAAGCAAACATGTACACCCAGGGCAAGGGCACCCAGTGGGAGTCACACTGGGTGTTTATTCCTAACCCAGAGGGGCCCTGTACCTCTAATTTGTGGCCAGAGCTTAGCCTCACAAATGGATGCAGTTGGTAAACAGAATGCAATTTCTCACAGAGATTGCAGCCTTGGGCAAATATTTTTATTTCAAGAAGAGGAAAGTGACCCTGGAGGAATTTTAATTTCTGCCATTCAGCTTCTTTGCAGTTTTTTTCTTTCTTTTTGTTTTTGGTTTTGCGAGACGCCCGGCCCAATTTTTTTGTTTTGTTTAATTGAGTTTTTGTCTTATGTAACCCATTGATAGAAAAGGCAGTACCTTTGCTTACATTTCCAACACCATAAAGAAGTCATTGATAAGCCGGACATTGGTAGCACACTCCTTTAATCCCAGCACTCGGGAGGCAGTGGCAGGCAGATCTCTGTGAGTTCGAGGCCAGCCTGGTCTACAGAGCGAGTTCCAGGACAGCCTCCAAAACAATACAGAGAAACCCTGTTTCAAAAAACCAAAAAAAAAAAAAAAAGTCGTTGATAAGACGAATAATAACAATAGCCTCCATTCAATATTACTTACCCTCTTAAAATTAAGTTGGGGGAAGGAGGGGAGGGAGAGGGAGCTGGGATTGACATGTGAAGCAAGCTAGTTTCTAATTTAAATTTTAAAAATGTTTTTAAAAAATCAAGTTCGGAGTAAGTGAGCCGGCTTGTCAGGTGAGTCGACAAAGACACAACTCTCTCCTCAAAGGGTCTAAGAGACATTTTATTCTGAAGCCAAGTGTGAGTGACATTGGCCCATGAAAACATCAGGGTACCCAAAATTCTATGTTCTTAAATGGTCCCAGTTAGAAAAGGTTTTTTTTTGTTGTTTTTTTGTTTTGTTTGTTTGTTTGTTTTTTACAGTAACAGCGAAGAAAATCACAAATGAAAACATTCCTCAAGTACATTGGTGGAAACGTCAGATAAGTGGGCTGCAGAAAATCGGGAAATGTCTGCTTCAGTCAGTCCTCAGGTTCTTCTGACAACATTCTTGCATTTTGGTCAATGGAGGCTAGAGGTTTGTATATCCAAAAAATGTGATAGTCACAAAGATATCAGGTCACATACAGGATAAGTTATAATTAGGCTTTAGATCTGCAACATTCCAACCTCTCCAGGATCCTCAGGTTCTGATAGACTGTGGCCAAATAGGTATGTCTTCCTTCTATTAATTTTGTCCACAGATGCTTTCACATGTGGGTCCCAGGGATGAAACTCAAGTAGCCAGAACCGGCAGTAGGTAGTAGTCTCCCCGGATGAGCCATCTTGCCTATTTGCTGTTGTTTAGGGAGGAAAAGTTTATCTTGGCCCATGGTTTTCAGAAGTTTACTTCCCTTGTAAGCTGACTCCATTGCCTCGGGTCTAGGGTGAGGCCTAACATCAGGGCCAATAGCATTTGGCAGAACAAAGCAAGCTCATTTCATGGCAGAAGGTAGCAAACCCTTGGGCAGGGGCCACACTAATCTACTCTGCATAATTCTAATTTTAGCCTATGTAGTGCCAAAGTGAGCACTGTGGTTAGTTTGTGTGTGTGTGTGTGTGTATGTGTGTGTACGTGTGCACGAGCATCCCATAGCACTCCTGTGGAGGTCACAGGACAACTTTCGTGAGTCTTTTCTTGCCTCACACCCTGTGGATTCTGAAGACAAACTTGGTCATGAAGTTTGGCAGCATATTCCTGTCTCACAGGGCCCCCCCCCATCCCTTTTCTCTGTGGTATTGGCAATGCTCGGTAAGCATTTTCTCATCCCTGGCCTTTCCTTGTCAAATGTTTGTTGTCTTTCCAAGGACTGGGAAGGCAGGTGATTGTCATGTGAGGTTCAGCAGCAACCCTGTCAGCCAGTTGTTCATTAATGTGATTCCTCGGGTAATTAGCCTCTGACTGGCCAGCTCTTGGAGAGCTTCCTGGGCAGATGTTATCCTGAGATGCTAGATTTGGCTCCAGGCTCTCAAGCTTCCTGTCTTGGTGTCTTTAGGCAAATCACTCATTCTCCCCTACACTGGAGCACCATGGTGATTATCAGGGTTGCCTTCTAGGAGTGGTGGTGAGAATTTAAGTATAAAATATTTAACATGGTGCCTACAAAACTGTTAGAACTCAAGACATTGCAGGAGTGCTGGCACACCATGTCACTCCAGCCTTTGGAAGACTGAAGCAGGAGAATGTCCAATTTCTGGCCAGCCTGGGCTACACAATGAATTTAAGTCTAGTGACATAGAGAGATTCTGTCTCAAAACACACAACAAAGTAAACAAAGGAGATACAATTATTATTTTGTTTATTCTATTCATATAGAGGTAATGCCTCTACTTAACCACCCTGAATGGTTTTCACTCATTTTGTTTATTTGAGGCAGGGTCTCCTGTAGCCCCATCCCACCTTGAACTCACCACGTAGCTGAGGATGACCTGGAACTCCTGACTCTGCCTTCACCTCCTGAGGGCTGGGATTCCAGGCATGAGCCCACTGTGCTAGCTTGAAGCAGTACTGAGGATCAAACTCAGAGCTCTTTGTGTGCTAAGCAATCGATCTACCGACTGAGCTGTGTAGCCAGCCTTCTAAAGTTTCTTGAACTTTGTGGTTTGGGAAAGAGCCAGAGCTTGAGGTTTCCTAGGGTGATGCTTTCAGGGTGAGGAAGAATTCAGATTCTCTCCTTCTCTTGATTTGAAAGGACTCTACCCTGAGCCATGCCCCTAGCTCCTCATTGGGGAATTCTTAGCAGGCTCTTTAATACTGAACCAACCTCCAAATCCTTACCAGATGATTCTAGGCAAGTGTTCACCATTGAACCTTACCCCCAACTTCTCATTTCATAGATTCTAGGCAAGTGCTCTATTTCTGAGTCATGCCTGAGGTTTTCCACATTTACTGAAATCTAGGTCTGTTGCCAAGGCCATCAGAAAACACAGATAAGATTCATAGCAGTAGCAGAAAAAGGTATGAAATGGCAACAAAAATAATTGTATGATTGGGGGTCACCACAACATGAGGAACTGTGTTAGGCTGAGAACCAGAAGAATTTAGGAATATTGAGTTCTTGATATCCCTGCCTCAGCTTCCCAAGTGCTGAGGTCACAGGTACGTACTAGCACAGGTTACTTAGCATTTAGCAGTTTATCTTTCCATACCCTGACTGCTGGCCTTTTTTTTTTTTTTTTTTTTTTTTTGAAATAGGGTCTCATGCAACCCAGGCTGCCCTTGAGCTGGTTTATGCAGCTCAGGATGACCTCGAAATTCTGGTCCTCCTGCCTCAATCTCCCCAAAGCTGAGCTTACAGGACTGCACCTGTAATCACAACCTGCACACAAAGCTATACCCGATTTATTGTGTGCCCTATCTCATACCCCCTGCTTTGAGACAGGGTCTCAATGTGTAGTTCTGGTTGACCTGGAACTCGCTCTGTAGACCATGTTGACCTTGAACTGACAGAGATGCTCCTGCCTCTGCCTCCGAAGTGCTGAAATTGCAAGCATGTGTCACATGGCACGGCCGGCCGTTGTGACAGTTTCTTGTTTTTGAAACAGGTTCATTTGCAGTTCAGGCCTGGAACTCCCAATGATCTTCCTGCCTCAGACTCCCGGGTGCTGCTGGGATGACATTCCTATCACCTGGCTTCACTCTAGCAGCGGTCTACTTGTGGGAACCTCCAAATAGCTAAGGGCTAACTCGCTGACAACCCTGTACGTCCTCCCTTCCGCAGGCAAGGAGCTCAGCCAGAGGCGGTCCTGCCCATAGGCGTCACACCCACCTTTCCCAATTGGCTCTACGCTGCCAGGAGGCGGGGACAAGGCAGAGGGGCAGCAGACGCCATCCGGGCCACAAGAGACCAGAAGGTACCTGTCCACAGAATCTGTTCCACCAGGCCCGGAGAGCGTGGGGCAGAGGGACAAACACGAGGGAACACCGAGGACTGTACCGCGCTTGCTTAGTGCTGCTCACGTCCCGCAAGCCGAGCGCGTGTCCTCAACTCCGAGCAATCTCTGCCCCGCAGACTTCCAGAGCCGAGGTGGTCGGTCAGTCTGATCTTGTTTTCCAGATCCGTAGGACAGAAGCTCCAGGAGAAGGAGGAACCGCCCAACATGGCATCGGAGGTGTGTAGGACTTCGGGGACCTTGCAGACGAGCTGGGAGGAGCTACTTGGGTTGACCCGCGCAGACCTGCAGAAATACAGAAATTCCCGACCACACGTCCAAAGCCCAGCTTAAGGTAGACCCAGGGATGGCCCCATCGTCGTCTGCCCATCGAGCGCCGCCAAGTAGCTCAGGTGGTGATCTCACTAATAACTGAGGGTTGGCCACCATGCATGGCTGTTCCCACCACCACCCTTTTTGTTTAAAAATTTTTTTTTCGAGGCAGGGTTTCTCTGTGTAGCTCTGGCTATCCTGCAACTCGCTCTGTAGACCAAGCCGGCCTCAAACTCAGAGATCCACCTGCCTCTGCCCCAGGGCTGGAATTAAAGCCCTGCACCACCACACCCAGCGTGGTTTTCCCTTTTTAACAAAATAATGTACTTTTTTTTTTGTTTTTGTTTTTCAAGACAGAGTTTCCTCTGTGACTTTCCTGGAACTAGCTCTTGTAGACCAGGCTGGCCTCGAACTCACAGAGATCCGCTGCCTTTGTCTCTTGAGTGCTGGGATTAAAGGTGTATGTCACTATCGCCCGGTTTAACAAAATAATTTTTAAATTTTGCGTATGCATGTTTTGCCTGCATGTGTTTTGTGCACCACGTGGGTGCCTATGGAGGTCAGAAGAGGGTGTAGGACCTTCAGGAACTGGAGTTAGATAGTTGTGAGCCACCATGTGGGTGCTGAGAAAAACCTGTGTCCTCTGGAAGAGCAGCCATCATTCCAGCCCGTTTTCCCTTCTTTGAGACAGCAGCTCACTTTAGCCCGGGCTAGACTGGAACTCACTGTCTGCCCAGACTGGCCTCAGATTTCTGACAATTCTCCTGCCTCCATCCACAGAGTGTTCAGATTCCAGGCGTGAGCCAACACATCAAAACTTTCCGCTTACTTTTTTCTAACATTATTTATTTATTTATTCTGGGTGTGAGCCACCACTTCAAAACTTTCCGTTTACTTTTTTCTTTTAACGTTCTTATTTGTCTGTTTTGTTTATCTATTTTTCGAGTGTGTGCATGTGTGGGCATAGCACACGTGTGGAGATCTGAGAACAACTTGTGGGAATAGATCCTCTTTGCAGCGGGCTTGGCAGCAAGGGCCTTTACCCAATGAGCTACCTCATCTTTCTCACCCCGCTTTTCACCCCCATATCCTCTGTAGGGCACCCCTGGTGCCATGCACTTGTCTTCATGTGTAGGAAAAGTTGAGGCCCTAAATGGTACTTGAGCTCTGTCATATGCAAAGAGCCAGAAGGTAAGGACCTCTCTCTGTGACCCCAGTGCTCCCCCCCCCCAGGTGTCCCTGTCCTGTGCTTTGGACCTGGAATTCCTGGCTTCTCTTCCTATTTAGTGACAGGTGTGCAAGACATGGGTCCCTTCCACAGACTTGGTTGATTTATGTAATAAATGGAATGATGACAGCTATTGGACGCTGCCTATAAGGGATGGATATGGAGTTATTACTTTGAACTCTTAGCGGAAAGGGGGCTGTAGCAAAGCAGATGCCTTCTGATCCTCATTAGCTGGGGAGTCACTCCCTTTCTCTCAGCCCATCTGAACAAATTAAGATGGCCTGGTGTACTTAGCTGCTGGGTCATACAGAGGGTCAGGAACAAGGCCTGGACTTTGGAGCCAAACAGATGTGATTTGTACACCAAGGCCAGCCTTGACCTATTAGTTCCTTTGTGAAGTAGGGGTAATGGTGTCCACTTCATAAAAGGATGTAGTTGCAGGCCAGGCGGTGGTGGTGCACGCTATTAGTTCCAGCACTCGAGAGGCAGAGGCAGGTGGATCTCTGAGCAGAGAGAGTTCCGGGACAGGCTCAAAAGCTACAGAGAAACCCTGTCTCAAAAAACAAAACAAAAGGATGTAGTTGCGATGCCAGGTGTATGGCACACCCCTTTAAACCCAACACTTGGGAGGTAGAGACAGGCAGATCTCTGAGTCCAAAGCCAACCTAGTTTACTAGGGAGTTCCAGGACAGCCAGGACTATACAGAGAAACCCTGTCTCAAAACAGCAAAACAAAAAGACAATGACAAAACAAAGCAAAAAAGCTATTAATCCTCCTGCCTCTACGTCCCTAATGCTGGGGTTATAGGTGAGCACCACAGTAACCACCCTGGTACTTCTCTTGTGCATTTGAATTGGATTTAGCTCTTTCTACTCAGCCTGACTCTGTGCCCCTTCGTCCCAGACTCCGAGCCTGGAGCAATGCTCCCTCCGGCTGCTTTGGGCCTTGCCATTGACTGAGCAGTTGGAGACACCTCACTCTGACCGCCCAAGGTCATTTCAAATGTTTTCCAGAGCTAAATGTGGTGGCTCACACTTGTACACCAGGCCTTTTTTTTTTTTTTTTTTTTTAATCTTTTTGAGGCCAGCTTCCACTTTGTAATGAGTTCTAGGTAGGTCAGCCTCAACTACGTGGCATGACGCGATCTCCACAAGCCAAGAACATGGCCAGGGTTGTGGCTCAGTGATAGACTACCTGCTTAGAATCCCCCAGTAAGAGGTTCAATCCCCAAAATTGGAGCGGGACAAGGGGAGCGTGTGCCGTGTGCCTGGAAGCCTGCTGGTGGTTACTGGAGCTCAGTTGGCTCCCCAGACACAGTGGTCTGGACTGCAGATGACCTCAGCTTGCCTTAGGCCGTTCTGTGGGTTGGTGCTAATTGTTCTGGCTGCTGTCCGACTTGTTATTACCAACAAACCAGGAACAGAGGACAGAAATCTGGAAAGGAAGGCAGCAGCAGGATCCCTCCTGGACCTTCCCCAACAGGCTCCTGACTCGATCTGATCTGGCGGGCGGGCCCTGACCCACAAGTCCCAGGGGCCCTCAGGGCACTTTGAAGGAGATCTGGCTTTCGTTGAGGCAGCTAAGGATCAGGTGCAGAACCTCTTACAAAGCTGGGGGTGATGGTGGAGGCTGCCTCTGTGGTCAAAGTCCTCTGACAGTAAGAGTTGCACACTGAGGCCAGCTCCCAGCCTGGAGACCACACAGTGGATGAGCCCATGGTCCCCAGCAACAGAGCCAGGAGAACAGATGGTAGAGCAAGCCCCGGGGACTGGGAGGGAGGTGGCTCAACGGGTAAAGTGTAAGGACCTGAGTCCGGGTGCCAGTGCTGAAGAAGCTGAAACTGTTGACCAGCTGAATCCATGAACTCAGGGCCAGTGAGAGAGCCTGTCTCTAAAAATGTGACGGTACACTTTAATCCTGGCACTTGGGAGGCAGAGGTTGCCAATCTCTATGAATTCCAGGCCAGCTTGATTTCCATAGTGAGTTCCAAGCTAGCGGGGCTCCATAGTGAGGCCCTGTCTCAAAAGTAATTAATAGCAGTAATAAATAATAAGAGAGAGAGAGCAGTTAAGGAAGACACGGCACATTGACCTCTGGCATTTGCATACACTTACATATAAAACAGAGAAAGTGGGGGAGAGTGTACCCTAACCCTGGGCACCCCCCAGCCCGCCTTCACTGTGCATGCACTTTGCTAATGGTATCAGATTGAATGCTTATAACCTATGGGTCTCGACCCCTTTGGGGGGGTTGAACTACACTTTCCCAGGGGTCACCTAGGACTATCGGGGAAAACAGATATTTATATTCTGATTCCTAACATAGCACAGTTACAGTTACGAAGTAGCAACGAAAATAATGTTATGGTTGGGCATTACCACAGCATGAGGAACTGTACAACAGGGTTGCGCATTGGGAAGGTCGAGAACCACTAGCTCATAACAAGCCTGTCATGCGGGTATATTTCCTGCCTTGGAAAGAGGCTGAAGTGGGGTTCCAAGGCATTATATGATGTGCCCAAGGCCAGTTCAGAGTTCTGGGGCAGAAGTGATGTCCCCAGCGACTCTTGACATCTACTCACGCACAGAAAGGTCGCCAGTGATTAACATGCCATGTCCCTTAACACTGTTCTTAGCACACTCTCCTTTGAGTCCTGGGGGCTCTGTTTCCTGTATGTTCTCTGGCCCATCCTACCACCCGTCCATATCCTGGCCTGTGCCCTCCTCTTCCAAGCAGGTGCCTCTCTGGCCCATCCCTCTGCCCTTTGGCGCCTGGGGGATCAGCTAATGCCTTTTTAGAAAAACAATGATACTGAGGAGGCAGAGGCAGGCAGATCTCTGTGAGTTCAAGGCCAGCCTGATCTACAAGAGCTAGTTCCAGGACAGCCTCCAAAGCTACAGAGAAACCCTGTCTCAAAAAAAAAAAAAAAAAACAAACAAACAAAAAAATGTAAATGAGAAGCCGGGTGGTGGTTATACACACATTTAATCCTGCACCCGGGAGACAGAGGCAGGCTGATCTCTGTGAATTCTAGGCCAGCCTGGTCTACAGAGGGAGTTCCAAGACAGCCAGGGCTGTTACACAGAGAAAGCCTATTTTAAATAAATAAATAAATAAATAAATAAATAAATAAATAAATAAGGAGCTGGGGAGATGGCTCATGGATTAAGAGCACTTACTGCTTTTGCAGAGGACCAAGGTTTGGTTCTCAGCACCCACATGGTGGTTCACAACCACCCATAACTCCAGTTCTAGGGAATCCAACACACTCTCCTGGCCTTTGTGGACATCAGGCATACACAGGGTGCACAAACATATATTGGGAAAAACACTCATATACACAAGATGAAAAAAATCCAACAAATAAATAAATAAAAGAGGAATGTTGTTATATAGCTCAAGCACAATGCTTGTCTGATATGCAAGAGTCCCTAGGTTTAACCTCCAGTATTAATATATGTATGTATATACACATACATTTGTATGTGTACATATACAATATATAAATATATATATATATACATGTCATAAAATAAATACATACTATGTTGTCTGTCAGTTAAAAGAAAAGAAATTCTGTTGTGATCCCAGGAAAGCCTCCATCTCTCTGATCCATTGCTTGTGGTGAGAAAGAGCCCTGACCTCTGTGTCTGCCATGTCCCCTGGTATACTCCCCAAGTTGCTGACCCTGAGTTCCAGTCGCCCTATCTGTCCAGTGAGAATCATGTCTAACGCTAACAACCCCCCCCCACACACCTTTCTGGGTAACTCTCCTGTGGGCCCCTTTTGAGAGCATGTCTCTTCTGTCCTCTTGTGCAGAGTGGGAAGCTGTGGGGTGGCCGCTTTGTGGGTGCTGTTGACCCTATCATGGAGAAGTTCAACGCCTCCATCTCCTACGACCGGCATCTGTGGAACGTGGACGTGCAGGGAAGCAAGGCCTACAGCAGGGGCCTGGAGAAGGCGGGGCTTCTCACCAAAGGCGAGACGCAGCAGATACTGCAAGGCCTGGACAAGGTAGCCTCCGTGTCCCCAGCCCGCCCCTTCATCCACTCCCCTGGGAACCCAGGCTTCTACCTGAAACCACTAAGCACTATATTCACCTTTATTCTGATGTGGGAGATGGAACCCAGAGCTGTGGTGCATGCTGGGTAAATGCTCTACTGCTGAGCCGTGCCCTCAATGGGAGATTCTGGACAAGTGTTCTACCACTGAGCCATATCCCAGCTCTTACATCCTGGGGCACAAGCTCTACTATTCCAGATTTGTTGTTTGACCTTGTAGTAAGTAGGTGACTAGATGATAGATGCTCTATCTTTTAATGGCTCCTTGTGGCTCAAGACCAAGGTGGTGGCGCACGCCTTTAATCCCAGCACTCGGGAGGCAGAGGCAGGCGGATCTCTGTGAGTTCGAGGCCAGCCTGGTCTACAGAGTGAGTTCCAGAACAGCCCCCAAAACAATACAGAGAAACCCTGTCTCAAAAACCCAAAAAAAAAAAAAAAAAGACCAAGGTGGACTGGTCTGAGACCATGCATCAGGGATGGGGAATATTCTTATGGCTCAGTTTCCAGACAAGGGCATTTAACCACAGTGGACCTAAGACCAAGGCAGGGAGACTCCTGGCTCCTGATGCCTATCAACCTGATACCCTGGGTTACTGCCACCTGCTTCAGGTAGCTGATGAATGGGCCCAGGGCACCTTCAAACTACACCCTAATGATGAAGACATCCACACAGCCAATGAGCGTCGTTTGAAGGTATGACACACCCTTCCTCCTAACAATTGGTTTCTCTTTTTCACCGTACCCTGGGCACTAACCATCATTGGCAGAGTAGACATGGGCAAGACCGGGTCCCTGGCATAGGCAGGGAAAGCCATAGGGCTGGCAAGGATCACTACCTAGACTCAAGTGTCCCCACTGAGCAGGGAGCTCTAGCCTAACCCTCATGCCTCCTCACCCCTAGGAGCTCATTGGCGAAACTGCAGGGAAGCTACACACAGGACGAAGCCGCAACGACCAGGTGTCACCAGCCCGCTTTGCCCTCTGCTATGAACTTCTCAACCCTGGGGATCTAGGGGGCTCAGCTGCAGTCAGAGTTCTCCAGGGACACGACAAGCTCCACTCCCTGAGTGAGCCTTCTCTTCTCCACAGGTGGTCACGGACCTCAGGCTGTGGATGAGGCAGACGTGCTCAAAACTCTCCACCCTGCTCTGGGCACTCATTGGAAGCATGGTCGACCGGGCTGAGGCGTAAGTCTTCTCGGGGACACTGCCACAAGAATTGTCTCCCTGGGGCGATCTAAGCAAGGAATGAATGTTGGTAACCCCAGACCGGTCACACTGGGAGTATGCACCCAGCTTAGACGATGCACCCAGCATAGACCATGGCTGCATAGTAGATGGGGTTCTAGTCTTTCTTCCTGGTCTTCCCCGGCCTGTATACTCTAGCTCCTCCAGGGACCAGATGCAAGACCATGTACAATTAGGGCAGAATTGCATATAGAGGCCTGAGAGGAATAACAGAGTACTCAAGGGAAGGACCAAAGAACCCTGGCTCCTTCTCAGAGGAAGAGAGCATCAACAGTCCACAGGCCCAGTTGGGTTGTGTGTGTGTGTGGGGGGGGTTGTTCGTCTGTTTGTTTTAGATTTATTTTATTTTACATGTATGAGTGTTTTGACTGCGTGTATATATGTGCTCCACCTGCATGCCTGGTGCCTGTGGAGGTCAGAAGGGGGCATCAGATCCTGGAACTCCAGCTGTGAATAGCCATGAGCTACCATGTAGGGACTGGAAATCAAATCCTGGGTCTTTCTGTGAGGACAAGTGGTCTTAACCAATAAGCCACCTCTCCAGTCCCATAAGCCCAATTGTGCTAGGCTTAACTACTCTCGTGAAGATGGCAGCAGTTTGGCTCAGAGGATTAAGCCTTAAAGCAGACACCAGGAGTCCCAGAGGGTCACCAGGCTCCGTTCTTCTCCCAGTGAAAGACCTAGATGGCAGGAGTGAAGAGAGTTGAAGAACCAGGTCCTGAGTTATTAGGTGGTCTTACAGCTCCAAAAATACAGGGTAGTAAGGAGTGGGGCGCATCTTTTTTGGTTTTGGTTCAGCTTTTGGTTTTTAACACAGGACGGCACTTTTTATCCTGGAACTCTCTTTGTAGACCAGTCTAGACTAGAACTCAGAGATTCACCTGCCTCTGCCTCAAAAATGCTGGAATTAAAGTCATGCACTACCAGCACCCGGCTATCAACGGGGCATGTCTTAACAGCCCCTACCCAGGCCAGTCTAGGTCAGAGGGCAGTGATCATTCAGGCATCCTTAGGGCTCTCTGGAGGCAGACCGGCCCCGACCAAGCCTGCAGCATGCAATCACCCTTTGGGCCATACTATCCCTTCTTACCCCACATCCCACCCTATCGTGGAAGGCAAAGGACAGAGCCAACAGCTGCCTCGTGCCACCAGCCTCATCCCATGCTTCCATGTTCTGATGTCCCTGGGACTGGCTTGGTCCCCTAGAGACTTGATAAAGGAGCCCCTGAAAAATCTTCTTAGAGGGTGTCAGGGTCCGGGATGACCCCTCCTCTTTCCTGACTCTGTGCCCCCATTCATAGGCCCCAACTAATTGTGACTACAAGGGATGCTGGGAAGAATAGGATAGCGAGGGCATATTAATTTAATGGTATGATGACAGTATTCTGAAATTGAACATGGGGATGGTTATACACTAAGGGTAGCCTGGGACTTTCTATGTAGCTCAGGCTAGCCTCAAATTTAATCTCCTCCTTTCCTTCCTGTCCTCGACTTCCTTTTTTTCCCTTCAGACAGCCCAGGTTGTCCTCAAACCCACTAGGTAACTGAAGTTGAGCTTGAACTCCAGGTCTCGGCCTCCCAAGTGCTAGGATTACAGGGGTGCATCACCACACCCAGAGCTGGGCTGTGTGTTACAGACGGGGTTTCATCTGTGAACCAGGCTGCATAGGACTCACCATATAGCCAAGGCTGGTCTCAGTCTTAGGGCGTTCCTCCTGCCTCAACTTCCCGAGCGCCGGGACTGCGGATTTGCACCTCTACGCCCTTCCTGGCTTTGTCTTTGATCTCACTCACTTGCTTCCGGTCTCTTTTCTCTTAAGACCTGTTTTGTCCCCTGGTGAGCATCTGGTCCCTTGTTTAGGCAGAGCCGCACAGGTCTGTTCTCGCCTTCCATGAAAAGAGCCTAGCCTCCTGGCCTGCTGGACCCAACCCCTCAGGTCTCCTGCTTCTCCTATTATTCCAGGGAACGTGAAGTCCTCTTCCCAGGGTACACACACCTGCAAAGGGCTCAACCTATCCGCTGGAGCCACTGGATCCTGAGGTGAGCTGTGTGGAGCAGGGGCAGTAGGAAGGGACCCCTGATGGAAGGGTAGTCTCCTTGGTGTCCTGTTGCGCGTCCACCACCCACCCGTTTCCGGTTTCCCACAGCCACGCTGTTGCGCTGACACGAGATTCGGAGAGGCTCCTGGAGGTGCAGAAGAGAATCAACGTCCTGCCCCTGGGGAGGTAAGTCAGTCCTCAGTGTCCCCACGGCCTGATGGAAGGCGAGGGTGTATGGCGTATCGCATACCGGGCCAGCATGGCTAATGAAAGCTTGGGGATTAGAGGGCGGGGCTCATAAGCCCCGCCCTTTCCTCAGAGTCTATATAAAGGCAGTTATGGTTGCTGGGGAGGGATATTTCTTCAGTAGTTAAGTTGCCCGTGTGACTATTAGTAACCACTCACACATGGGCCTGTAAGCAACCCTAAGGAGACTCACTGGGTCACCGTAAAAGATGTGAAGGTAGAAGGAGCTGGGAAGAAGGGATCAGCAGGATAGGAGGACAAGAGAGGGTAATGGAGGAGTGAACATAATTAACACACATTCTACACGTGTACGAAAATGTCATAATGAAGTCAGATATGTATAATATACATGTTAATTAAAAACTCTAAGGTGGGCTGGAGGGATGGCTCGCTGGTTAACAGTACTTGCTGCTCTTACAGAGGAAGCAGGTTCAGTTCCCAGCACCCACATTTGGTGGCTCATAACTCGCCTATAACTCCAGCTCCAGGGGATCCAATGCCCTCTTCTGGCCTCCATGGGTGCCTTCACACATGTGACCAACATTCAACACATGCACATATATGCACATAAATAAAAATAATAAAAACAAAATTGTAAAGGCTAGAGAGATGGTTAAGAGCACTGACTGCTCTGGCAGAAGTCCCAGGTTCAGTTCCCAGCACTCACATTGGGTGGATCACAGTGGCCTCTAACTCCAGTCCCAGGGTCTCTGGGGTCCTCTTCTGGCCTCTGTGGATACCTACATGCATGTGGTTCACATACAGACTAGAAAGCACACATACACATACTGTTTTTAATAACAACAACAACAAAAAGCTAGCCCCTACTTGGCCTTCCAGATCTCTAACATGGAGATAACCAAACTTGAGAATTTGCTGAAACTCCAGCCAGTTTCCTAACAGACACCATTTTCCCTGCATGATGACAAATGTCTGGGACCTTAAGGTGGCCAGGCCAGGAAAGGCTGACCGACTTAAGACTTGATTCTGAGTGTTATATGTGTGCAGTACCCAAAAACCTCAATCGCTATGAACCCTTGTCTCTACAGCGGGGCCATTGCAGGCAACCCTCTGGGTGTGGACCGGGAGCTGCTCCGAGCAGGTGACGTATACCCTGTTCATCCTTCTCTGGAGACTGTCACTCTTAACACCTGCTGAGTCCCAAAGACACATGGGGTGACATGGAGGTCCTTGTGCTCACAGAGAAGCACTAGGGGAGCCAGGAATGTCAAACACAGGGTTGTAGGTTCAATGTGATTTAGTAGCCAGTGCTGGCTTAAACTTTGGAAGTCTGACACCAAGTAGTCTATTTTTTTAGGCATATTTAAGTACAGCACAATTTGATGAAATTCTTTCTGGTGATAATGAACTCAATCCCATGTGTACAGTAATACTTAAGACTTGACTATTTTAAAACTCTTCAAAAAGTACATGTGACACCTTCCATAAAGATACATTCCAAGCCGGACATTGGTGGCACACGCCTTTAATCCCAGCACTTGGGAGACAGAGGCAGGTGGATCTCTGTGAGTTCAAGGCCAGCCTGGTCTACAGAGTGAGTTCCAGAGTTCCAGGACAGCTTCCAAAACAATACAGAGAAACCCTGTCTCAAAAAACCAAAAAAAAAAAAAAAAAGATACATTCCATAGATTGACTACATGTGACATCTGTGGTACCCGTGCCACGTGAAAGTCTAATATATCAGGCAAAAGCCTGGAGATTGAACTGAAAGACAAAAGGTCAGGTCATTTGTGCTAAGAGGTTTCCCTTTATTGTAGAGAGGGAACAGCCTTATATACAGGCTTATAGCACAGTGGGAAAACCCCAGGTAGAAGAGATCATGTTTTCCTTGTGCTAGATGTTGATGTCAGTGGGACAAGGCCGGGGCAGTAAGCCAGGACTAGAAAACAGGATGCACTTGTTGACTGACCAGCAACTCACAGAGACCCCGTGGGGGCTGGGACCCAACAGACACCTTCCATAAAGACAGCTTCTGTAGATTGACAAGCTCACAGTAAGGGTCCAGAGGAGGATCTGGTATGGTCTCCACCACACAGACAGTGCAGATGTCTCCAGGCTACTAGCCTCTCCTGATCCCAGACTTCTGGGTGGAAAACAGGTTACACAGCCCTCCTTTTGAAGTGACAACCCTGTGTGTTTAACATTCCTGGTTCCCCTAGTGCTTATCTGTGAGTGCAGAGACTTCCATGCCTCCCAGAATGAGAGGGCAGAGGCCCTCCTATCTTGCCTATGGGTATTGAGATTAATGGGGTTGCCTATGGCAGGGGTACGTATTGCTGGGAACACTTAACTTCCATCCACCCTCCTGAGATGTGTACAGAGGCCCCTTCCCTACATCATACTCCTCCTCAATTCTCATTTCCAAGAAGGGATCATGGATGAGACTGGGAATTCTGGTTCAGGGTAGAGAGGAGCACTTCTCGCCTTCCAGTCTGACCGTTTTTTTCCTCCCTTACATCCAGAACTGAACTTTGGGGCCATCACACTCAACAGCATGGATGCCACCAGTGAGAGAGACTTTGTGGGTAAGAGATAGGAGTCCAGGGCTGGGGATGTACATCAGTAAGTGGACTGCTTGCTTAGTGCACGGGAAGCTCTGGGTTTGATCCCCAGCACTGCATGAAGTGACACCCAAAGTCAGAGCACTTGGGAAGCAGAGGCAGGAATACCAGTCATTGAAGGACATACTCTTGCTGGTTAGAGGCCAGCCTGAGCTATCTAAGACCCTGTCTCAAATAAACAAACAAAACCTAAACAATCCACCACCAATAAGGACCAGCAAAACTACTCAGTGGTTAAAGGTGCATACTACTTGATGGCCTGAGTTTGATGCCCTGAACCCATGTGGTGGAAGGAGAGATCTGATCTCTACGAGTGGACAGGCACAGAGGGTAGATTAAAAGCCTGCTGTCCCTTCCAGTGGAGTTCCTGTTTTGGGCTTCTCTGTGTATGACCCACCTCAGCAGGATGGCAGAGGACCTTATACTCTATGGCACCAAGGAATTCAACTTTGTGCAGCTCTCGGATGCCTACAGGTAAGGCCCGCATCTCAGTACCAACTGGAATGGCTTCCTCCCATCCCAACCTTTGCAAGACCTGCGCAGTGCCTCTGCCAGCGGGCCAGTCAGGTTTAAGCAGAACCTCAATCCTAATACCTCTGTCCCCAGCACCGGAAGCAGCTTGATGCCCCAGAAGAAAAACCCAGACAGCCTGGAGTTGATCCGGAGCAAGGCTGGCCGAGTGTTTGGGCGGGTGAGCTGGGAAGAATGGAAGGCAAGGCCTCCAGACGGACCCAGTGGGTCCTCAGGGGACTTCACGACTGGCTCTGGTGTCCCAGATCCTCAGCCTCATTCTTCCTGCAGTGCACTGGGCTCCTGATGACTCTCAAGGGACTTCCAAGCACCTACAACAAGGACTTACAGGTATGAGACTGGGGATGTCACGAGGGATCCTCCAACTGTACCACTTCTCAGAGCTGACGTACCCAGACAGGAACTCCTAGAAGTTCTCCTGTCCTGGGCACACAGTCCGTGACTACCCTCAGAAGTACCCTGCTGCTCCTTGGGGTAGCAGGGAGAGGTGCTAAGTGTACCCAACAGAACACAGGAAGAGGTGAAGGGCGGGGCTGCCGGCCCCTCACCTGACTCATGCCTCCCAGGAAGACAAGGAAGCTGTGTTTGAAGTGTCTGACACCATGATTGCTGTCCTGCAAGTGGCCACCGGAGTCATCTCTACGCTGCAGGCAAGACTAGCCCTCCCCACATCCCCTCCTTCCCCTCCCCTGGGCCATTGATCAGTGGGAATGCCAGACAGTGATTTGCAAGGGAGGGAATAAGACCAGAAGACCTGGGATGGAGAGGGCAAGGCACCAAAACCTGGTACAGAAAAATAGGGAGTCCCAAGTGTTGGCCAGAGGAGAATTTTGTTGTTGTTTTTGAGATAGGTTCTTACTATGTAGTGCAGGCTTGCCCCCAACATGAGGCCAGGTATTATAGGCATTATATATTATAGTATTATAGTTATGCCCCACTATGGTCCATCCTCCCCCCTCTCCTAATAAAATAGGGTCTTGCATATAGCCAAGGTTGGCATTAGCCTCACCATCCTGCGGTCTTAGTCCAAGTGCTAGGCACTTAGGCATGCACCTTACCACTAGCCAGATTTCTATTGCAGCCATTTAGCATATGAACTTCCTTCTCTCTCTTTTTTTTTTTTTTTTTTTGAGTGGGGGTGGTGGTGGTAAGCTAGGTCTCACTATGCATCTCTGGCTGTCCTAGAATTCACTATGTAGACCAGGGTGGCCTCAAACACAGAGATCGCCTGCCTCTGCCTCCCAAGTGCTGGGATTAAAGGTGTGCACCACCAATACCTGGCATTTTAGCTGTTTCTAAAGCGCTGGTTCTCAAAATGTGCCTCTGCTTTTCTGGTAGGGACTAGGGAGATGGTCCAGTGGTTAGAGCACTTGCTTCACGAGTGTGAGGCCCCGAGCTCCCATCCACAGAAAACACATACAGATACTAGCTGGGCATGGAGGCCACATCTGTAATTCCTGCCCTTGGAAGGCAGAGATAGGGTGTCTTCGTTAGGATTTCTATGGCTGTGAAGAGACACCATGGCCACAGCAACGCCTTTTCTGTTTTGTTTTGTTTTTCTTTTTTTTTTTTTTTTTTTTTTTTGGTTTTATGAGACAAGGTTTCTCTGTGGCTTTGGAGGCTGTCCTGGAACTCACTCTGTAGACCAGGCTGGCCTTGAACTCACAGAGATCTGTCTTCCTCTGCCTCCCGAGTGCTGGGATTACAGGTGTGTGCCACCACCGCCTGGCGACCATGGCAAAAAAGCACTTAATTGAGGTGGCTGCTTACAGTTGAGAGGTTTAGTCCGTTATCATCAGGGAGGGGTTGACAGCAATGCAGGCAGACATCATGCTGGAGAAGGAACTGAGAGTTCTTACATCTTGGAGCAAAAACAACAGGAAGTGGCCTGAGACACTGGGCAGGGCTTGAGGATATAGGAGGTTGCAAAGCCCCCCTCCCAGTGACACACTTCCTCCAACAAGACCACACCTACTCCAACTTGGCCACACCTCCTAATAGTGCCACTCCCTTGGGGGAGATTTTCTTTCAAACCACCACACAGGAGATTCCCAGAAGGAGCTCTGGATTTGGTTGAGAGACTCTTCTCAGTGAATAAAGTAGAAGAGTTAACAAAGATGACCCCTGCATAAACCTCGGGTCTTCACATACACTGACATGCGAATGTGCTCACACATATTTAAAAAAAATCATCCATCTGGAGAGATGGCTCAGAGGTTAAGAGCACTGGCTACTCTTCCAGAGGTCCTGAGTTCAATTCCCAGCATCCACAAGATGGCTCACAACCATCTATAATGAGATCTGATGCCCTCTTCTGGCCTGCAAGCATACATGCAGGCAGAACAGTGTATTCATAATAAATAAGTCTTTTTAAAAAAAGCAACCAAAAACGATTAATTAAAAAAAAATCAAGCACATATGCATGGATACACCACACACACATAATGGAGGGAAATGTAATCCTATACTGGGAGCATAGAGGCACCCCTGTAATCCCAACACTAGGGACGTTGAGGGAAAATTGTAAATTTGAGGCTAACCTGGGCTACAAAGTTGCAAAAGTTAGAAACAAAGTAATGATGAAAGCGTTCGATCGGAAAAGTGAATTGCTCGTGGGGCCGGGGTTTAAGAGATTACGCAACTCAGTTGCTTCTTAGCACACAGTAGGGCAGGCTCCACAGGATCCTCCAGCTCACTTTTGCTGGCCCTGTGCCCCCAGATTCACTGTGAGAACATGACACAGGCACTCAGCCCCGACATGCTGGCCACCGACCTCGCCTACTACCTGGTCCGAAAAGGGGTGAGTGGGAAGCAGCTGGGCACGGGGACAGGGGTGTCCCCAAAGCCGGGCACTCAGGTCATAGCAGAAAACAAGCTCCTGACGGCATCACCTCTGCCCTTGTATCTAGATGCCGTTCCGCCAGGCCCATGAGGCCTCAGGGAAAGCGGTGATGATGGCAGAGACCAAAGGAGTCGCTCTCAACCAGCTGTCGCTGCAGGAACTGCAGACCATCAGGTGTGCGCCACCCCCACAACTACCCCAGTCCTGGAAACTACTTCCGGAAGCTGACCCTTGGCAGCTACAGGTTGGAGTGCACTGTCTATCCTGATTCATCTTTCTCCCCAGTCCCCTGTTCTCAGGTGACGTGAGCCAGGTGTGGGACTACGGTCACAGCGTGGAACAGTACAGTGCCCTGGGTGGCACAGCACGGTCCAGCGTCGAGTGGCAGATCCGCCAGGTGCGGGCCTTGCTGCGGGCCCAGCAGGCCTAGATTCCATCCGAAGCTGCTCCCCAGTAATAAAGTGGGGCCCTGAAGAGATGCCGAGTGTTTCCTGCCTCAGTCGGACTTCCTCAAGGGTGGGTTTGGGGATTTGTTGAGCTGGCCAATAGGGATATGGAGGAACTTGAAAAAACAAAACAATGCCAATGGTAAGAGGTTCAGGAAGGAGAGTCGAGGCTCACATCTGATCTTGTCGTTTCCAAGACCTACACCTGCTTGCTATCCCAGAGGCCCCGGGCAGGCAGCATAGCTATGAATGCAAGATCAATCCAAAAATTATAGACTTAAAACATCATGAAGCGGTGCTGGAGAGACGTGGCAGTGCTTACTCTTGCAGAGAACCCCAGTTAGGTTCCCAGCACCCACATCAGGAGGCTCACAAACTCCTGACCTTCAGCTCCAGGGGATCTGACACCCCCTTCTGGCTTCCATGAGTACTGCACATACCTACCTACTACTCCTCACCACATACACATAATTGTTTTTAATTAATTAATTAATTAATCTCTTTTAAGACCACATGATAAAGGTCTGGGGTCACGTGAGCGCCTGTTTCAATAAAACGTGGGTCTTTTGGAAATAGAGGCAGATACAGCTCAGCCTCTTGTAGTCCTCTGCTTTCCCGTTAGAGAGAGCTGAGTGAATGCTAGCTAATGTCACCGGCCATATTGTGTAAGCCGAGAATTTTCTTTTGTAAATGAACTGTAAGGTGTTTTTTTCTGGAGCGTAGTGTTCAGATCTAGGCATGGAGACCAGGCCTGATAAAGTTAAATCAAATGTCACAGACATTCTGGCTGTAAGCAAGGCTGATTGGCTGCTTAAACACTCTTGTTGGAAACGAGTCTTTGAAAAATGGAGCAATGTCTCGTAAGGAAATCTTGATGGGAATTATGATTTCCACAGTTACAGCCAAATTCTTGTCTTGGTCAGTTCCTGTGTGGTCTTTCACCATGGTTCACGTGATCAAATGAATGGCTGCTCAGAGTGAGGACTCTCCAGGTTACTCAGACCCGTAGTAAATGCATGAACATACAAAACAACACAGTACTCTGAAACAGCTAAGGGGACTAGAAATACAGGCTTCATTATGTGATCTAAACAGCTGGGAGAAGAGAAAAATGAACTAAATTTCCTATTTATTGCCTTCGCACTGGTTTCTTGGTTAGTTTCTGGACTCGATGAAGTGATGTTTTGTTCCTTCCGTATTTATAACACGACACGTTTTTTTTGCTTTTCTAAAGATAGACTCTACTTGGTTTGGAATCAAGTGGTTGGAACACTGTCTGGGTGTTTACCTTAAGCACGCCATTGATTGAATGCTTCACTGGGGAAGCCTCCAGTCAGCTGTATCAGTCTGCTTCTGAGATGCACCTAACGTTTTGAACTGCCTTTTGGAGGATCAGTGCTTATTTAAGCTGAGTTTTTTGGTTTTTTGAGACAGGATTTCTCTGTATTGTTTTGGAGGCTGTCCTGGAACTCGCTCTTGTAGACCAGGCTGGCCTCGAACTCACAGAGATCCACCTGCCTCTGCCTCCCGAGTGCTGGGATTAAAGGCATGGGCCACCAATGCCCGGCCTTAAGCTGAATTTTGTAACCTAGTAGATTTTGTTGGTTTGAGGTCTGATTACCCCATCTGATAGAATTACGAATTCTATGATGAAATTTGATTGGTTTGTGTGGGAAAAGCCTAGAAAACAAACTGTAGGTTGAATAGTGATCCTAATGTGATTACCGGAGGGGGAAGTTTTGGTGCCATTATCTCTCTTTGTTGGTGTTAGACTTTTAATCAGGTTAAAATTTATCTCTGTACCACAGAGTAAGCTTCGATAAAAGTTTGCTTAAACCAGGTGTTGGTGGCGCACGCCTTTAGTCCCAGCACTCAAGAGGCAGAGACAGGTAGATCTCTGTGAGTTCCAGATCAGCCTGGTCTACAAAAGCTAGTTACAAGACAGTCTCCAAAGCCACAGAGAAGCCCTGTCTCAAAAAAAAAAAAAAAAGAAAAGAAAAGAAAAGAAAGAAAGAAAAGTAAATGCTTAATTGTCTAGTTAAGAAAAAAAAGAAAAGAAAATTAGGTAAGAGGAATACATGAACCAGTTCGTTTTTCAAGCAACCTTTAAACTCTACTTAATATTTAAACTGTTCAGTCTTTGAACCTGGTTCTACATGACATTGTTTGAATAGTATAATTTCAGTTGTGCAAGGTTGTACACACTTATCTCAGCACTTGGAAGGTAGAGGCAGGAACATTAGGAGCTCAAGGTCATCCTAAACTAGCCACCACTGAAGGCAATACCAGTAGGGGATACATAAGACCCTAGCTAAAAAAAATGTTAAAGAGATGGCTCAGCAGATAAAGGTGGGTACCTGCTGCCAAACCAGATGACAGGAGTTCAACCCCCAGAACCCAGTGGGAAGAGAACGTTATGCTCTGACCTCCATACTCACGACACGGCATATGCACTTCCCATATGCAAATAAGTAAATACCTGTCATTTCTAAATTATTATTTATTTATTTTTGGCTTTTTGAGACAAGATTTCTGTGTAACAGCCCTGGCTGTCTTGGAATTTGCTCTGTACATCAGGCTGGCCTTGAACTCTGACTCCCAAGTGCTGGGATTAAAGGTGTGTGTGGCCACTGCCAGGCAAAAAAACAGGTTTATAATGTTTCAAATATAGAATGACAATGCCCGGAGTGTTGGTGCTTTAGTCAGGATGAGTTTGAAGTCAGCCCATCTGCATAGGAGTTCCAGGACAGCCAGGACTATGTTGAGAGAACCTCATATATATATATATGAGAGAGAGAGAGAGACAAAACACCTGACACAAGGAATTTGAGGTTTGAGGGGGAACCAACCAAATCCTGAAAGCTGTTCTCTGACTTCCACAATTGTGCACATGCATGCACACAAAATAAACAGATGCAGCACACCTTTAATCCCAGCACTCGGGAGGCAGAGGCAGGCAGATCTCTGTGAGTCTGAGGCCAACCTGGTCTACAAGAGCTAGTTCCAGGACAGCCAACACTGTAACACAGGGAAACCCTGTCTTGAAAAACCAAAATAAATAAATAGATAGATAGATGCAAATAAATAAATAAACAAATAAATAACAAATATAACCTATGAAGTTACCTTTAGTGAATGTGAAGAATACACTTAACTGTGGGTATAAGCACAAAACTGTGTGTGTGTGTGTGTGTGTACGCATGCGAAATTGCATGAATGCATGTGTGTTCTTATGTTAGGGATTAAATTAATACTGGCTATAAAGAACACCTTTTGGAGTGATCCTTCACACTTTATGTTAAAAACAAATCTTTAAGAGAGTTTGGTTGTAATTCTTTGAGGGGCTTGTGATAAGACTGACGTTGTCCCCTTTAGGATTCTCCCCACTGACAGTTGCTATACAACTTTTCACTTCCACTGACCGTGAACAAGAGTAGTACTTTCCCCACATCCTCACCAGCATGGGTGATCACTTCCTTTATTGATCTTGGGGATTCTGATTGGCCTAAGACAAAGTCTCTAGACAGGTTTAATTTTATTTCCCTGGTGGATAATGATGTTGAGAACTTTTAATTGTTTCTCAGTCATTTGTGTTTTATTTTCTGAGAACAAATGGAGTTATTTGTTTTCTTGATGCTCATTTTTCTGGGGAGGCAAAAAAAGAAGGATCCCCGGGGATTTGTTAACTTGCAAAACTGGCACCTTTGGGAGGCTTCTGGCTGTTATATGAACACATCTATGGAAAGAAAAAAACAAAATACACCCTGCAATTTGATGCAGGAAGGTTATCCCTGGCCACCATGAGAGTATTACTAAGACTGGTATTTAAATCATGTCCCGGGGGCCAGAGAGATGGCTCAGTGGTTAAGAACACTGGCAGCTCTGGAGCCCTGGCCCACACGGCAGCTCACAACTGTCTGTAACTCCATTCCAGGGCATCTAATACCCTCGCACAGACACACATGCAGGCCAAACACCAATGCACATTTAAAAAAATCATGTCCCTACTAGTCTTGATTAAGAAATTACCATTCGGGCCGGGCGTTGGTGGCGCATGCCTTTAATCCCAGCACTAGGGAGGCAGAGACAGGCAGATCTGTGAGTTCAAGGCCAGCCTGGTCTACAAGAGCTAGTTCCAGGACAGCCTCCAAAGCCACAGAGAAACCCTGTCTCGAAAAACAAAAAAAAAAAAAAAAAAAAAAAAAGAAATTACCATTCATGGGGCGGGAGAGATAGCTCAGGAGTTAAGAGCAATGCCTGCTCTTCCAGAGGACCAGAGTTCAATTCCAGGCAAACACATGGCAGCTCATTGCTGTCTGTAACTCCGGTTCCAGGAGACTGGACACTCTCACACAGATATACACGGAGGCAAAACTGTAGTGATATTGTGTTTATGATCTAACAAATAAAGCTTCCCTGAAGACCAGAGTGCAAAGTTAGCCACACTAGTTACCCATAGAGGCCAGACAGTGGTGGCACACACCTTTAATCCCAAAATTTGGGTGACAGAGGCAGATGGATTTCTGTTAGTTCAAGGCCACCCTGAGCTACACAAAATTGATCCAGTTTAAAAGTGAAACAGAGCTCACATAAAGGTGATCTCAGCACCTGGGATCCCACGCCTTTAATCTCAGCACTGGAGAGGAATGTAAGGCAGGAGACACAGGAGCGCAGTGCAGTCTGAGGAGCTGTCCAGTCTGGAGATGCAGGCTGAAGACAGGATCGCCCTTTCGGTCTGAGCTTTGGTAGAGGTGAGAACTCTCTTGTGGTTGTCCGCTTTGCTTCTCTGATCTTTCAGCTTCCCCCCTAATATCAGACTCCAGGTTTTTATTACTAAGATCTATTAGAACTCATGCTACACAAAACACCAATGCACGTAAAATAAAAATAAATTTTAAAAAAATTCAAAAACAAAATTAAAAAATAAATTACCATTCAGGGGCTGGAGAGATGGCTCAGAGGTTAAGAGCACTGGCTACTCTTGCAGAGGTCCTGAGTTCAATTCCCAGCAACCACATGGTGGTTCACAGCATCTGTAATGAGATCTGGTGCCCTCTTCTGGCCTGCAGGCATATATACAGACAGAACACTGTATAATAAATTAATAAATAAACTTTTTAAAAAAGAAATTACCATTCAGAATACACTTAGGAATTGCACTGGTTTATGAAAAGAACATTGGTAGTTGGGTATGTTAATGGAACCAGGCATGATCTACCTTCTGTAGTTCAGGACATAAGTTCAATTAATCACAATTAATCAGTTTTTTTGTTGTTGTTGTTTTTTGGTTTTTTTGGTTTTTTTTTTTTTTTGGTTTTTCGAGACAGGGTTTTTCTGTGGCTTTGGAGGCTGTCCTGAAACTAGCTTTTGTAGACCAGGCTGGCCTCTAACTTACAGAGATCCACCTGCCTCAATTAATCAGTTTTAAGTTACCTGAAGGATTATGAATACTGCCGGGTGTCGGTGGCATAAGCCTTTAGTCCCAGCATTCGGGAGGCAGAGGCAGGCCGATCGATCTCTGTGAGTTCGAGACCAGCCTGGCCTACAAGATCTAGTTCCAGGACAACCTCCAAAGACACAGAGAAACCCTGTCTCGAAAAAACAAAAAAAGAAAAAACAAAACAAAACAAAAAAACAAGATTGTGAATTTTGTGAATGGTGTGCTTTGGAGCGTCCATGCCATCTGAACACTCAGGAGCTTAGGTAGCAACTTCTGGCTGTAAGAGAAATTGTTATATTCCTTTTACCTCTAAAATGTGACCACTAACAAGGAAGTGAGTGGGGTCAGCACTAAATATGAATACATATTAGGAACACTGGATGGAAACATTTGGCCATAAATTTCTGTGTCCTTCTCTCTCTCAGTACACACCCACAAAACACATGCACTCAAATGGATATGTGTATCCATATGGAAGCTGGAAATTGGAAAAAGAGTGTGGAGGCACAGGAATAGTAGTAACTGGTTGGAGAATGAGGATGAAAATTATGTAAATGTACAGAGTACACAGAATTTTCAAAAAATTATGCAGATATTTCTATAAAGTAATTTTGTTTAGCAAGACAGACAGAAATGTTAAATAACAGCTTTCTTTCAACAAAAACTATATTGTTTCTTATTCATGTCTGTTGATTATAAATATTGAATGTTACTTTGCATCTGTTTTATCGTTAGACTTTAGGAGACTGGATGTGACAACACTGTCTAATATCTTCCCTGTCTCCCTGTTCCAAGCCCTCAAAGAAGATTGCATCTGCCTTTTTCTATTCTGATAGTTAACTACATTTCTTTTTTTTTTTAAGATTTTTTCATTTATTTGTTATATATAGTGTTCTGTCTGCATGTATGCCAGCAGGCCAGAAGAGGGCACCAGATCTCATTACAGATGGTTGTGAGCCACCATGTGGTTGCTGGGAATTGAACTGAGGTCCTCTTAACATCTGAGCCACCTCTCCAGCTCCAGTTAACTACATTTCTAGGAATTGTTGTAATACACACAGTAAATCGTAATATAGAAATGTATATGTGTAGGGTTTGGTATCTATGGAATATCATTCCCATGCATTTACTCTTGTCTTCAAACATGAATGAATGACTCATGTGTACTATTTACCCATATCCTGATTCATTTGCTTACTGAAGACATTTAGCAAAAGATAATCTCCTCAGATGGGCTTTTAAAAACAGACTTTGTCTTCTGTTTCAAATAATGTAGAACATGGAGGCAGACCCAAAGAGTTTGCTATGTGAAATCTTTTAGTGTGTTAGGACCATCCAACCGCATATCACAATTTACAGCTGAAAGAAAACATGAAGAAAAACATAGAATTCACTTCTCCAGTGTTCCTGCCCATGGCTCTCCAGCAATTGTGACATTTAGTTGAATGGTGTTGCTATTATGTTAGCAATTCTTACAAAATTGAAGTAGTCACTCTGAGATTCTTAAACAGATTTTTCCCCAGCTGCTTTCCAAAATTGAATTTTATCATCCAATGATCTAAACATTATGATCCCTATAAAATACAAGGAAAGGGAACTTTAAAGTGACAGTGTTAATTTAAATTTTCCATGAATCAAGGATGACAGACAACGTCGTTGTAATGAAAGAGTTTGGAGGACTGAGGCATGAAGTTTGAAGGATATTTGAGGACACTGCGACCTATCAGTGAGTGGCAGGCCTATCCAATAACAAATCAAAACATTGAATGAAAGAAAAAAAGATTACAAATTACCTAGAAATAAAATTTCACATGGGAAAACTGTTTGGAGACATTCAGTTATACTTATTCCCATCTTTGGGTAGTAGTGGTCTCTTCCATGTGAACTTCAGACAACCTACAATGAACTCGGATTTGGGACATATCTCGGTTGGTTGGAAGTATTGATAACTTTCCTAGTAGCCAAAATTGCTCTAGATCTATGCACCTATGGGTGGCTGATGTATTGGCGTGAATGTGCACACCCACGATGCTTTTGTTCATATAGAGGAAGCTCCTAGATCCTGTGCTGAACACTGGGTTCTATAGTTGCCATCTTCTTGCCTACAAATAACGACTTTGAACACTGGCCATTCAAACTAAAAGTCAAGCAGAGAAACCATCCTTTATTTGTGCCAATTTTGTCACTTGTGGCTTCCTCATACAAACTTCACTATCCATTGAGTATCTTTTTCAATATGCTAACTCTCCTGTTGTAGGCTAGCCATAATACATGCACACATTCATATGCATGTATTTTAAGTGTTTGTATTTGTAACCTAAAACTTACAATTTTGGTCATAAGACAGAAATGGTTCTAAGCATTTTTCAATTCTCATGGTGTTATGCATTCTTTCCTTGAATATAGTCATCCAAATGTCGGAGAAAGAATCTTTGGACCTAGGAAAAGGGATTTGCAACCTAGATTTATCTGACCTTTTTAGTGGAAGACTTTTATGACAACATTAATTGAGTAACATAAGATGTACGGCTTTGACCCAAATGCTCACTTGCACCTTTCAGCTTACTGCAAGTAAGATAATTAGAGTCCCCTGCATCTAATATTAGGACACAAAATCTAACCACAGGCCTCCAACCACAAGGATTTCTAGGGAAACACCTGTGGAATTGGAGACAGTGTCTAACCTGTATGTGTCCAGAGCTACCCCTTCGTAGAACAATATAACCACATTGCTAAAGATGAGGCCTTCAATTTCATGTCCAGAAACAGAACGCTCCCAACATACAGGCCGAGAAACATAAATAGTCTGCTGGGTTTACATGGTTGACAGTTTACTAACTTGACAAAAAAAAAATGTAACTTCCATTTGACCACACCCATCATTCCATGTAGCCTTACGAACCTAGAGTCTCATAGGTTCACCTTTCTCTCTCTTGTCTACATTATCAGCAGCCGTGGCAATGCTAAACCATTCCTTGTCAAACTGAAAAAACAACAATGGCAAATAAAAGAAAAAAAAAAACCAGGTCATTGGAATGTGTGTCTCTACTCCCAATCCTTTGAAATACTTAAGCTGACTAGAAATATCAGTTAATAATATTTTGTTTATTAGTTCAAGATTTGGTTTCCAGGAATGTAGACTAAGGCAGGGTAATATGATAACTTGATTAACATAGCACTTTGGACCTGTGACTTTGGGGAACTGTTCATGCTTTGCCCTCATACGCTCTGCAGAGTCAACCCATTGTTTCTTATTTCACTATTCCATCCTAGAGAAGTCTGACTGGGAAAGTGTACCTGAGTGAAAGTCAGGAAGGTTCTCTCATGAATATGGACTCCCATGGGCCAAATGACCGGCGTATCACATCCACAGAAACATGCTATTGAGGATGCTCACACATATGCACAGACCAAATGAATCTACCTCGCTGTGAGCCGTGCCAGATGCCAGAGTCAGCAGCAGAGACTTTACCAAGAGGGCACCTGATTTGATCTTCTGTAGAGGTTCCAAGTAGGTTACTGGTTGTGAAGGATTTGAACTGACAAAACTTTTGTTTTTCGAGACAGAGTTTCTCTGTGGCGTTGGAGGCTGTCCTAGAACTAGCTCTTGTAGACCAGGCTGGCCTCGAACTCACAGAGATCCACCTGCCACTGCCTCTCGAGTGCTGGGATTAAAGGCGTGCGCCACCACTGCCTGGCTCTGACAAAGCTTTTTATACAGTTAGGAGTGCCATGAAATCAACCAATGGTTTTGCCTCACAAAAACCTACTTCGTCCAGTATTTTCCTTTTGGCCCTGATGGATGGTGTATGACCTGTGTGTCCCTAAACTAATCAGATTAGCCTTAAGGTCAGGTTATGTTGGTGTGATGAATTGATCATTTCTGTCAGAGAGAAAGGACTATCCCTGTGAGATAATTTATAAGTTATGGAGTTACAGACAATTGTGACCTCCATGTAATTGAACCTGAGTCTATACCTTAAACCAGCATATCGGCACACTCCAGACAAGGGAACGGGAGGAACAGGAGTTCATGGTCATTTTGGTCCCATCCACTGTCTGCCCAGTCTGGGCTATGTGAGGACCTGCCTCAAAACAACAATACAAATGGCCTCCAGCCAGAGGTTTTGTGCACACCATTAATTCCAGCACTCAGGATGCAGAGGCAGGTTGACTTCTATGAGTTCTAGGCCAACCAGGGCTACACAGTGAAAAATCTGTCTCAAGAAAGAAAGGAAGGAAGGAAGGAAGGAAGGAAGGGAAAGAAAGAAAGAAAGAAAGAAAGAAAGAAAGAAAGAAAGAAAGAAAGAAAGAAAGAAAGAGAAACTGTCTTCCAAAGGCTTATGTGCCCAGCTGGTGCGTTTTAGGATGACTGGACCATGACATGAGGGTCTAACTTGAACAGTGGCTTAGCCTATTCACGCATTCATGCAGAACAGACCATAATGAGGCACGGTCTAGGTAGAAGCATGTTGCTCGAGTATGTCCTGGATGGCTGTTCCCATCCTTTCCTCTTTCCTTTTTTCTCCACATCCTGGTTGCCCTGAGGTGAACTGCTTTCCCCTGTCAGGATCCTCTGCTCTCCAAAAGAGGGTGTCCTGAACTGAGCAGGTCATGTGACCACAGACTGAGCTACCTGAAATCAGTGCACGAGACAATTACTGTTCTTTAAATTATTTGTTCATTTTTGGGGTCACAGTTACGAGAAATTGCCTCAAGGGAAGGTTAACCAAAGTCTAAGAGGGTGCAGGGATCAGGCCTGGAGTGGGAAAGTCCCTGCAAGGACATGAATTCTGGGACGCTGAGAAGCCGCGCCAAGGATCAGAACTCCTCAGTGAAACCGTGTGTACAAGGAACTGGAGAGTGACCGAGGTCTAAGGACATGATTACAAAAATAAAGATGTCCTAACAAAGTTGAGTGCACACCTGTAATCTTAGCATTGGGGAAGCTGAGGCAGGAGGATCACCAGCAGTTCAAAGTCAGCCTGGGGGAAGAGGGGAGAGAAGAGAGAGGCATTGAGTTTAAGAGAGCTTACTCATTGGGGACAAGGAGAAAGGGTTCCAGGAGGAGGGGAAGGCAAGACCCAGAATGAAATCAACTCAGCCAAGCACGGGTAATGTTCATATGATGCTAACTGGGATTCCAGTTTGAGAAAATACAGATTTAGTTATGATAGCAGGTTAAGATTTTTCAAAACAGCCCTCATATTATAACTTTAAATACGGAGACTGGACTAGGGAGATGACTCGTTGGTAAGGTGGGTGCTGGGCAAGCATGAGAAACCTGAGTTTGAAGTCCTAGCACCTACATACAAAGCCAGGCATGATGCATCTGTAATCCCCTGAGCTGGGGAGGCAGCGTTTAATAGTTTAATAATTAAACCGGCAGAGGGCCGCTGAGATGGCTTAGTGGATAAAGGTGTCTGCCACCAAGTCTGATGGCATGAGTTCAATCCCTGGGACCTACAGGGTGAGAGAGAAAGCCGGCTCAGCAAACTGTCTTCTGACCTGCACACACGTGCGTGTGCACATGCAGATAAATATATAAATGACGTGTAAATGAAATATTAAAATAGAGTAAGCCAGACGGGACTGCAGAAGGGCTCAGTGTTTGAGAGCACTGGCTGCCCTTTCTAAAGGACCTGGAATCGGTTCTCAGCACCCACAATGGTGACTCACAAGTGTCTGTCATCCTAGTTTCAGGGAATTCAATGCCCTTGTCTGGCCTCCATGGGAACTTCATAACCTGCTACAAAACAAGCATACATCATATATATGCATATCTAATATTACACACACACACACACACACACACACACACACATATATATATATATATATATGAGACAGAGTTTCACTAGCTCAAGCTGACTGACTCTCCTCATCTCCTCGTCTTTCTGCATCAACATCCTGAGAGCTGGGTCACACCCACATTCAATTCTAGGGTAGTTTTTTTGTTGTTGCTGCTACTTTTAGAGTTTATTTTATGTGAATGGTTCTTTTTCCATTATGTATATCTATGCATCACACAGGTTCAGTACTTGCTGAGGCTAGAATAGGTCAGTAGGTTCTCTGGAACTGGAGTTAAAAATAGTTATGAGCTGCCATGTGGATGCTGGGATCAAACCCCTGTCTTCTGGAAGAGCATCCAGGGCTCTTAATGGCTGAATCATCTCTCCAGTCCTCCCCAGTAAATAAATAAATTAGAAAAATAAAATAAGGGCTGGAGAGATGGCTCAGAGGTTAAGAGCACTGACTGCTCTTCCAGAGGTCTTGAGTTCAATTCCCAGCAACCACATGGTGACTGACAACCATCTACAATTCAATCTGGTATATATGTAATAAATAAATCTTTAAAAAAAAGAAAAAGAAAATAAGATAGAAGGTGATGTAAATGGAGATTCTCTCTTGCCCAGTCCCACAGCTGTTTAGTCCCAAATGAACATACAGAGGCTTATATTAATTATAAGCTGTTTGGCCAATGGCTCAGGTTTCTTATTGGTTAGCTCTCTCTTAGTAACCCATTTCTATTAACCCATGTATTGCCATGAGGCTGTGGCTTACCTGTAATACTCCAGTATGTTACTCCTTCAGCAGCTACAAGGTATTTCCCTGGCGACTCACCCACTCTCTTGTGTTTCTCTTCCCAAAATTCTCCTAGTCTGATAGCCCTGCCTATACATTCTGCCTGGCTACATCCTGCCTGTCCATTGGCCGAAACAGCTTTATTCATCAATCGATAAGAGAAACATATATTCACAGTATATAGAATGACATCCCCCATCATCGTGATTGACCCCTGACCTCTGCATCACATCAAAGGCAGGCACAAAAAAGGCAAAGGCACAAATGTAAACAAGTGAATTAGAAACTAGTTGTGGTTTTTGTTTTTGTTTTGTTTTTTGGGTTTTCCAGACAAAGTTTCTCTGTATTGCTTTGGAGGCTGTCCTGGAACTTGCTCTGTAGACCAGGCTGACCTCGAACTCACAGAGATCCGCCTGCCTCTGCCTCCCGAGTGCTGGGATTAAAGGCGCGTGCCACCAACATCCAGGGAAACTAGTTGTGCTTGGCAAGGCCAGTTGGGAGCGCTTACAGAAGTGGGTGGGAAACCACCCATCACTCCAGGAGCTAAGATTTTCACGTCCTCAGGTTACTCACTCGGGTGAGTGAGTGTACACCTGTAGGCACACATCCTATTCTCTCAACCTAACCCTGAAGGACCAATAATTCAAATTAATAAAGGCTTAAAAACTTGGGCCCTAAATATATACAGAGAAAGGGAACTTCTAATGGTAACGGAAAATTTAACTCCTAAAATCAGGAGTGCTGTGACTGGCGCCTGAGCCCTGCTCTCAGAGAAGGGGAGGTGACCCTCTACCACTTGGGTTAACACTCCTGCCTGCTAATTGGTGGTCGTAAAGATCCCCAGCCCAGGGGATAACTGACAGACCCTGTGACTCTGGAGTCCTATGCCCTGTCTTATCCTACTCAAATGTATCTTGCTTAAAAATATATAGTTATTGCTTACCTCTGTACTTTGTATGACCTTAAGTAACCATGGAAACTCTAAAATTTGTGCCTTTCAACCTTTGGAAACTCTAAAATTTGTGCCTTTCAACCTTATGGCCTGCCCCTTTAAAAGCTTCTCGTTTGGGCTGGTTGGCATCTCATTTCCCAGCCGTGGAGTGCAATCCAAGCTGGCCAGCTTGAACAATAAAAAGAAACCTTTTGCTTTTGCATCAGAGTGTCGACTCCTTCCCTGGGTTAGTCACACGGTTCCGCGAACCTGGCACAACAACGCCATTACCTGCTTCCTGCTGGGCATCAGAAGAGCTTAGCTGCAAGCTTGGGCTGTGAAACCACCGCTTCCTCAGAGACCGAAGGGTCTCTCATTTCTGTCACTAGTACCTAAGCCCTCTTCAGATCCCCCAACTCGGGAGGTTGTCTGTGCGCGGTTTCCAGGCCTTGATCGATTCCCAAACCCCAACAATCCTTCTCAGTGTCTCTCTTGAACCCCTCATTTGCGATCTTTCACAGAAGAAATGGTGGGGGCCGGGACTTCAAGGGTTCTCCCAGACCTTAGCCTAACTGTCCTGGGAGGCACAGCCCCAGAGAGTTCTGTGAGTGGGGGTGTGGGAGAATGTTAACGACTTTGAGACTGGCAGGGACCTCTGGCATTCCTGTGGGAGGACGACCCAGGACTTCATGTCTTCGGGGTTAACGGTAGACTATGAGAGTTTTTTCTTTCTGCGGATTCTAGTCCGGGGGATCTCTGGATGGCCCTGCCCAGGCAGCCTTACAGGCACTGACTTGCCCTCAACCAAGTTGGCTCTGGCGGCTTCACGGGTAACATGTGACGCTCCCAGGCCCCGCCCTCTCCGGGAGAGGGAGCCTAAAAGCCCAGGCGCTGGACGGTGGGCCGCCAGCCCAGCATGTCCCCAAAGCTGAGTGCGTGCTGGGTGGCGCTGGGCCCGCTGCTGTGCAGCTGCGCTCTGGCGCTGCAGGGCGGGATGCTCTTCCCCAGGGAGAGCCCGTCGCGGGAGGTCAAAGCGCTGGACGGACTGTGGCGCTTCCGCGCTGATTTCTCGGAAAACCGGCTGCAGGGATTCGAACAGCAGTGGTACAGGCAGCCGCTGCGGGAGGTGCGCGTTCCCGTGTGTGTGTGTGTGTGTGTGTGTGTGTGTGTGTGTGTATGTGTTGGGGGGGGGCGTTTCCTGAGGTGTGGAAGCTTCCCGAAGCCAGGGGACGGAAGGACGGGTGCCTGTATGTGGAGATCCCCTTCCGTTACGCGGGTCTAGAAAAGGTTAATATGTGTTTGCAGGCTGGGGAGGGAGCGGCTGGAGCAGGAAGTGGGACCTGGTATGCCCGAGAACCACAAGGACTCCAAGGATTCTGCCTGGCGAGGGCTGCCCCAAGCAATGGATTTTTTTAAAATTAAACTTTTCATTTTATTACATAGTGCTAGGGGTTGAACCAGGACCCTGTGCGTGCGTGCGTGTCACTGCCGAGCCTTTTGTTTTGTTTTGAAACTGTAACCCAGGCTGGCCTGGGCATCCTGGTGAACCTCCTGCTCCAGGGTTAGGGTTAGGGTTAGGTTTGGAGTCGGTGTTTGTGCACATGTCTCCAGCAAGGTGCACATTGCCTCTTGCAAGCTCTCACATCTAGCGAGGAGCAGGACAAAGATTTGGGGATGGGGATAGAGAGTGGAGAGCTGGTACACCCCGTGGGGTTCGGTTCTGCTCAGCCAAGGCAGGAAATGCCTTGGGGTTGCAAGATTCATATAAAGGGCATGACTTGCCACACAGTTAGCAGAAGATCCCATCTCTAAGTGGTAAGGTTGGTGCAGAAGCAGGTTGATGAAAAACTGTGCTCCCAGCCTCTGCCTCTCCCGGATTCGTTCATTCATTCATTCATTCATTCATTCATTCATTCTCCCTCACTTCCTCTTACCCTCTTGACTCCTCCCACTTCCCCACCTTTCTCTCTCCTTTGTTTAACATTTGTAACATTGATTTACTGTGTGTGGGCACCGTGTGCTGCATGGTACATGCGGAGGTCAGAGGACAACTCGCTGGAGTTTGGTCTCTCCTAGGTCCCAGGGATCTAAGTCAGGTCATCAGGCTTGATGACTAGTGCCTGTAATCCAGAGTCATCTCACCAGCTCTGTGTGTGTGTGTGTGTGTGTGTGTGTGTGTGTGTAGCGCTAGAGATTGCCACAGCATCTCGCTATGGTGTCCAGGTTGACCTCTAACCATAGCAATCCTGCTTAAATCCCCAGGTGCTAGGGTTACACACTATGAGCCACCACGCCTGGCTTAGACGCTCAGTTTTCAACTGCACTGCCCAGCATTCAGCAAAAGAGGAAGTGAGGAGGAGCCAGCCTCCACATGCCTTCTCAGCTTCCTCAGCTCAGGGGCCCTGTGCCCTGCTGTTGGCCTTCCTCCCAGGGCAGGGATCATCTGCCTCTCGTGTCATGGTCTGGTTCTTCCTTTCTTAGAATGGGCTGTGGCCCTGGGCTCACTCTTTCCGTAAAAGTCTTGGCCCTGGTACCGTCTGTCCTGTGGAAGAACTTGGTTGCAATAGTCGTTTTGCACAAACTGTCCATGCAGCTCACTTGTCAGCGAGTTACCCACATGCAGCCAGTGTTTACAGAGTCGTCCCCATCCCGTGTCCTGCCCCCCCTTGCTCTTGTGCTTCTGCACTGGGGGGAGCTGCAGGCATGAAGAACAGATCTGATTCTTGCTTTTTTTTTTTTTTTTTTTTTTTTTTGAGACAGGGTTTCTCTGTGTAGCCCCAGCTGATCAGGCTGGCCTCGAACTCATAGATCTGCCTACTTCTGCCTCCTGAGTGCTAAGATTAAAGGCGTGCACCATCACTGTCTGGCCTGATTCTTGCTCTTTAGATAGAATCTCATGTATCCTCAGATATGCTATGTAACCTTGAACTCTGATCTTCCTGGCTGTACCTCCCATGGGCACCATGGTTGGTTTATGCAGTGCTAGAGTTGGAACCCAGGGTCTCATGCATGGCAGGCCAGCCCTCTACTTGCCCGAGCTACATTCCCCAGCCCATGACTCCAGCTCTTTTTTCCCTAGTCCGGCCCAACTTTGGACATGCCAGTCCCTTCCAGCTTCAATGACATCACCCAAGAGGCCCGGCTTCGGAACTTTATTGGCTGGGTGTGGTATGAGCGGGAAGCAATCCTACCACAGCGATGGACCCAAGACTCCGATATGAGAGTGGTGCTGAGGATCAACAGTGCCCATTACTACGCTGTTGTGGTCAGTGCAAGGAGTGGCCGCCTGGGGTGGGGAAGCAGTCCCGGCTGTTGAGAAGGGCTCCGTGCATGGGCCGGAGAAAGGGCTCCACTGGCTTATGGCAGGAGCCGCTTCTGGAAGGGGGTACCCTTTGGCCAGTCACCCTCTGCTCATATCTCCTTGTGTCTGCAGTGGGTGAATGGGATTCACGTGGTGGAACATGAAGGGGGTCACCTCCCCTTCGAAGCTGACATCAGCAAGCTGGTCCAGAGTGGGCCCCTGACCACCTGCCGGGTCACCATTGCCATCAACAACACACTGACCCCTCATACCCTGCCACCAGGGTCCATCATCTACAAGGCTGACACCTCCATGTGAGCAGCATCCTCCTCCCCCCTCCCCTCCCCTGTCCAGCAGACTTCCACGTAGGGAGAGTGACTTTAGCCACTGATCTAGGGAGACCAGGGGACACATGCTAGCTAAACATCAAGGGAGGCAGATGGGTCGGGGAGATGGCTCAGTGGGTAAAATACTCACTGTGTAAGCATGAGGACATGAGCTTGAAGTCCGGGCACCCATGTAAGGATGGATGTGATTGGTTAGATCTGTAATCCCCGTCTTCTTCAATGCTCCCGTGTTGAGAGCTGGAGGCAGGATTCATGGAAGTTGTCAGGCCAGCTAGAACCAGTACCTGAGGCTGTCCTCTGATCTCTACAGTGCACTGTAGCGCGCGCACGCGCGCGCGCACACACACACACACACACACACACGCACCCACGCACGCACGCACGATTAAAAAAAGGCACAGGAACAATCAACCTTCATTTTCCCACCCTAGGTATCCTAAGGGTTACTTTGTCCAGGACACAAACTTTGACTTCTTCAACTATGCGGGACTGCACCGGGCTGTGGTCCTCTACACCACCCCTACCACCTACATCGACGATATTACTGTGACCACTAACGTGGAGCAAAACATTGGTGAGGGCTCTGGGTGGAAGGTGTTATGCTAGGCTGAGCCCTGTTTATCTCGGTTCCCAAGAGGAAACGCTCCCTAAAGAAAAGGCTTCTGAGTGTCCTGTAACCATCACCTGCTTCATCAGCCTCAGAAGACAAGATTGAGACTGCCCAAGTCAACAATGGCTTCAGAAACCACCCATCTGGTGGACCTCACTTTGCAAGAAAATGAGGACCAGTTGAGAAGTGGGGTCTTGTCTAAGTGACATAGCTGGAGATAGCGGGTCACTTGGTTCCTCCCCTATTGTACCACCCCTAATCTCTCCTCCCTGGACTATAAACTGAAAAAAATCAAGCAGTTGTTTGCTAGGGTCTTGGGGCCTGAGGGGGCTTCTGTGAGTGTGGTATGATAAAGTCTTATCTGCTTCTGTCCCTATCTCGTTTCCCACAGGGCTGGTAAATTACTGGATTTCCGTCAAGGGCAATGAACATTTCCAGTTAGAAGTTCGTCTTTTGGATGAGGATGGCCAAGTCGTGGCCCAGGAAACAGGGGACCAGGGTCAACTTCAGGTGCCAGGTGCCAACCTTTGGTGGCCATACCTGATGCATGACCATCCAGCCTACCTGTACTCCTTGGAGGTAATGGGGATTTGGAGCTGGGGCTAAGGAAGGCTCTTTGCTGCCACCTAGTGACTAGTTTCAGTAGGCATCCCAGGACAGGTGTCTAGGCAAAGATGCTCTTAGATTCCTGGCTTTCTATCCCTTTGTGGAAAAGTCCAGCTGTGAAGAGTAGGTCTAAGAGTGTGTTCCTCCTAAAGATGGAGACTATGATGGGTACAGGTGCATGCCTTTAATCCCAGCACTCAGGAGGCAGAGGCAGGCAGATCTCTGTGAGTTCGAGGCCAGCCTGGTCTACAAAGCGAGTTCCAGAACAGCTAGGGCTACACTGAGAAACCCTGTCTTGGGGGAAATCATTTCCAAAGTGTTATGCATGGGGGGAGTCCTTCCTCTTGGGTGACATGGATGAGGCTCAGTCTACCTGGGTGCTCTTGCCCGGCACATTGGTCTCCTAGGTGAGGATGATGACAGCTGGGCCTGTGTCTGACTTCTACACCCTCCCTGTCGGGATTCGAACAGTGGCTGTCACCGAGAGCAAGTTCCTCATAAACGGGAAACCTTTCTATTTCCATGGTGTCAACAAGCACGAGGACTCGGATGTGAGTTGTGGCTGTGGCATCCCCATGTGGGATGCTGGGAGTCCCTGATACCTCCTTCCCTTCCTCACGTGCTCTGAAGACGGCCATCATGGGCTGGGGTTGGTGAACTGAGCCTAGGGAGGGGAGAGGGTGACTCTATAGGGGCTGGGGCTTCAGAAGAAAGCGGGTGTTCTCCGGTGACAAGCGCAGAGGTCACACAGCCCTGCTGTCCCCCAGATCCGAGGGAAGGGCTTCGACTGGCCGCTGTTGATGAAGGATTTCAACCTACTCTATTGGCTTGGTGCCAACTCCTTCCGTACCAGCCATTACCCCTACTCCGAGGAGGTTCTTCAGCTGTGTGACAGATACGGAATCGTGGTCATTGATGAGTGCCCCGGTGTGGGCATCGTGCTGCCGTGAGTGCCCCTAGCCTCCTACACTGCCCAACTTGCCCAGCTCCCCTCACAGCCTCTGGTGACCCTTTCTTTCCCGGCTCCACAGCCAGAGTCTTGGCAATGAGTCTCTTCGGCACCACCTGGAGGTGATGGAGGAGTTGGTACGCAGGGACAAAAATCACCCTGCGGTTGTGATGTGGTCTGTGGCCAATGAGCCTTCTTCTGCTCTGAAACCTGCCGGTTATTACTTCAAGTGAGTATGCTTCCTGCCCTGGGCTGAGTCAGGCCCGTGGCCTTGCCCTTTGGCCTGACTCAACCTCTATAGGCAGCCAGAAGTGTGGAAGTCAGCTTTGAGGGGGTGAACGTATGCTGTGAATGTCAGTATCCCTTGCCAGTCCATCACTTCTGAGACTGTGATTTTTCTCATCCTAGGGAAATTCAGAGTTCCCTTTGATATACAGAGCTTTGGATTTCATATATTATTAATTTTTGAGAGAGGGTCTTGCTGTATATCCCTGGCTGGCCTCAAACAAGCACTAACCCTTTTGATCCTGCCTTCTGAGTGCTGAGATCATATATGATCCACCGAGCCTGACAATCTTTTGGTTTTAAGATTTATTTTTAATTTGTTTATTTCTATGTGTGTTGTGACATACATGTGGAGATCACAGGACAGCTTGTAGAAATTGGTTTTCTTTCCACCATGGAAGTCCTGGGGCTTGAACTCGAGTCTCTGGGCTTGGCAATAAGTGCTTTTCACAACTGAGTCATCTATCCAGTCCCTTGCCTGATTTTTTTTTCCTAACAAGGTTTCAGATAGTGCAGGCTAGCCTCAATTTTGTTATGTAGCCAAAGCTGGGCCTTGAATCCCTGACCCTTGTGTCTCTACTTTCTTCTCGGTGCTAGGATTACAGGCATGGTCTATCGAACCTGGCAGTCATCTGTGCACTCGTTCATTCTAGACAGAAACACGTGGAAAACTAGAAAACCACTTTGTGACGTTTTGGGTTTATCTTTAGAAAACCAATTTACACAGGCATGAGACTACACACGGGATTTAAAGTTATTTGTGTGTATGGGCATTTTGCCTGCATGTATGTCTGTACCATGTGTGCTTGCTGCCTTCAGAGGCTAGAAGGCATCAGATCCCTAATAACGAGTTAGAGCTGTTGTAAGCCACCACGTGGGTGCTGGGAATTGAACCCGAGTTCTCTGGAAGAGAGCAAACACTGGACTATCTGTCCAGTACCATAAAAGGGGACTTTTTTTGTTTTTGTTTTTTTGGTTTTTCGAGACAGGGTTTCTCTGTGGCTTTGGAGGCTGTCCTGGAACTCGCTTGGTAGTCCAGGCTGGTCTCGAACTCACAGAGATCCTCCTGCCTCTGCCTCCCGAGTGCTGGGATTAAAGGCGTGCGCCACCAACGCCAGGCCAAGGGTACTTTTTTTTTTAATAACACAAAGATTTTAAATATTTTCTAGTGCTGGGGATCCAACAGGGCCTATCTACGAATGCTAGGCAAGGGCTCTACCATTGAGAGTACCTCCAGGCCCAGCCTTCATCCGTCATGAGACTGTTATTTGTCTTTAGGGTGAATTACGCTGCTTGTCACACAGAGGCAATCTAAGCTCCTTCTGACGCTGCCTCCAGTCCCACATAGTAACCTGTGCTCCTCGGAGTACGTAAGGGGTTTGAGAAATTCCCTTCCCTTAGACCAGTGACAGCTCTGGATACTCACAGCCCTTTCAAGCTCACGATATACAGGGGACTTTGGGACTGGGGCTGGGTGGATAGGACTTTTGCCTTGAAGGGGAAGCAAATAGCTTCCCGAGGCTCCCAAACTTTTTCAGGAAGTGGTGAGGGACATGCATCATTAGGGGACAGCAGGGATGAGGCAGGGACTGGCTAGGCTGGAGTAGCCCAGACTGGTTTTGCTGATTTGGAGCTGTTTGAGAAGGTGGGTTCAGAACCTAAGTCCAAGGGGCAACACACATCCTTCATACTGCAAGAGTAATGATCAAAACAATATAAAAGAAAAAAGTAGTCTCCAATGGTGATAGATGGTGATCTGCGATGTGGAGGCCAGGAATAGGTCCCAGGCACCAAACCTTAACCCTAGGACTATTCCTTCCATTGGGTCCTCTCCTCCATTCCTCATGAGTCAATGGAAATCTTTCCCCGGCTCTTAATTTAAATCATGCCCCCACCCCACCCCTGGGTGCTCCGTTCTCCTTCATCTCTGCTGCCTCTTGACGTTTCGGTTTGTACTCATCTCTGCTCTCGTGGCTCCGTGCAGCCATGGCCTTCGCTGTGAGCCACCACTGATGGGGAAATGGGAAGGGAGAGAGGTGTCTGAGAGCCCCTCCCAATCTGACAGCCTGTCTTCTGCCTTCCATGAACAGGACGCTGATCACCCACACCAAAACCCTGGACCCCACCCGTCCTGTGACCTTTGTGACCAACACCAAATATGATGCAGACCTGGGGGTGAGCCTGGGGGTGGGGCGGTCCCCACGCTGCCTCTGCTCACCTGTGCGTGGCCTTTAATCTTGTGCTTGCTAACAGAAACCAGCAGTGGTCAGTCCAGCCATTTTCACAAATGGTTAAAATTACTAACTTCCTGCTTATCCCCTAGGTAGTGTGGCTTCTAACCCCAAGAAGGCTGGGCTACAGCCATGACAATGTATTTGTTTGCATTGTAGACTTGGCCTTTTCTAATGGTGATTTTTATTAGCATCTATTATATATGTAGGGTTTACTTTATTTAATTTTATTTTTTTTGTTTTTTGAGACAGGGTTTCTCTGTATTGTTTTGGAGGCTGTGGTCCAACCTGGCCTCAAACTCGCAGAGATCCGCCTGCCTCTGCCTCCCAAGTGCTGGGATTAAAGGCTTGCCCCACCACTGCCCGGCTATGTAGGGTTTATTATATCTTCATATGTGTATATAGTGAATTTTGACCATAGTCACACCCATTTCCCTCCCCTGTCCATCTCAAACTTCCACTGATCCATTTCCTTTCCCCAACCAGTCTCCCTTGGAATTTCATGGTTTTTGCTTGTTGGTGAACAGAATCCCACTACATAGCCTAATCTGGCCTAGAACTCAAAATCCTGAGAGCCAGGTGTTGGTGGCGCATGCCTTTAATCCCAGCACTCGGGAGGCAGAGGCAGGCAGATCTCTGTGAGTTCGAGGCCAGCCTGGTCTACAGAGCGAGTTCCAGGACAGCCTCCAAAACAATACAGAGAAACCCTGTCTGGAAAAACAAAAGACAAACAAACACAACCAACCAAACAAAATCCTCCTGAGCTCTAGGATCACAGGTGTGAATGAGCCATCATGCGGTTAGACTCTGTCCCCTGCCCTTTTCACTAATTTTATGCAGTGCATGTCAGCAGACTGGCATGGTGCTGGAGCAGTAGCTGAGAGCTCACATCTTGAATGCAGTCACATCTGCATTCTATTCTGACCTTGAGGAGGCCCTCGGTGTGAGAGGCAAACTCACCTGACCACTTTTGTCCCAGGCCTCGTAAGTGGACGTGATCTGTGTGAATAGCTACTTCTCCTGGTATCATGACTATGGGCATCTGGAGGTGATCCAGCCACCTCGAATGTAACCTCAAAACCCACCCCGGGTGATACACCTGTTCCACCAACTGTAGACCAGGAATTCCGCCATACGAACTATGGGGGCTGTTCTCATTCAAACCATCAGTGTGAGTTCCTAGCTCTGAGTCATCTCTGCAGCACCTACCTCCTCCTCCTGTTTCTGAGACAGGATCTGTCAACACAGTCATTTTCTCATGGATAAGCAAGCCTTGTCGGGACTGGAGAGACGGCTGATAGGCTAAGAGCACTTACAGAGGACCAGAGTTAGGTTCCCAGTACCTACATGGTGGTGGCTCATAATCCTCTTGTTCCAGGGTATCTGACACCTCCTGATGCATATACAAATATACAGGGAAAGCACTCATTTATAAATTAAATATCTGAAAATAATTAACAGCAAGTATTGTTAGCCCTGCCTTCTCTAGATTTCTAGAGCCCGCTCTTCAAAAACACAGATTGCACTCACTGAGGCCCTGTTGCTGGCCGTTCGGATGCTCGCCTTACCTTCTGTGTGCAAGGGGAAGGCTTTGCTGGGTGCCCTGTGGCTGGCATCTTTGCCTGGAGTGTGCTTTTATGAAGTGGCATTTGATCCTCCATAACTTCCTACTGACTGCATCTTCCTGCCACCACAGCCTGGAGAGGGTCTGAGGTCCTCTGGGAAAGTCCTCATCATTCGAAGGGCAGTTTTGTTTGCAGCGGAGCAGTATGTGTGACCTGGAGGCTAGCCCCCTGGATGCAGAGCTCTTTCCTGCTGCCGAGATGCATCCTGCCCCTGCCCGTGGATCTCAACACTCCCTAGGAAGTCTAGCCAGTCTACCCGCTCACAGACCTGCCCTCTCAACTGTGGATTGAAGGAGACTCTGTGAGGAGCTGGGGCCATGGCTCAGTGATACAGCCAATGCTTAGCATGCACAAGCCCTTGGGTTGCAACCCTAGTGCCCTCCCTTTAAAAAATGAGCAGGAGATGTAGTGCCATTGATAAGAGTGTTTGCCTCCAATTCCTGAAACCCTGGACTTGATCCCCAGCAAGGCAGAAAACTAGGCGTAGGCAGTGCACACCTGTGATCCCAGCACTTGGGAGGTGAAGGTAGACGGGTCATCAGTTCAGGATCAGCCTTGACTGCATAGGGAGTTTGAAGTCAGCCAGCTTGGGCTACGTAAGTCTATCTAAAAAATTCAACTGTGAAAAGAAAATCCACACTTCAGGTTGGATCACATCTCCAGGCAAGGCCACAGGAGTCCAGTGACAGGAATAGAGAGGAGTATGATCCAACAAGGCCAGGGATATTGCTTCCAGCCATGGCCCAGTTGGAAGCCTCCACCTAGCATTAGAGACTAGCCCATTTGGGTCTGTTCTTGGCTTTATTTCCTACATGTTGGGTGGGGTTAGTTGCATCATCTGCATTCTATGCTGACCTTGAAGAGGCCCTCAGTGTGAGGGGCACTCACCTGACCACTCTTGTCCTAGGCCCCGTACGTGGACGTGATCTGTGTGAACAGCTACTTCTCCTGGTATCATGACTATGGGCATCTGGAGGTGATCCAGCCGCAGCTGAAGAGCCAGTTTGAGAACTGGTATAAGACTCACAAGAAGCCGGTTATCCAGAGCGAATATGGAGCAGAAGCAATCGCAGGGTTTCACGAGGTAAACTGTATAGAATGCCTCACTGCCACTCACCACAGTGGTGACACTAATCTCATCAGGCTTTACCTGCCCTCAGCTGGACCAGTGACCCCGCCTTAGCTCTTAGGAGTCTCCCAACCCTACACAACACCGTGGCCCCTGCATGCAGGCCTCTGCTTTCTTTCCAGTCCCACCACCACGTTTTTGTTTTTGTTTTTTTCTGAGGCCTGTTTGATGCCCAGGCTGGCCTCAACTTCACACTCTCCCTCCTAGCCTCTCGAGTTCTGGGTGATGGGTGTGTGCTCCCACACGGGGCTCAACAGTGACTTTTTTTTTTTTTTTTTTTTTTTTTGGTTTTTGAAGATAGGGTTTCTCTGTGGTTTTGGAGGCTGTCCTGGAACTCACTCTGTAGACCAGGCTGGCCTTGAACTCACAGAGATCCACCTGCCTCTGCCTCACAATTGCTGCGATTAATGGCGTACACCACCACCACCCTGCTGGGTCTCTGATTTTTTTATCTAACACTTCAGTCCCAACTCTGACATTCCCTTTGCCTTGAATCCCAGGATCCACCTCTCATGTTCAGTGAGGAGTACCAGAAAGCTCTCCTGGAAAACTATCATTCGGTTTTCGATCAGAAACGAAAAGAATATGTGGTTGGAGAGCTCATTTGGAATTTTGCTGACTTTATGACCAACCAGAGTAAGTTCCTGTTAGGCTTATGGATTTTTCTCAGGTTGGCTTTTCCAGTTCTGGGCATTTTTAAGAATACCGGAAATGGGGCTGGGGAAATGGCTTAGGTAGGGAAGTACTTGTTTTGGCCTATTTTACATTACTTAAAATTGGGACAATTAATCTCCAACTTTTGATAGGGTCTCAGGCTGGCCTGTATACCAGGCTGGCCTGGAACTCAAAGTGACCAGATGGCCTCTTGGGTGCTAGGTGTGTTCCTCCATGGCGTTTTAAACTTTAGTACATTTTTATTTAGCATGTGAGGAAGTGGGGAGGGTGTATGTGCACATGCCATAGCACCCAGGTAGAGGCTAGACCACTCTTGCTCCTTCCTCTTGGGTGCCTGTGATTGAATTTGGGGTGATTGGGTTTAATGGCAAGTTCCTTTACTTTCTGAGCCATCTTACTAGCCCCCTTGTTTTTTAAGCACCGACTAGAGTAATAGGGAACAAGAAGGGGATCTTCACTCGCCAGAGACACCCCAAAAACGTGGCATTTATTTTGCGAGAGCGATACTGGAGGATTGCCAACGAAACCAGACATCACCATTCAGTGCCAAGGACGCAGTGTTTGGGAACCAGACCATTCACATTCTAAAGCCAGAACTACCTCACTGCAGGCCCAACCTCTGATGAAGTGAGACACAGTTTCTCAACAGACCAGGTGTTCTCACAGGTCCTGACTCTAGAGATTTTTACTCTGGATTTTGTGATCTGCTAATAGGGGACATTAGAAGTGACAATAAAGCTTCTCTTGTATGGGAATAATAACTTGCTATGGATGTCTGTGCTTAAGCTCAGTAACATGTGCTGAGAAGTGTTGGAGGTCATTTCTGCATCAGTTTTTGACCTTAGCTTTGTATACTCTGGAAAACCTGCGTGTGGACACTCATACTTCCTTAAGAGATACTGGTAAGGGGCTGGAGAGAGGATAAGAGCACTGACTGTGCCGGGCGGTGGTGGCGCACCCCTTTAGTCCCAGCACTCGGGAGGCAGAGGCAGGCGGATCTCTGTGAGTTCAAGGCCAGGCTGGACCGACAGCCTCCAAAACAATACAGAGAAACCCTGTCTCGTAAAACCAAAAAAAAAAAAAAAAAAAAAAAAAAGAGCACTGACTGCTCTTCCAGAGATTCCAAGTTCCAGTCCTGGCACCTACTTGGTGGCCAACTGCTATTAGAAACTCCATTTCCAGTCCTTCCCTGGGGATTTGTTACTGTTTCCCTGGTCCAGAGGCTCCACTATATAGCACAGTGTTCTTCCCAAAATCAACACTAGTGTGAGGATGGATGTCCTTCAGGGGGCTCCCGAGCTGTCAGTCAGGTGAAAGACAAGGGGCCATATGCAGTGCTGGAGACGGTTGGACTCCTTCCTCAGGATCAGCTGCACGGCTCTATACACATCCCTTTCCAGTCTTCCTTTCCTGTACCCATGAAAAGAAGAGAGCCTCCTCCTAATATCTCAAGATCATTTAAAAATATTATTTAGTTCAAGGAATTTTAGGAGAGCTGTGTTTCATGTCACCATGGACCTCTTAAAAATTTCAAAATAATCCTGTTTTGTGTCTTAGCTTAATATATTTTTTATTCATACTTTATTAATTTAATGTTTATTTTCTGTGTGTGAGTGTTTGGGTACCTTGTGCATGACTGGGCTGGTGCTGGTGGAGGCCAGAACATGTCAGATCCCCTGGAAGTGGAGTTATAGGAAGTTGTGAGTCACCATGTAGATGCTGGAAATTGAACATCAGTCCTTTGCTCTTAATTAATGAGCCATCTCTCCAGTCTGCCCCTAGTTTAACATAAATTTAAATAAAGTTTCTTAGTTGACAATATGCTAAATGGAACAGACATGCAAACTTTTTTGTTTGTTTGTTTTTTGTTTTTTCGAGACAGGGTTTCTCTGTGGCTTTGGAGGCTGTCCTGGAACTCGCTTGGTAGTCCAGGCTGGTCTCGAACTCACAGAGATCCGCCTGCCTCTGCCTCCCGAGTGCTGGGATTAAAGGCGTGCGCCACCAACACCCGGCGACATGCAAACATTTAACAAATTAGAGATAAGATATGGTTCATGAGTCCTAAAATGGTGTTTTGTTTTGTTTTTCTGAAACAGGATCTCATGTATTATAAAGGCTAGTCTCTTTTTTTGTTGTTGTTTTGAGACAGGTTCTCTGTATGCAATCCTCGCTTTTCTGGAACTCACTATGCAGACCAGACTGGCCTCAGACTCAGAGATCTGCCTGCCTCTGCTGCAATTAAGGGTGCTCACCACTACACCCAGCTGGGTTAGTCTCTTAAGTTAGTATTCAGCATAGGATGACCTTAAATTTTTAAAATTATTAATCTCCTTATTGCGTGTTCATTACACAGTCCATGTGTGGATGTCAGAGGACAACTTGTGGTAATGGGTGCTCTTTTTCAACCATATGGGTCCTGGGAATAAAACTCAGGCTGTCAGAATATGGCAAGTGCCATAACTCACTGAGCCATGTCACTGGTCCAACCTTGAATGCTTTGGTCCTCCTGCCTTTACTTCACAAGTGCTGGTATTACAGGTACTCATTATCACTCCCAGTTTATACCGAACCTGGGGCCTTATACACCCACCGTGCAAGCTATTAACAGGACTATATCTGCAACCCAAGTCCTAAAGTTTCATGTAAAACACGTTTTAGTCAATGAAGGATGGCTAAGTTAGATTTCAAATGGAATCATCTGTTTGTAAATGTTACCTGTTTAGAGGACTGTCGGAATGGAAAATTCAAAGAAAGCTATGGAAAGACATCTTAAAACATTCTATGTAATGTATCTATTGTCAGTTTTCCTCCCCCTTTTATGTGTGTGTATGGGTGTTTGCCTCCATGTAAGTAAGTCTGTACCTACTGTATTTGCACACCTGGTTCCTGAGAACATCAGATCCCCTGGGACTGGAGTTACGGATGGCTGTGAGCTGCCATGTGGGGTGTTGGGAGTCAAACTTAATGGTCTTCTCCAAGAGCAACCAGTTCTTAACCCCTGAGCCATTCTTAGTCAGTTGTTTTCTGAGACAGCATCCTACACAGCCTAGGCTGGCCTCCAACACAGTATGTAGCTGAAGACGACCTCAAACTCTTGAGACTCAAACTTCTATCTCCCAGGCCCTGGGATGACAGGTATGTGCCACCAATATCTGGCATATTTTCCCCCCCCCTTTTTTTTCTCCTGCTGGGAATTAAACTTAGAGGCCACTACACAAATGCTTTCCTTCTGAGCTATATCCCCAGCCCTTTCGTGGATTCTCTTTTTAACCCTGGAGCTGTTGTGAGCCACCATGTGGATGATGGGAACTGAACCCAGGTCCTCTGCAACAGCCCACTGCTGATTTCTTTCTTTCTTTCTTTCTTTCTTTCTTTCTTTCTTTCTTTCTTTCTTTCTTTTTTAAAGGCAGGGTCTCACCAAGTAACTCTGGCTGTCCTAGAAACTCATGTGAGCCAGGCTGGTCTGCCTCTGCTGTGATTAAAGGCATAAGCTACCACAGCATCCAGCCCTGTCATGGACTCTTGACAATCACATAAGTAATAAACCCACAGGAATCCAAACGTCTGTATCATCTCTAAGTTACCCGGGATTTAAGAGAAAAGGCTTGAAATTAGTACCTGTAGGGACAGGGTTACAGTAACAGATGCGTAAGTTCTTCCTGACTCTAGACTTCATTTCATCCAGCTTCATTTTGAAGACTCCACACTGAAGTAAGAACAATGGCAGCACAATGTCCACAGGTAACGTCTACATTTATTTTATACCAAAAAAGTTATGTGCAACAAATAAACATTCTTACATATTTACATGTTTTTATTTACCAGTTAGCAAAATGGTATCCTAAATCTCTGATAAAGAATATTTCTATCTATATTAAAGGGGGAATCTTCCCAGTGAACTCCTTTTTACATGAATGTTTACTCAGGAGCTTTCGAAGCATGAGTAATATTTTAGATGGAACATACTTCACAGGTCATATACACCTATCATTTAGGTCATGCTCAATACAGCTTCATAACATTTTACCTCTTCTGGGCCAATTAGTTTACAGAGGGGGTAGGGCTGTTTGATCAAGTTGCCTGGAATCCTATTCTGCCCCTTTGGTTGTAGGGTTGTTCTCTCACAAATTAGGATTCTTAAATGTGCTGCGGAAAGTGCTAAAACGTGTAGAGGGGCAGGTTCACTGATGTATGCTGGAGGAAAGCACAGGGGTGGCTGACACCCATACCCCAGGTGGGTTTCCACTGTTCTGGAAACGACAGCGGGGAGCCTTGCTGACATTTTCCTGACTTTTAAGGTAAAGCCACTACCTGTCAATATTCATCAGAATCAACCGGTGATGCTAACTATAGCTTAGGAAGTAACTGCTGAGCAGTTTCTGTGTTTTTAATTTTTGCTTTTGAGATGAGGTCTCATATAACTGAGGTTGTCCTTGAACTTCTGGTCCTCCAGCATCCACCTCCCAAGTGCTGGGATTACAGGTATATGCTACCATGCCTGGCTGCACTTTTACTGTAGTCTTTTGAAAAAATTATAAATAAAAACAAACAAAAAAGCAACATTAATTTTATTGTCCTCTATGTTACCTCATAGGCAAAGAATATCTTGTACCAAATGAAATACTTTCATATATGTATGGGTCTTTTGCCTGCATGTATGTCTATGCACCATATGCATGCAGTACCCTTGGAAGCCAGAAGAGGGCATCGGATCCCCTGAACTGGAGTTACAGATGGTTGTTAAGCTGGCATGTGGGTGTTAGGAGCTGAACCCAGGTCTTCTGCAAGAATGACAAGTGGGCTGTATCTCCTTATATGAAAAAAGTCAATGTCTTTCAACATTTGTAAGTATAATGAATTTGAACCACTCATTCTAGCACTTGGGAGGCTAAGGCAGGAGCAATGCCAACTTTGAAGCCAGCCTGGGCTATGTACTGAGTTCTAGGACAGCCTAGGCTATAGATTGAGATAATGTGTCTCTTAAAAAAAATACAAAAGAACAACAACAGAAGATTGAAGGAGAGGCTACACATACGAAGAAAAAGTAATCCCTGGAATGCAGCTAGTGCAGCTTGTTAAACCTGAGTTGTTCCAGTTTCCCCTCCCTGATAGAAACCAGCTGTGGGGAAGGCCCATGAAACCCCACAGGCCAGCCACAGTCCCTGGAGCATGCCTGCTGGGACTTCTCTCACTCCTTCAACGTTACCACTATGAGGTGCAATGAAAGGCTTCACAGAATCTCTGCAGGAGTCATTTCCCCCGTCTGTCCTCCCACACATACTGCTAGTCATGCGTCAATCAATGTCTGTCATTATTTTGTGGGTGGGCTTTTTGAGACAGGGTTTCACCATATAATCCTGGTTGGCCTGGAACTCACTATCTAGACCAGGCTGTCCTCCAACTCAGAGATCCGCCTGCCCCTGCCTCCCAAGTGCTGGGATTCAAGGTTTGTGTCACTGCTTCTTCAGTGTTTAAATATTCAGTCTGAAACAGCCATGACAATATTAGCAGTTTTATAACACAGCATTTTTCTCCCCCATACCACTTAATAGAAGGACAGAGAGGAGCCTGAATTTCCTCAGGGCAAAAACTACCAAATAAAACACAACAGGGCAGTTTACTGAGAACATATATTTGCAAATGCTTTCTCTCTCTCTCTCTCTTTTTTTTCTTTTAAAGATAGGGTCTCCTGTAGCGAAGGCTGGTCTCTAATTTGCTATGTAGTCAAGGATGACCTTGAACCACTGATCCTCCTGCTTCTGCCTCCCAAGTGGCAGGACCATAGGCAAGCGTGAGCACACTGGTCAGCAAAGGCTGCTATTCAGACAGCACCTGTTAACTCTCAGTGAGAAAGGGGTCGTTCATTCTATTAGGTCACAGGAATGTAATAAACAAAAAGTCCATACAATCTACAGTGGTGGCACTTCCAAGACTTAGGAAAGCAAAGGGAAACCATGAAGGGTCTGATGGATGAATACTCTCACCTTTTCCTGAATAAGTGCTGAAGACACCTGTAATGTCAAGACAAGCTTTAACGACACTCTACTGAGTGATAAAAGATACAAAAGATCCTTTGGAATTGGGACCCAAGGGACTTGTTTAGCACAGCCTTGATGTGTAAGTAGCAGAAGTCTTGGCTACTGCCTTGGGAGACCTGGATGAAGGGCTACAAGATGACCTCACTGTACAGTTCTCCCATGAGGACTTGGTTCTCCATAAACACCATTCGGTACATTCTTTAACTCCTTCAGAAGACAACAATGCATACGTAGACAGTCATGGAGATGTTCACATTCGTGGAGAAACACAACCTTTGATGAAATACAAATTAATCTGTCTTTTAAGAAACTGATTTTTAAGAAAAAGGGCATTACAATTCATATTTTATACCTGCCCTGGGCCAGAAATCCTATGGTGCATCAGTTGTAACTGAAGGTCGTAAACCACTCAACGGATTGCTGACCACAGGAGTTCTTTACAAAGCAAAGCCTGTTCCCTCCCTCCAAAAGAAGGCAAATAAAAGCTCTCAAAAGATGCCATCTAGTTGCCTATTTTTAACATAATGATTAACCAAATCATAAACAAAAACACTGCCACTACTTCTCAACTCAAGGAATAAAATGGCGGCACAGCCCCTTCTGGTAGAATGCAAGTTCTCTGCTTCGTGGTAAGGAATGAAAGGAGGGATACTTCTGCCCCAGTTCAACACACAGAATGATTTGGTTTGAGATTTAAGACAGAAGGCACTTTTAACATCTCCTGTAAGATGCTAACCAGAGAAACACAGTCACCATTTCATCAGGGTTTATTCAGATCACCTCTGGGTTCTTCTCACTGCTTCTGTGTGACTACTAGAATGCAACAAAGTTTCCATGTTTCTCTTCCAGGTCTTTCTATGTGTTGTGTTTCTTCCGAGTCAGCCCTAAGGTTTACAAATTCAGTATGTGGTTCTGAAACACTCACTGACAACCCTTAGTGAAAGAGGAATGAGAAAGGAAACACTATGGACTGACTTCGAGCACTTGGCCGGTGCTTATCCCAGTCCTAATACTGTTGAGCTGACAGGCACCAGTATCAAGGGAACACATCTATACTGAAAGGTCAGCTACTTACTGGCTAAGAGGCTTTGCCCAAAAATGCCATAGTGGTTTCAGTTTTTCTCCAAAGACTACGTCCATCTCCTACCATCCGTGTCCCAAGAGCCTTGGAATTAAAGGTCCGGTCACACGGCATTCTAAGCAGTTAGGATCCATCCAGTTTTATGACTAGTCAAACTCGACTTGGATGTTCAGATTTAGCCTCTTCCTCTCAGAGTGAGAGATGGAAGGGAACCAAGCATCCTACTGTGTCTGCTGTCAATCCTGCACCAGGGCTGTCAGCACGTTTCCCAAGATGTTCTGATGGGGTCTACTATCTCCACTACTTAGCAGTCACGATGAGCTGACAATTCTTTCTTACTACACTTCAACTAAACTGTACAGTACGTTCTGCAGGGGTGGATCCAATGTTTCTACCTTTATTTACAAATATCACACGAATGGACTCTAATTGAATCTACAGGTTTAAATCCATCGGCTAAAAACATATTACATATTGTAAACATGGCAATATTTAATACAGTATCTACTCTAAAATATTTTCATGTTCATGATCACATTTGTTATACCTGAAATTGAATTTATGCACATTAAAGAATTACTAGCAATGGCTGCTCACTTTACGGTTGAGGACCGGGGGCTAGGGCTACATTTTATTATTTCAGAAACATCTTCAAGGTAAAGTTAAAGCTTGTCTTTGATTGGCTCGTCGTATCCTTTTTTGTATCCGGATTTAAAATGAAGATTGACACAGAAAATAGCTAGGGCCCCTTCTAATTTACAGTATTTTAAAAAATCAGTTTAAGATTCTCAGGGAAAGTGTCTGTTGTGAATTAAAAAAAAACTTGCAAAATAAACTTAATGAAAGAAGTGTTTGAGACAGTTGGATGGGAATCCGCCAGCCGTCAGTCTTCCTTAGGCTGCAGCTGTCGCTTCCAGGCCTCATTCAAGTAAACTAGTCGTTTGTAATTGATGATGAGGAGAATGAAGTTCAGCACGTATGTGGTGACGCAGATGATGCAAAACTCCTTCAGCACAAAGTACAGAATGTAGGCCAGGTACAAAGACCCCACCACAGATACGATGGAGGAGGTCATGAGGACAAGAGCTGCAACTGCGCTGGCTGTCATGCCTGCAAGAAAGAGACACAGCTAGGTAAGGGCCTGGCCTGGCAGAAGCTTCTCAACTGACAAGTGGCAGGCTGTGGCTAAAAGCAGAAGTGTTTCAATCCTGACCTTACCTTTCTGACTCTGGAAACAGACCGTCTGTTTTCAACAATAAGCAGGCTGAATTTTACTGAAAGGACAGGTTCAGAGCTGCCAGGTTTCTGATCTGTTACTATGTTACCGAAGTGTGCACACAAACTCTGAAAGCTTGCAATCATTTTAAGCAAAAACTCCGACTGGCAGTCTTCTAATGAGCATAGGAATGAGGACTGCAGTTTTCCTTCCAAGTCATACCTATTGGGTAAGATCCTCCCTAGCTGGGGAGAGTAGAGTGTTGCTTTTTTATGCTTAGATCAAATTCACCAAAACCCCAGACCCCAAGAGGAAAAAACAAAATAGAAAGTGGTGCAACACTTTAGGATGGCGATCTGGTGGATAAGGGCAACTACAGCAGGCCAGTAAGCCACATGTGCATCAAAACAGGTCAGAAAATAAGGCAGTGTGAGCCAGGTGTTGTGGCATATGTCCATAATCCAGCACTCTGGGGCAGAGGCAGAAGGACTAAAGATTGGAGGTCTGCCTGGGTTACAGTAAGACCCTGTCCCAAGAGGGGTGAGAGGCAGTAGTCAGGTATTTAAAGCCAGGGCTCAAGATAAAAGTGTGCCTGGAGTCCTGACTACCTTCATATGCACTATTCTACAATTCCCCAATGACTATACACTTATTTTCAAGGTCAAAAAAGGCAGAGCTAGGGCTGGAGAGATGGCTCAGAGATTAAGAGCACTGACTGCTCTTCCAGAGGTCCTGAGTTCAACTCCCAGCAACCACATGGTGGCTCACAACCATCCATAATGAGATCTGGTGCCCTCTTCTGGTGTGCAGACATACATGGAGACAGGATGTTGTATTCATAATAAATAAATACATCTTTAAAAAAATGCAGAGCTTATTAAACTCCCTGTCTATCCAAAGGCCAGTGGGTCAGCAAAGCCTAGACTAAGTTCAATTTACTCAAATAGTACTGCCCTCACCTAGACTAAAAATCTAAGCCTACATAATTAGTGTTGACATTTAGCTTCATCAAAGTTTTAAAATGATGCAAGAACCAGGCATGGCAATCCACTCTATAATCCCAGCACTCAGGAGGCTAAGGCAGGTCCTCTGTGGATCTAAGCACAGACAAGACTATGACTTCCAGCCTGGTCTGTGATGTGCACATAAATAAATGGACAAATATTTGAGAAATGACACTGGTAGGCTAGAGGTGAAGCTCGCTAGCAGGCCTCTTGCCATCTAGGTGCACAAGGTCATGGGTACAATCCCCAACACTGCAAGCAAACAGACAAAGAATGAAATGATATGCAAATATTGACTGTGTTTTTCTCTCCTCGGATTTCAATAGCAGATAGTACTAACGCTACCTCCTAAGTCAGGAGTAAGTGAGCTCAGTGAAAGCCTGACTGTCTGAGCTACAATAAGGAACTCAGAGTGCCCTGGAAGGGCTGCTACTGCACTAACTGTGGTATATGCAGGCACTTGGGGTTCGTGGAAAACTGTAGACTTTTTTTTTTTTTTGGTTTTTCGAGACAGGGCTTCTCTGTATTGTTTTGGAGGCTGTCCTGGAACTCACTCGGTAGACCAGGCTGGTCTCCAACTCACAGAGATCCGCCCGCCTCTGCCTCCCGAGTGCTGGGATTAAAGGCGTGCGCCACCAACACCCGGCCAACTGTAGACTTTTTAACAGACTAGTTTATAGCTGTGAAAAATAAAACAAAAGCAATTAATGTATCCATATAAAGACATAAAAAAGATCATTAAGTCAAACAAAAAAGTAAAAGGGGGGGAAAAAAGAAGGTAAGCTGTAGGACAGGGAACACAGCATTTGCTTTTTATGTTCTGGAAGGAGAAAGAATTAAGAGGATGTGTTTGTTTTTTTACATATATGCAAAAACAAACCAGACCATAAGATGGGGTGACGGTGGGGCAGGGGAACGAAGTGGGGCTGAGCTGGGAGTGCTCTTCACCACATGGCATCCTGCATTTTTAACATTTGGACTATGTGAAAAAAAAGTTAGAATGATGACAGCTACACAACTCTACAAACGAGTGAGGTGACAAGCTCTGGATGTTAGATGATTCAAAGGAACTGACATTACGAAAGCATGTGGAAACTAAAAGTCAGAAATTGTGAGTGGAAACAATACATATGATGAAATTACACACATGAATTGGAACCAACACATTAATATTAGAAATGGAAGCCTGTCTCATCTCATCCCACATAAACATGGATGACTTTTTTCCTAAGCACTTTCTTACTAAGGAAGAAGGAGCTGCTCTTGAGTTGGGGTTTGTATTTTAGAAATGCCATAGAATAATAAATTTGAGATGAAACGTCTCCCCTCCAACCACAGAATCCCTCACAATGCTTTTACATGTGCATACAAACATGACTACCTTATACCTTAAGGACAGCATCTTAATCTTTTCACACTCACTTTTGGTTTAATGGCTATACAGAACTTTCTGGCATGGATATGCCCTTTTAGTTCAGTCATTACTTACTGCTGAGTCCCCAGTGACAGCTTTGCTATTTTAAATGGCACTATCATTATGTACATCTTCCTGTTTCTTCAGGATAAATATGTATATTCAGAATTGGGCAAGCTGAAAAAAACTTCTTAGAAAAAATCATATTCCAATTGTGAATCATAGCAAGCCAACTTCAGGCTTAACCAATCACTGCACAGAAGAGCTGACAAACAATGGAATAAAATATTGACAGTTGAACTGCAAAGCACAAATGGAAGTACTAGACCCAAAGCATAACCACAAAACCAACACTTCAAAGGATAAAAAGATCACAATAAGATTAGTGGGCAGCAAAAGGACATTAAAATACAGTAATACATAGATGGCTACTGATACTTGATAAATCTGACAAACAAACAAACAAACGTTTCAAATGAAGATTAGATGGAGACCAGACAACAGGGACAATTTGGCAATAACTATTAAAATCCATTTTTTAAAAAGTTTTTTTTCTTCTTTGACTCATTAACCTCATACCTGAAAATTTTTTTCAGAGAATAACTCAAGGGGGTAGGGGTGCTTTAAAGAAAATGGATCCCAGTGGCATTATTTAGGAAAAATGTGAAACTGAAATATTCAGACACTGAGGACAATTATATTGAAAATAAGAAGCCACAAGACTTCTTTAAAAAGCGAAAGGCAGGGCTGGGGATGTAGCTCAGTTATACAGCTCTGGGTTTGATCCCAGCACCACAGGGGGCAAGCAAAAGACCCACAAGATAGGGAAACAGTAGATACAGAAATGTGATGGAATTATGGCAGCTTATTGCTACTGTTTAATATGTGGTATTTAAAAATAGCTAGAGTCTACAATACAATTTTTAAAAACAAGCTTACAAGGAAGACTGGAGTAATAATTTCCATGAATGGGGCTAGGTTTCTGGACATCATGACATACTGATAGTCATAACTAAATGTCCACTGATACCAAGGTCAACACATCATAAAAAGCAATGAATCACATTTCACAATACAAAACTATGCAGCACCCTAGTGGTCCTCTATAATCAGCGTGTGCTTTTTACTATGCAGATACACTTTAGGGCGAAGACACAAGCACTGCATGGGTATAACAAGCTTATTTCTGTATCTCTGTATAAATACTTACCAAGTAATAACTGTAGTATATAAAATATAAGTCCAAAGACACTGTTTGGCTGGTTTAATACACCATCTTTTCCAAAAATGGAACCCAAAAGACCAAATCCTCGACCCCATCTGTAAAATAAGGAAAACCAGTAACCCTATATTTGAGATTCCCTAATTTTTAAAATGTAAAATTATTTGAGAATGTTATCCAATTCCAAAATCAACTATGTTGACAAAGTGCTTAAACGTCTTTTGTCCCAAGAGTGATTTATGCACAGGGTAAGGCCAATCATTAAATTCCTATACTGTGTCTGATTTAAAATGGCAGTTTAATAAAAAATAACCCTAAAATCTCTGTATCTCCATCTAAAGACTCTCTTTTTCTGAGGTAGGCAAAGATTTCTTTACTGACAATACTGAAGAGAAAGCCTCTCTCCATTCAATCATCTTCTCAGGCCTTTCCAAGCAGGTGATTCTGTGAGGTGAGGGCTGTTCTTGCATTAAATGTTTAGCAGGGTCCCTGGCCTCCACCCATTCCATTCCCCACTCTCAGCTGTGATCATCAACCAACACCTTCAGTCACTGCTAAGCACCCCTAGATGAAAACTGATGTGGTCCGTTCCATAGCTGTACTCAAAATTGACAGATGGAGAAGTTGCTTACTGGAATTTCACCAATATAAACATGAGGAGCAGATACCCTGGGAACAGATCTTTGAAGGCAGAGCAATCCCAGAAACCATAGGTCTCTTCTAGAATCCTACTTCCCAAGTAAAAAATAAAGCTGATACTTCACATTCCACTCTTTTACTCAAAGTTTAACTTTAAAATTTGCATGTGACTTCACATTTTCAGAATCTTTTTAAGTAGCTTTTCAGTTTGTTCTTTGACAGTCTTATACATGTATAAAAACTCATTCTGCCTTTAATCCCAGCATTCGGGAGGCAGAGGCAGGCGGATCTCTGTGAGTTCGAGACCAGCCTGGACTACCAAGTGAGTTCCAGGACAGCCTCCAAAGCCACAGAGAAACCCTGTCTCGAAAAACCAAAAAAAAAAAACAAAACAACAACAACAAAAAAAACTCATTCTGTTCACTCCCTTTAATTATCTTTCCCACCTCTATTTCCCACCCTAGAATCCTCTTACTGTTAAGAAACTCATTACTAAAATCTGATTTAATAAGATAAACAAGCAGACCAACAATAACTGGATAAAAACCCAAAGAACTTGAGCTTTAACTCAGAATGACAGTGCTTTCTAAATATAAAAAGGGAAATAACTGTAGAGTTTATAGGTACACTGGAACATAACCTCAACTTTGCTGTAAAGACAAACGTCTCAAAATAAGAATGAAAGGTCCAGTCACGCTGGTACACTGGTTTAAAGGAATTCATGCCCAAGCAAGAGAACAAAACAATGATCACCCCAATCTTAGAACTGAGAGCTACAGAGGAGTTTTATTACACAGACTTACACATTTCAAACCACAAAGCAAGTTCTATTCCATGCATATGTTCTCTTCATTCATCAAATACTTTTTGAATATTACAGACACTGAGGTACAGCATCCAACAGTCAGCACTGCCCTTCGTGGAACTTCCATTCTAGTTATAACCAAAAAAATAAATATAATTTTTTTAATGGCCAAGTACATTACCTTCAGGATTGGACAAGCCTACTCAGATACACAGAAGACTGGGGGTGGGGCATCCCAGGTCAGCACTTGGTAAAATGAAGTCACCTAGTGAGGACTTGTCAAAGTGCAGATTTTGCTTCAGTGGGCTGGCAGTGGGGCTAAGACTCATTCAGCAAAAGGAGCTGAGGCTGGGGTGCAAGTCTGTAATTCCAGCACCCTGGAGGCTGAAGCAGAAGGATTATCATGAGTGTGAGGCTAACCTGAGCTACACAATGAGTCCTAGGACAGCCTGGGCTACAAAATGAGACCCTGTGTCAAAACAACAACAAAAATAATCAACTAGAAACACATCTCCCATTTGACCCAGCTGAACCACTCCAAGCCTGCACATTCATGTTTATTGCATGTTGTGGGTAACTGAGTTCAACCCCCAGAACTCACGGAAGAGAGGAAGGAGAGAAGTGACCTCACAACCTTGTCCTTTGACTTCACAGGTGTGCCATGGTCATCCACCACCTTCCCTGCCTAAACCAAGTATGCACGTCTATATACAATAATAATTTAAAAAACATTTAGGAAGCCAGGGAGTGGTGGGGAACACCTTTAATTCCAGCACTTGGGAAGGAGAGACAGGTGGATCTCTGTGAGTTCAGCCTGTTCTACAAGAGAGTCTCAGGACAGCTAGGGCTGAGAAACGCTGTCTCAAGGAAAAAAAATTAGGGCCAGTGAGATAGCTCAGGGGGCAAAGGCCTTTGTCACCAAGCCTGATAACCTGAGTTCAATTCTCAGGAGTTACTATGATGGAGAAAACCAACCCCCACAAGGAGGCCTCTGACTGGCACACAGACACACTGAGACACACTCTTACTTTTTTTTTATTTTATTTTTTATTTTTACGAGACAGGGTTTCTCTGTATTGTTTTGGAGGCTATTGGTCCAGCCCGGCCTTGAACTCACAGAGATCCGCCTGCCTCTGCCTCCCGAGTGCTGGGATTAAAGGCGTGCGCCACCACCGCCCGGCCAAATATTTTTATTTTAATGTTTACAAAGGCATCCTACGTGTGGGGGGGGGGGGAGTGCATGCCTTTAACCCCAGGACTATGGATGCAGAGGCAGGAGACTCTCTGTGAGTCTGAGGCCAGCCTGGTCTACAAAAGTGAGTTCCAGGACAGCAAGAACACTTACATAGAGAAACCTTGTCTTGAAAAACCAACAGTAATTATAATACAAATAAATAAATACATAAAAAGGCATTCTAGTCTCAATGTTGACTAGGTGCTGAGAAATGCTAGACCCAGGGTATTTGGAAGGTGCAGCTCCCAGAACTTGCCCCAGATGGAACATAAAGTATGACAGAAAGAAATGATGCAACACTGAGAACTCTGACTTGAGTAGCTGGGAAGAGAAGTTGTGTTTTCTGAGTTAGGGAGGATATGATCAGAAACTCAGATTTGGACACAGGTTCATATTGCCCTTTATGCCATCTACGTACAGGTGACAGATAAACAATTAGATGTATGAACTTGCTAGAGATAAATTTAATGGTAGTCAGGATATGGGTGGAATTTTAGAGTCAGGAGACTTATGACATCCACGATAACCTTTGATAGATTAATGGCATCAGAGGTGGCAAGAGTGAACACGTGGTTAAGGACTTCTGCTTCTGTTCACATGAACCACAACTGTTATTGCTTTAGTTGTCAATCCTTTGCCTTCAGATATTCTCAGATGTCATATTTCAGTAAAACTACACCCAGCCAACACACTAAGTTTCTTCAAGTTAACTCCAGATTTGGTGGCTTTCTCTTTAATTGTCCCTATCAAAACCTGGCTGAAGGGATGAGATGACTGATTTGGTAAAGTGTTTGCTATGTAAGCAGGGAGATACACGTTCAAGCCCCAGAACTTACGTAAAATGCTAGGTGTGGTGGCACGTCATTCCCAGCCAAGAAGTGGGCACAGAATACCTGGGACTTGCTGGCCAGCCAGCCTAGCCAAACCATATGTCCCCTACCAGTGAGACAGTCGCTAAACCTGACAACCTGAGTTCAATCTTCAGGACCCATATACATAGTGGATGAAGAGAACTGGTTACTGCAAATTGTCTTCTGACCTCCAAATAATCCTGTGGTGTATATATACAAGCAAACACAAATAAATAAGAAATAATAATAAGGAAAGGGAAATTAAGGAAGTCACCCAACATTAACCTCCTGCCTCCACATGACCAGGCACACATACACACAGAATTTGGCTGGGAAACATTCTGTGGACTCTTCTGAGCTCATTCCAACCACTCATTTCTATGGACTTTGCCCTTTTTTTTCTGTAAGTTTTTGATACAAGGTCTCTCCTTCTGTAGTCTATACTGACTTAGAACTATGTAGCTCAGGCTGGCCTTAAACTTGTAACAATCTTCCTGCTTCAGCCTCCCAAGCATGATTACAGGTGTGAGCCACCGTTCCTGGCTGAGTTTTACTCCTGAATCAGCCATAACCACCAGAAAGCTGACTTTGGACAACACTGTCTTGTTTGTTTTTCAAGACAGTGTGACAGTGTTTCTCTGTGTAGCCCTGGCTGTCCTGGAACTCGCTCCGCTCCGTAGACCAGGTTGTTGCCCTCAAACTCAAGAGGTTTACCTTCCTCTGCATCCCAAGTACAGAAATTAAAGGTATGCACTGTCTTTTACATACAACTGCTTCCTTGGAATTTAATGTTGATATTATGTCTTAATAACTTCTAAAGGGAACATTCTTATGAACACCTCATTTGCTAAAGGAATGTTGCCAAAACACCTACAGCTATATATTCTTACGTTGCACTTTAAAGGAGATTAATAATTAATGGAGAGGGAAAGATTTGCACTCTCATTTTTAAAAAGACAGGATCTTGCCATGTCTCCCAGCTAGCATCAATTCACTCAGGATAGCTTTTAACTAGTGGTAATCTCCTGCCTCAGCCACTCAAGTATTAGGACTACCGGAATGGTACCTCACCTAGCTTTAACATTTCAGACAGCTAGGCATGACGAAGCAAGCCTATAACCCTGACACTCTGGAAATGAGACAGAGCACAAGGTCTAAGATGAGTGTCATGAAGTTTGGTTCTATGTTTTACTTTTTTTTTTTTTTTTTGGTTTTTAAGACAGGGTTTCTCTGTGGCTTTGGAGGCTGTCCTGGAACTCACTCTGTAGACCAGGCTGGCCTCGAACTCACAGAGATCCGCCTGCCTCTGCCTCCCGAGTGCTGGGATTAAAGGCATGCGCCACCAATGCCCGGCCTATGTTTTACTATTTTTACAAAAAGCAAAATTACAGTGTTAAAGGGAGAGGACTCAACAATAGTTTCCTCTAGAAGCCTTGGAAGCAGATTCCTGGGATTATAGGCACATACCACCATGACCCACCATTTTATCTTTTGAGGCAAGGTCTCTCACTGAGTCTAGAATTCGTTGAGTCTCAGGGATCTACTTGTCACTGCTCTCCCAACCTCTAACATTTTGTGTGGGTGCTGAGGATCAGAACTCAGTTCCTCATACTTGCACAGCAGGCCCACAAACATTTACGTAGACTAGAATGGCTTCAAACTCTGCCTACCTGCCTCCTGAGTGCTGGGATCCAAGCAGTACATCACCACATCCAGCACATTTATAGCTTTTAGCATGTATATAGATCTTTCTTTGCTTTGCTTTGCCTTTTAAAGACAGGGTCTTGCTATGCAGCCTTGGCTGGCCTGGTACTTGTTATATTGCTGGCTTTACACTAATGGCAATCCTTGCCTCAACCTCTTGAATTACAGGCACATGCTGTTATGCCCAGCATAATTTACAATGTAAGATTTATTTATGTATACAGTGTTCTGCACCAGATCTCATTAGAGATGGTTGTAAGCTACCATGAAGTTATTGCCTCTGCCTCCTAAATGTTGGGATTAAAGGTCTGGCTATTAGAATTTTGGTTTGTGCACCACATGTACGCAATGCCTGTGGAAGTCAGAAGAGGGATCTGTATTCCCTGGAACTGGGAATCTGGAAGAGTGTTCAGAGCTTTTAACCACTGAGCCATCTTCAACACTCCCCCCCCTTTAATGGAAAAGCTGAATACAGAATTCAGGGTGCTCTATTTCTGAGTTCCACTCCTAGCTTTCTTTATCTAATACTCTTTAAACAGAGGTGGGGCTGGGCGTTGGTGGCGCACGCCTTTAATCCCAGCACTCGGGAGGCAGAGGCAGGCGGCTCTCTGTGAGTTCGAGGCCAGCCTGGTCTACAAGAGCTAGTTCCAGGACAGGCTCCAAAACAATACAGAGAAACCCTGTCTCGAAAAACAAAACAAAACAAAACAAAACAAAACAAAAAAAAAAAAAAAAAAAAAAAAACAGAGGTGGGGGTGGGGGATGGTGTTCAAGACAGGGTTTCTCTTCATAGCTCTGGCTATCCTGGACTCTTTAGACTAGGCTGGCCTCAAATTCACAGAGATCTGCTCACCTCTGCATCCCTAGTGCTGGGATTAAAGGCTCATCATCACCTGGTGAGATTGTAATACTTTCTTGTCAGTGGCAGACAAGTTTAAATAGTGCAAACATGGGACCTTCAAGATGGCTCAGCAAGTATTATAGCTGGTTTTAATGTCAACTTGCCAGAAATCATAATGACCTAAGTAGGATGCCTCTCTTGAGAACTGTCCCGATAACAGTGCAGATCAGAAGGGTGTGGCTGAAGATGACTGCTCACCTTTTGCTTGCCTGGCCTTTTCTTGCCAAGGAGTTGATACGCCCTGCTGCTGCTGCTGCTGATTCCTTGCTGGTGTCAGAACCAGTGTTTCCAGGCTTCCCTCGTGGACAAAGGGCCAGTGGCTCTCCAGGAACCTTTTTCAGATTTCCCACACCAAACTGTAACTCCTCGGGCACCTAGCCTTGTGGACTAGGCAACCACTGGGTTTTCAGCTTGAATGAGTGAGAGACAACTACTGTGGGACTGCTCTGGGTGCTGAGTCACTCACTCAGCCTCAAAAATGAGCAAGCCTGGTATGGTGGTCCATACCCTTAAGACCAGCACTCAGGAGGCAGAGACAGATGGATCTCCGTGAGTTGGAGGTCAGCCTAGAACAATGAGTTCCAGGACAGGCAGGGCTCTGCAGAGACCTGGTCTCAACAAAACAAAATAAAAAAACCTGAACAACTCAAAAAACAAAACAAAAGCCGGGCGTTGGTGGCGCACGCCTTTAGTCCCAGCACTCCTGAGACAGAGGCAGGCAGATCTCTGTGAGTTCGAGACCAGCCTGGTCTACAAGAGCTAGTTCCAGGACAGCCTCCAAAGCCACAGAGAAACCCAGTCTCAAAAGACCAAAAACCAAAAACCAAAAAAAAGAAAACCCGGAGCAACTAACAGGTTCTCAGTCTCTGGATGTGATTCAACAATTGCTGTTTTAATGCAAGCTGACTTAAATTTCTTAATACATACATATGTACATATGTAATATATACTCATCCCATTTAATCCAAGAGCTCTCTAGAGAATCCTGAATAGCACAAGGAAAGGCAACTGCCACTCATGCAGATGACTTGAGTTTGATTCCCAGGATACACACAGTGGAAGAGAATTGACTCCAGAAAGTTGTCTTCTGATCTCCAAATGAATGCATGGCGCATGGCACCTCCTGACTCCCATATAAAATAAAAATGTAAGAAAAAAATTTTAAATAGTGAAAACAAAAGTTAGGAACTTGGGGAGAGGGTGCGGATAAACTTTGAAAAATGTTTTTCACTAATTATGTTATAAACTTAACAAAAAAAATCAAACTTGATTTTCCAACCAAATGAGAGCTACTTAAAGAAAAACGCAACAGAACTAAATCTAATCCCTTCATGTAAAGTTATTTTCATTACCCACAACACAAAAATCTATGAATTGGCTACTGTTCAAAGACAAGGATGCATTGGAGGCTATATATTACTTCATTTTGTGTAAAATTCAGAATGAATACTCTGAATAGGACCAACTGTTCAAGGCCTTTTCTTCTAAACCTATAAACAGAACGTGGTAACAGTGGTTTTGTACTTCTGGGGGTTATTCAGTTAATGCATTGCAAAGTTCAGTTGTCATCTGAGAGTGGTACTACTCTCGGGTCATCAATCAGGGGCACTCTCGCTTGCCAGATATAAACTAGTTCTGCAGGGAAGACTATATAGGAGCTTTTGGAGGGAAGAAAGGGAAGGGGAAAAGATGTAATTATTGTCTCAAAAATATTACAGAAAAATTTTAACTATAGATGAAATAGTATGCTAGTACAAAGTACTGCTCTCCTGTAGTTTTTTATTATTACAACCGCAAAATAACTATGTACTGACTCTATGTCCAGTTTTTATAATTCTTTATCCTCTTCTATGTAGTTAAGTATTGAAATGTGATTGTCAGTTGCCTAAACTACTTGAGCTTATATTTTGCATGTCTGATTTCATTGTTTTAGTGGTACAAACTACAGTCCACAATGGATTGGAAATGAGTATTTGTGTGTGGGTATGTGAGTTCATGTTGAGGCACTCGCGCTCTTGTGTGAGTATAGGTCAGAGGTCAACCTCAGGTTCTGCTTTCCAGAAGCTGTCTGCCTTGCTTTTGCAGTCTCTCCCTGGAATCTGACACTGACTATGTTAGGCTGGCTGGCCAGGGGATCCCAGGCATTCTCTGGTCTTTGCCTTCCTGGCACTAAGATGACAGAAGATGAGGACCACACCAGTCTTTCTGTGTGGGTACTGGCAAGCACTATGCCACATAAGCCAACCCCAAACCCCACCAGCCTCTGAACTGGAAATCGAAATTTTAATTTATTTTATTTTATGTCTATGAGTGTTTTGCCTGCATGTATGTCTGTGCACCACGTGTGCCTGGTGCCAGAGAGGATCAGAAAAGGGTACTACGATTAGATGAGCGTTGGGACCTGGACTTGGGTCCTCTGTTCCTAAATGCTGAGCCATCTCTCTGGCTTCTGGATTGGAAATTTTTTTTTTTCGAGACAGGGTTTCTCTGTATTGTTTTGGAGGCTGTCCTGGAACTGGCTCTGTAGATCAGGCTGGCCTCAAACTCACAGAGATCCACCTGCCTCTGCCTCCCCGAGTGCTGGGATTAAAGAAAGGCATGCGCCCCCACTCCCCGGCCGTGGATTGGAAATTTTACAAACTCTTCACCACAATCTGGGAAACGGTGGGCTAGCCTTAGCAAGTTACATGCTTCTTTAGCTTGGTCAGCAAATTAAAAATGGATAAAATTCTGAATAAATCTCTGATGTTTGAGATTTTTGTTAACACTTTAAGTAATTTAAAATTTTAATATTTAAAAACTAGAAACCTGAAGCATAGAGGAACTTTTTTTTTTTTTTTTTTTTTTTTTTTGGTTTTTCGAGGCAGGGTTTCTCTGTGACTTTGGAGGCTGTTCTGGAACTAGCTATTGTAGACCAGGCTGGTCTCGAACTCACAGAGATCCGCCTGCCTCTGCCTCCCGAGTGCTGGGATTAAAGGCGTGCGCCACCAACGCCCGGCTAGAAGAGCATATTTTTAACCATGTCAATATTTACATGTAGAATACTTCGGCTTTCACAAACCAACAAATTAACAGATCTCACACGCGGCTTTCCCGTTTCCACAGTTAAGTAATAAACCAGAGCCAGGACATGGTGCTTCCTATTAACCTAGCATTGTATCCATATTGTTAAAGAGGAGAGACTGGCAGGGAATCCTCTGAAACTTTTATGTGTATGTGCCTGGAGCATGTGGAGGCCCAGAGGCCCAGGGTAATGTGGGTTGGCTTCCTCAACAGCTTCTCCATCTTTATTTTCTTGATGCTACAGAAATGTCTAATATCCTGAACCAGGATATTAGACATTTTTGTAGCAACCACTTTACAAACTGAGCCACTAAACAAAAGCTAACTATGTCAGACTAACAAATAACAAATTATCTTTGGAAATACCAACATGTTCTGTTAAGCTTAGACTCCCCAGAACTTACATACATTTTAATTCAAGCAACAATTAAACAGTCATCTCAAAGATATATGAGGATGGTTAGCCCAGCTAGCAGCAGTGAAAATGTGAGAACTTCTAGCTGGGTGGAGGTGGTGCAAGCCTTCTTTTTTTAATTAACTTTATTTTATGTGCATTGGTGTGAGGGTGTCAGATCCCCTGGAATTGGAGTTATTGAGCTGTCATGTGAATGTTAGGAATTGAACCCACGTCCTCTGGAAGAGTAGCCTGTACTCTTAACTGCTGAACCATCTCTCTAGTCTTGGTGGTGCAAGCCTTAACCTCCACACTTGGGAGGCAGAGATTTCTGAATTTGAGGCCAGCCTGAGAATGAGTTCCTGAACAGTCAAAAGTACACAGAGAAACCCTGTCTCAAAGAAAAAAGGGAGGGAGGGGAAAAAACAGAAAAAGAACATATGAGATCTTTTTCTTTGAGAGTTAAGATAAATAGTGGTGTTTGTTCGGTGGTATTTGCAAGTAACTATATGTCAGAAGGTCTACTAAGGACTCTTGGAGGAGAGAAAGCAGGTCTATAGGCTCTTTCAAGGTAACTACCAGGGAAAGGCTATCAGAGATATTGCCACTGAGTAAGTTTTCAAGTATGAGGAAGCAAATCAAAAGCTGGTTTGAATGACGAAGTTGTTAAATGTAGGGAGTTGTGAGCCCTCTGAAAGTCACATTCCTAGACTGAGGCTTCGGGTGGAGCACTTCCCTGTTACTCCCACTCTCCTTCAAAGCATTCACTGTGTGTAAACACACTAGCTGAATTTTACACTCACACCTACATAGGAAGTCGCATTACTGGAGGTGTTGAGGGCTGTGAATAGGAATGAGAATGTACTTGGTCCCACCAAGTCTTTTACCTTAGATTAAGCACTTCTTTGTTATCTTACTCTTGGGGTGAAGGGGCTGAGGTGGGGCCTTGCCAGACTAGGTAGGCCCAAACTCAAAATGTAGTACAAGTTGCCCTTAGGCTTTCATAGCAGCCCTGCTTCAGCCTCTCTATGGTTGGGATCACAACTGTGTGCCATCCAATCCAGTTCTAACTTATTTTTACTAATGAATGAAAATCCCCTATTACTCCAAAACAAAATCCTACATTTCCATTCTGCATAAAATTCCCTCTAGCTCCTCAGTAGAAAATCACAGGCTATGAGAGCTGGAAAGATGTGGTTAAGAGTGCAACTGTTCTTGGATTCCCAGCACCCATGTCAGGTGGCTCACAACTGCCTGTAATTCCAGCTTCAAGGGATCTGATGTCCTCTTCTGGCCTCCTCACAAAGGAAAAACAATTACACTAAAAAAATTTTTTAATAAATCCCCCAAAATAAAAATGAATGATTTGGGGACATTTTCCTCTCTGTAGACCATCATAAAGTGAGATATTAACTGAGCAATCAGAAAAAAGGCTTCAGAGAGATGAATTTTAACCTGTGCTTAGTGGTATTTGTAGTCCTAGGCATTTGGGAGGCTAAGGTGGGCCTAGGGCTTGAACCAACAAATTCAAAGCCAGTTTAGAAAACACAAAGTGAATCTTATCTTTCAAAAAAACACCACACATAAAAAGCAAGTCTTGCCAGTTGGGTAGTGGTGGCACACACCTTTAATTCCAGCAGAGGCAGGCAAATCTCTTTGAGTTGAGGCCAACCTGGTCTACAGACAAGTTCCAGCACACCAGGGCTATACAGAGAAATGTTGTCTCGGGGAGGAAAAAAAATGAGAAAAGAAAATCAAAATGCATGTCTTGTGAAATTTAGAATCAGCAAAGAGCAGATTAAACCATAATGAAATAAATGCTCGCTGGTGAGTACTTGCTGGCTTGATCTTGGTGTAGTCTCCTTTCTGTTGAGTTTCTTGTTATCTGTGTATTTGTAATTTTCTTGGCATCACTTACAAATGCTTTACAACATCCTCTCTTTTTTCTGGGGCTCCAAATACATGTTAGATTGTTTATTTTATTTTGGTTTTTCGAGACAGGGATTCTCTGTATGACTTTCAAGCCCGTCCTGGAACTCGCTCGAAAGACCAGGTGCTGGGATTAAAGGTGTATGCCATCAACGCCCAGCTTGTTAGACTGTTTTTGTTTTAAACTGTGCCCTGGTCCAGTGACTGATGACTTACTACTATTTCCATTTTTTCACATTTTATTTCTGCTTAAATTGTTACATCTTGGCCGGGCGTTGGTGGCGCACGCCTTTAATTCCAGCACTCGGGAGGCAGAGGCAGGCCTGGTCTACAAGAGCTAGTTCCAGGACAGCCTCCAAAGCCACAGAGAAACCCTGCCTCGAAAAACCAAAAAAAAAAATTTTGTTACATCTTCAAGTTCACTGAGTTATAAGGTGCCTTGTCTTTGCTACTTCTAAAATGTTTTATTTGAATAGAATATACATTTTTATCTCTGTTGTATTATCCATTTCTTTTACCTTCATTTACACTCTCAAACAAACAAAAAAAAAAGATTCCTTATTTGTTTCAATGTATTTCTTAATCCCAATGTGTGCTATCTGAGACTGATTTTCCTCCTGATTTTAAGGCACATTTTCCTGGTTCTTTCCATGCTTCGTAATTTTTGAATGCTAAAACACTGTTTTCTCTTTTGAGTGCTAGGTTTTTATTTTGACATGGTGTTAAGTTTCTTGGGATCAGCCTCCAAAATTGCATCTGTACTGAGAGGATGGATGCAACAGTCTTTAATTAGAGCAGACTGAGCCTCATCCCCTTTGGTGGCCTGTAAGCACTCTAGTTAGTAGGAACAGACTATGTCCAGCACAGTGTGAGGTCTTAGATTACTCTGCCTAGGGCTTTCCATGGGCTGAGTAGCGCTCTCTCTCTCTCTCTCTCTCTCTCTCTCTCTCTCTCTCTCTCTCTCTCTCTCTCTCTCTCTCTCTCTCTCTCTCTCTCTCTCTCTCTCTCTCTCTCTCTCACACACACACACACAGATCACTGCTCACCAGACCCTCTGTTTAGAGCTCTATCCCCCACCCCCCAACCCAACCGTATAATCTACCTACAAAATTTTCTTCCTCCTCTCCTACTCTACCCAAGTTTTATGTCTAGCTTCTCAACCAAGTTAAGATCACCTACCAAACATGGTGGCCGTGGTAGCGCACGCCTTTAATCCCAGAACTTGGGAGGCAGAGGCAGGTGGATTTCTCAGTTTGAGGCCAGCCTGGTTTACAGAATAAGTTCCAGGGCAGCCAGGGAAGAAATCCTGTCTCAAAATACAAAACAAAACCAGCAAAAGGCCAACCTTTATTTGAGGTCTTTACTCTCTATTCTGCAGCCTATAAACTTCCTCCAGATGAACTGGGGCAATCAGAGAGCTCAGGTCTGCCTCCTTTCTCTCAGAGATCACTGGCCAATGTGACCTATTACCCAGTACCCACAAACTGCTATCTTACACGATGTCTAACAGCTTGCTAGTGTTTTTTTCTTTTTCTGTTAGTGTTGAGGACAGGACTGAGGGCTTTGTATTGGCTGGGCAGCATACTGTACCACTGAGCTAGTTTTCTGGGGTTTATTTCTTTGTTTTGAGACAGGGTCTTGCTATGTGGCTCTGGCCTGATGAGAGCTCACTATATAAACCCTGCTGGCAGTTGGGCAGTGGTGGGGCATATCTTTAATCTCAGCACTCAGGAGCCAGAGACAGGTGGATCTCTGTGAGTTCCAGGCCATTCTGGTCTACAGAGGAGTTTCAGGACAAGCTCCAAACCTACAGAGAAATCCTATCTCGAAAAAGGAAATTGACTGAACCCTGCTGGCTCCAAATGTGTGGTGATGCTCCTGCCTCACCCTCAGTTGTTTACCACAACACCTGACTTATTCTTTGAGACAATCTCCAATTTGAGAGGCTCATCCTTCCTCTCTTACCCTTCTTCCAAGTGCTGGCATCACAGGTCACTATACCCAACTAGTTTCCTGGTTTCTTTTCTTTCCTATTTATTTATGAGGGAAGGGCTCAGGTGTGGAAGTCAGAGGACATATTGCAGAAGTCAGTTTTTTATTTTGATCATATGGGTCAATCCCAGGAATCGAAGGTCAACCTTCACCCACTGAGCTGTCCACCTCATCAGCCCTACTTTCTGGTTTTATAGGGTAGCAAGGTGTGATCATTAGTATGGCCAAAGTCATGGGATTTAGAGTCACTTGAAAGACTCGCCGGGCGTTGGTGGCGCACGCCTTTAATCCCAGCACTCGAGAGGCAGAGGCAGGCGGATCTCTGTGAGTTCGAGGCCAGGCTGGACCGACAGCCTCCAAAACAGAGAAACCCTGTCTCGTAAAACCAAAAAAAAAAAAAAAAAAAAAAAAAAAAGAAAGAAAGAAAGATAAGCCTCTGGCCGGGCGTTGGTGGCGCACACCTTTAATTCCAGCACTCGGGAGGCAGAGGCAGGAGGATCTCTGTGAGTTCGAGGCCAGCCTGGTCTACAAAGTGAGTTCCAGGACAGCCTCCAAAGCTACAGAGAAACCCTGTCTCAAAAAACCAAAAAAAAAAAAGATAAGCCTCTGGGCAAGTCTGTGAGGGACCATCTTGATTACATTGACTGGTGTGAGAAGATCCATCGTAATTGTAGGCTGGACCAGTCCCTGGGCTATATAAAATGGGAAGAGTAAGTTGAGCACAGGCATTTTTGCTCTCTGACTGAAGATAATACAGAGCCAGCTGCTTCAAGTCCCTGCAGACTATAAGCTAAAAGAAACCCTTTCTCCCTTGAAGTCACTTTTGTCAGGTTATTTTGTCACAGCAACTGGAAAAGAAACTAAGCCAGGGGATTAAATCCAGCCCTTGTTTTAATACTACTGCTGGACAGAATATTGTAAATCCAATAGTATCACCTTCATTTCAAATCTAAAGCCTTTGTCTTACTCAACTCAACACCTCCTCCTTGTAATCTCTAACCAATGACTTTCCTCCTTTTTCTTGACACTTGCTGCACTCTTGGTCTGATACTGAACTCTTGTAAGTCTCCTGACTTTCCTTTACAATGCCATAGTGCCTTGATTTCTTCACTTAGCAACAGCCCAGATGAGAAAAACAAACTTTAGGATGTAATCAACTATGATTTAAAATCAGCCCACCCTTTTTAATGCATACATAACCAGAAGTTAATTCCATTCCAATGTTAAGAAAGATGACCCTGTCAGGAGATGGTGGCGCACGACTTTCATCCCAACACCTGGGAAGCAGAAGCAGGTGGATCTCTGAGTTTGAGGCCAGTCTGGTCTACAGAGTGAGTTCCAGGACAGCCAGGGTACAAGGGGGAAACCCTGTCTTGTTTAAAAAAAAAAAAAAAAACTGTTCTGGGTATTTTTTTAAAGACAATCTTTTTTCCATATTCTTAGAACACAAACATACACACAAAGAGAATGAGATGTAAAAGTGGGAGAGAGAGTGTGTTTATATGAAGACATGCAGATCAGGCTGCTCTAAATCTGCAGCATGAGCTCCTTGCCTCAGCCTCCTGAGCACTGGGCCTGTAGACGTCAACCACAGCTCACAGCTGTAGCTGGTTTTGCAAACCATTCTCTCCAACTGACTTTTTAAACTGTCACATATCTTCCGCCTCCAACCTTCATGAACTCCTCCATTCTAATGATGCATAGCCCTCCAATAAGCCTCAATCATTTCAACTCTCTTCTTCGTTACCACACCACACAAAAATCCTACTGTAGCCAGGGTTGCCGTGCATACCTGTGAATCCTAGCACTCAGGAGGCTGAGGCAGGAAGATCACAATTTGAGGCTGTATCTCATGAAAGGAAAATAATTTAAAAAGTAACAAAAGCCCAAACTTGGCATAAACAATTCACAGAAAACAGCGAATACTAGCCGGGCGGTGGTGGCCCACGCCTTTAATCCCAGCACTCGGGAGGCAGAGGCAGGTGGATCTCTGTGAGTTCGAGGCCAGCCTGGTCTACAGAGTGAGTTCCAGGACAGCCTCCAAAACAATACAGAGAAACCCTGTCTCGTAAAACAAACAAACAAACAAACAAACAAACAAACAGTGAATACTGCAGAGGGGCCTAGAAAAGTGGTCTCAGAATAGCACTGAAAAGCCATTTTTTCCAGGTCAGGGAAATCATCTGATTCAAGAGAAATCATCAAAAATGAAGCAATGACCCTGGTGCACAAGACTGTGTGGGGAGAAAGAGGTAGATACTGAGGACAGTACCAACGCTGGGTATGCCCAGAGGAAAAACTATTGAGCAGGGTTGGGAGGCTGTGGACACTGATAAAGGAGAAATTCACAATGATATCAGGCTTCAAATAGAATTCTGACATAAAGCTATTCTGACAAACATCTTGATATTCAGTATTGGTTGAATTGAAACATGAACACTAGCTATCAACTTTTTAACCTCATAGTTAAACCAGTGCGTCTCTCTCTCTCTCTCTCTCTCTCTCTCTCTCTCTCTCTCTCTCTCTCTCTCTCTCTCTCTCTCTCTCTCTCTCTCTCCCCCCTTAAGTTTTAGAGTCAGGGTTTCTCTGAGTGTGGTTCTGGACTTGAACTCACAGAATCTGCCTGCCTCTGCCTCCGGAATGCTGGGATTAAAGGCGTATGCCACCATCATCCAGCTGATGATGTCTTTTTATGTTATTTTTAAAAATAAGTAATAAACAAAGTACAGGTACATATTTCAAAAGTTGTGAAATAATATGGATGAAGTCTGAGGCACTATATAAAGTAAAATAAACTATTCAGTTGTGGTACACATACATATAATCCCAGCACTCCAAAGGCAAGAAGACCAGGCTGGCCTGAGCTGCATAAGACCTTCTTTCAAAGCAAAACAAATACAAAAAGACCAATACAAGTCAGACAGTAGTGTCGAATACCTTTCATTCCAGCACTTAGGGGGCTGAGGCAGGTAGATCTCTATGAGTTCAAGGCCAGCCTGGTCTAGAGAGTGAGCTCCAGGACAGCCAGGCCTACACAAACAATGGAATTGCTAGAAGAAAAAGAGAATGTATTCACATTACTGTGTTCATACACAGTATTTTTCACATACAATTTTTTTTACTGGTGTATAGGTGGCCCTTGTAAGATTGGCATGTGCAGGTTAAATCAGCTGTGGATGAAATACACAGAAAAAAAGAAGGGGTGGAGTTTAACCAGCTATAAGTAGCTGTAATTCCAGTTCCTTGGAAGACTGAACCAGGAGGATCACAAGTCCAAAGCCTGCCTGGGCTACAAATTCAGTTAATGGCTAGCCTGGGCAACTTAGTGAGACCCTGCTTCAAAATAAGAGCTAAAAAAAAAAAAAAAAAAAAAGGCTGGAGATGAGGCTTAATTAGAACACCTGCATACCTGCATAGCACATATAAGGCCTTAAGTTTAATAACTGGTACTATGATGAAACTGTACTCAACATGTATACCATCATTCCTGAAACAACAGTGTAACAACAACTGCTCCACAGTATTCACACTCTACTAGGTATAAGGAATCTACAGCTGATTTAAAGTACACAGAGGGTGTGTGTGTATACAGGTTATACACAAATAATACTCGGTTGTATATGAAAAACTGGAACATGGTGGGTATGGTTAGAAATAATCCCAGCACACACCAAAGGACAATTATACAGTGTACTTTCAGAAAGCACAAAAATCCTAACTACATAGCTTGGTGAGTGTCCTAATGTAAATAACATGGATGCTGGGGGCTTTTCATGTGCTGTCTTTATTTGGGAGCTGGTTATGCATACCTAAACATAATTTTTATAAGTTCTTTAAAAGGAGAAATAAATTCCATAAATTGTTACCTGATACAAACAGTAAGACAGAAAATGATATGGACTATCTTTACATTAGAAGCTAGAAGCTCTTAATTCCAAAGGGGAATGCTGATAATATACAAATTTAAATTAGTTGGATGTGACAGCCCAGGTCTGCAATTCCAGCACTCAGAAGCCTAAGCAATATAGTAAGACCATCTCAAAAACAAGCCATTTATAATATTAAGTGTTTCTAGCTGGGGGACCAGCAAGATGGCTCAGTAGACAGAGGCAAATGCAAACAGACCAGACAAACAACTCTGGCTAGATCCCTGATACCTATAGGGTAACTCGAGAAAACTGACTCCCAAAGTTGTCCTTTAACCTCTACACAGTGGCAATGCACACATACTTGAAAGCAAGCCTGTCATTCCAGCACATGGGGAGAGGAGGCAGAAAATCAAAAGAACAGGCTAAATAGAACTCTGCTAAGTAGCAACCTCAAGGCCAACCTGGGCTAGATGAGACCCTGTTCTAAAAAGACCCAAGCCTATAAATCCCAGCCACTTGGGAAGAAGACTGCAAATTCAAGGCTAGCCTGGGCTCTAATAAGTTCCAAACCAGCCTGAACCACTCGCTGACCCCATCTAAAAGTAAAAAAAGGGCTGGGAAGGTAGTTCAGTTGAAAAGCACTGCTAGCATGGGTGAAGCCCTAGATCAATCCCTAGAGCTTCGCACAGAGGTTGGGTGGGGGGTGTCTCTTTAAGAACAAAGAAAAGGCAAAGCCATATATGGGGAGTGAGTATGTGAATGTGTGGGGTACTTGTAAGTATGTATATGTCTGTGTATCTCCTACACAGTAGTGAAACAATGACAGAAGACCTGCTAGAAAAATGAGGAAAAAATTTTAATGAGTCTTTCAAAGAGAAGTTTCAGCCCAGCTGAAAGACTGCTCAATTTCTTTAGTAATCGGGGAAAAGCAAATTAAAACCAAAAGAGAGTGTTATATAGTACAACCACTTTGGGAAATTGTTCTATAGTTTCTCACGAACACTCACTCTCTGACCTAGAAAACCACTCCTAAAGAAATACCCAAGAGAAATGAGAACAGATGTAAAAAAAAAAAATTGCATGTGATTGTTCACAGCAGCTTAGTTTACAACCATCAAACTCTTAGAAGCAGCATTCAATAAAAATGAAATATATTTAGACAAGAGAACTCAGCACTAGTAGTAATGATTTTAAAAACTGATACACTTAACAAGTTCAATGAATTAGAAAAGTCATTACACTGGGTAAACAATGCCAAACAGTGAAGAATAATAAATACAACATGACCCCATTCTTAAGAAGCTCAAAATACAGAATGAATTAGCAGTGCTGAAGTCTGCCTGAGCCTGGAAAGATGGCTTGGAGGTTAAGAGCACATACTGCTCTTGCGGATGATCTGAGTTTGCTTCCCAGCACCCACACTGGGTGGCTCACAATCTCTGTGATTTTAGCTCCAGAAGGATCCGATTCCTCTAGCTTCTGAGGGTACTGTACTCACAAGTAAGCATGTGTGGACACACACATGCCTAAATTTTTAAAAATTAAATATATCTTTTTTTAAAATGTAACAGTTTCGCCAGGCAGTGGTGGTGCACACCTTTAATCATAGCACTGGGAGGCAGAGGCAGGCAGATCTCTGTGAGTTCGAGACCAGCCTGGTCTATAAGAGCTAGTTCCAGGACAAACTCCAAAGCCACAGAGAAACCCTGTCTCGAAAAACCAAAAAAACAAGTAATAGTTTCAAGGCTTTGTAAGAACAAACAGGAGTTCCCACATATATTAGTAGACATCTATTGAAAGCAACCACTTGGTTACTTGGTCTGACATTACAAAAACTAAGCATGTACAAAAATGTTCATATACACAATATTCATAATCGCTGTAAATTAGGAACTAAAATTTCAATCAAAAAATAATAATAAATGAGGGCTAGAGAGATGGCTCAGCAGTTAAGAGTACTGGTTGCTCTTCTGGAGGACCTAAGCTTGAGTCCCTTTGTCCACTTGGTTATTCACAATTGTCTGTCTGTAACTCTAGTCCTAGAAGAGTCAACACTCTCTTCCAGCCTCTGTGGGAACCAGGCATGCATGGAAGCAAAATACCCATACACATAAAACACAAAATTAAATAAAACATGTAAATGAATGAATCCATTATACTATTCATAACAGAATTTTATCTAGCAATGACTAATGAACAAGTATATAAAGAATCACTAACTGAGCTGAGCATGGTCATGCACAACTTTGATCCCAGAACTCAGCAAATCTGAGTTTGAAACCAGCCTGCCTGGTCTACGTAATGTGACCTTATCTGCCTGTTTCTCTAACATTTTCTCTCTTTAAAAAAAAAAAAGGTGGGCGTTGGTGGCGCACGCCTTTAATCCCAGCACTTGGGAGGCAGAGGCAGGCGGATCTCTGTGAGTTCAAGGCCAGCTTGGTCTACAGAACAAGTTCCAGGACAACCTCCAAAGCAATACAGAGAAACCCTGTCTCAAAAAAAAAAAAAAAAAAAAAAAGAGCGAAGGCAAAGAATAAAGAAAACAAAATTAAAGTTTCCATTAATGAAGTTCAAATGAGTGGTGGTGATATACACCTATAAGCCTGGTACTTGAGAACCTCAAGATGAAGAGAGAAGACCTCATGTTTAAGACAAGCCTGGGTGCCAGGTAGTAGTAGCGCACACCTTTAGTCCCTACACTCGGGAGGCAGAAACAGGTGGATCTCTGTGAGTTCAAGACCAGCCTGGTCTACAAGAGTGAGTTCCAGGACAGCCTCCAAAGCCACAGAGAAACCCTGTCTTGAAAAACCAAATAAATAAATAAATAGATAAATAGACAAATAAATAAATAAGTAGATGACCAGCCTGGGCTACTCTGTGAACCACCTCAAAAACTAAACTTTTGCCTTTCACCTGAGCAGCCATCTTCCAGAAATGCACCAAAATGACAAACACACAGAAAGAGGAGAGTCGCCTACTATACATGCTCTCCAGGCCTTCAGAAAAATATGGAGATGTTCCTTTGGCCACATATATCTAAACATATAAGAAGAGTAATATTACAGTCATCAAGGGAATGGTTGCTATTCAAAAAGGAATGGCCCATAAATGTTCACATAGCAAAACTGAGTCATGCTGTTGACATTGCTGTAAACAAGTAAATTAAGGGCAAAATCCCTGTCAAGAGAATTAATGTGTGGATTGAACAGATTAAGTACTTTGAGGGCAGAGACAGCTTTCTGAAGCAACTAAAAGAAAATGAAGAAATAATCTTAAAGAAAAAAGTAAAGAGAAGGCACCAGGTTCAACTGAAGCACCAGGCTCTCTACCCAGAAAAGCCTTTTGTGAGAACCAGCGGAAAATAGTCAGAATGCTAGAGCCATTCCCTATGAATTCCTGGCTTAATGTATAATTTAATGTATAAAATGAAATAAAAAAGAGCTAGACTGTTAAAAAAAAACCAATAGAAGCTGGGCATGGTGGCACACACCTTTAATGCCACCACTAGGGAAGGCAGAGCAGGTGGATCTGGTCTACATTTTGAGCCCCAGGGCAGCTCGGGTAGAGAGGCTCTATCCCAATGAAACAAAAACAAGCAAACAAACAAAAGCATTAGAAAAAGGCACTGAACTTTCAAGCTTAAAAAGAAAGTGGTTCTTAGCTGGGCGGTGGTGGCGCACGCCTTTAGTCACAGCACTCGGGAGGCAGAGGCAGGTGGATCTCTGTGAGTTCGAGGCCGGGCTGGACCGATAGCCTCCAAAACAATACAGAGAAACCCTGTCTCGTAAAAACCAAAAAAAAAAAAAAAAAAAAAAAAAAAAAAAAGAAAGTGGTTCTTATGAAAATTAAGACAGATGCCGTTTCAAGCTAGAGGTTAGTTGATCAGAAGAGAGCCTTGTACTTACCACCTGACTGTTGGTTACAGGTGGGGGGGAGGTTACCATGCTTTATGAATATTATATGGAAAAGACTTTTTATAATCTGCTGACTCAACTATACGTGGTATGGGAGGGAACAGAGCCACAGACAAGCCACAGGTTTCTGGCTTGTGCAACAGCCCTCGAAGTGATGCCCTTCACTGACAGCATTTTTAGGGGAAGAAGTGAATACAAACTAATCTTGGGCATGCTGAATTTAAAGTCCTTTTAAATAGCCAAAGAAATGTCCAGTAAGAAAATGGACATGCAGATCAGTGCTCGGAAGAGAGGCCACAGATGGAGATAAAACTTTGGATTCCTCTCTAAGTGAACCTGTTAGAAACAAGCCTATGGAAGATGACTGTCAAGAGAAAACAGTCATGGGAAGGCCCACAACTAATCCATGCAGTATTTAATGATCAGATACAGAGTAGGTCAACAAGAAAAGAAGGGAAGGATCCAAGTGGCAGGAGGAAAACAAGAAACACATCATGAGCCATTAAGCAAGAGAAAGTCACTCTTCAGGTTGATGCATACTTAGAGAGGATAAGGATTACGGGTAATAGTCAGCAAGCAAGTTTCTACTCCACCCTTTCTTGCTGACTCAAGTCAAGCAGCATCCCACTAGGAAGTAGCTGCTTCTGAGAATGGATGCAAGTAATTCTGAGTTGTCTTGTGAGGAGACCAATCTCAGCCCTCTTGCTCTGCTCGGACTCTCAAGGAGGGAAATGGCAGCCTTCTGAGCACTGAGTCTGTACAACTGGACAGTGTCACCATTAAAAGGTCAGCATGAGGGAATGGCTCACCTTTCAGCTCCTTCCATGTGTCTGAACTGGCAGGAGAAGGTTCAATACCCACCCCCCACACTCTTTTCTCAGGAGACACCCAGGGCCAAGGCTATGACTTGAGCAGAACAGGCTGGGGGCAGGTGGCCAAGGCAGGTCAGCAGTCAGCCAAGGCAAATGGGCTCCTCTGGTTACATGCCCCAGGGCAGGTGACAGGACCTAGTGAAATCAGGCTTTGCTCAGATCTTCAAGGCAAGATCTAGTCATATTTGAAAATTAGAGATAGTTCACCTCACAGTATTTTAGTCTGAATAATATAAGTTTAACTTAAGAGTCTAAAAAATACCATCTCTACATGTACCAGCTGAGCTCATGCCCGTCTTCTGTCTTAAAGTTTGGTGCCAAAGTCTTAGTTAAGAATAAAACAGGGGGTGGGGTGGGGGCAGGGCAGGGATTGGGAAGCTAGAGAGATAGCTCAGCAGTTTAGAGCACTTACTGCTCTAGTAGAGAACACAGATTCAGTACCCAGCACCCACAGAGTGGTTCCAACTATCTAACTCCAGCTCTGGGGGATCTGATCCTTTTCTGGCCTCTAAGGGTGCAGGGCATGCATATGGTTTGAGTAAAATATTTATATACATAAAAATTTTAAAACCAAGCACAGCAGGATCAGTGAGATGGCAGGGGAATTATAAGTCTAAGACCATCCTGGGCTATATAGCAAGTTCCAGGCTACCCTGAGCTATAAAGCAAAACCCTGTCTCAAAATATAATAATAACACAAACACAACTGATCCATCAATATATAAATTCTTTTTTTTTTCCCAGAAGAGGGGGGGTTAAAGACAGGGTTTCTCTGTGTAGCTCTAGCTGGCCTAGAACTCACACTGTGAACCAGGCTAGACTTAAACCCAGATTCGCCTGCCTCTGCCTCCCTAGTGTTGGGACTACCACACTTAGCAGAATTCACAATTCTTAATGCCAAGGGTTTGAAGTTTTGTCTTATATTCTCTCTCCTCTCTCTCTCTCTCTCTCTCTCTCTCTCTCTCTCTCTCTCTCTCTCTCTCTCTCTCTCTCTCTCTCTCTCTCTCTCTCTCTCTCTCTCTCTCTCTCTCTCTCTCTCTCTCTCTCTCTCTCTCTCTCTCTCTCTCTCTCTCTCTCTCTCTCTCTCTCTCTCTCTCTCTCTCTCTCTCTCTCTCTCTCTCTCTCTCTCTCTCTCTCTCTCTCTCTCTCTCTCTCTCTCTCTCTCTCTCTCTCTCTCTCTCCCCTCCCTCCCTCCCTTCCCCCCAACTCCCAGCCCCAAGACAGGGATTCTCTGCATAGCCCTAGCTGTCCTAGAACTCACTCTACACCAGGCTGGGCTCAAACTCAAGAGATCCACCTGCTTCTGCATCCTGAATGCTGTGATTAAACTCCTGTGCCATCACCACTCAGCTTTTCTTTTCTTTTTTTAAAGCAGGGTCTCACTATGTTCTGAAAGTTCCAAGAACCTCCAGCCTCAACACAAGTAAGCAAGACTAAAGTAACACCCACCCGCCCTCCTGCCCTGGCACTCCTTCAGTAAACTTTTACCAAACTTCACAAATAGTATAGATGACCTAAACACATGGAGAAAAGAACAAGAAGGTGTGTGGAGCTGAATTTGGAAAATGGCATTCACCTCTTCAGAGGTGACAGTCCCTTACATGCTGCCATAGTGTGTGCACTGTTCACAATCACAGGTTACCTAAAGACGCTTCTTTTTCATTTTTTGAGATGTTTCCCAAAGAAGCTAAAACATGCTCTTCAAGGCCATTTTGAAATGCAATATCAAAACTTGGAATTGAGGCAATGGAGATGGGTCATTAGATAGAGTACTTGCAGTACTTATCCACTGACTGAGTCTGGATTCCTAGAACACATGTAAAAGATGGGCAAACATGATGGTCCCTGTAATCCCAGAGACAGGAGACTGTTGGGGCTACACTAGCCAGAAGTGGCAAGCTCCAGATTCAGTGGTCCTGCCTGAATAAATACAGTGGAGAACAATTAAGGAAGATACCCAACAAGAACTTTGGGTCTCTACCCACATATGTGAACACTCATGCATACACATGCAAAAACATACACAAAAACTTGGAAGTATCCTTAATATCCAACAAAGGAAAAAGTATGAGTTCAGTTATCAACTTGATGAAACAGTCCTTAGTCATTATATGAATAACATTAAGAAAAAGATCACAGGTGTCCTGGAACTAGTAGGTCTGTAGACCTGACTGACCTCAAATTCAGAGATCAAAAGTTTCTGTCTCCTAAGTGCTAGGATTAAAGGCATGGGTTGCTGCCACCACCTGGCAATAGATATCTTTTTAATACATTTCCTTAAGAATGAAAAAAAAACATAAAAGGAATCTAGATTTAAAAGGCATTAAATAAGCAACTCAAGAATAGGAAGATGCACTATATGGAAGCATTGGCTGGAAAAAAAACAGAGAACATTGACTCCTTCCAAAGTCATCCACAAAGCCAGTACAATTCTAACCAAGTTCCCAAAGGGACATTTGTAGAATACCCATGACAGTATATGCATGCAAATAGCTCAGAAGAGTCTGAAAGCAAGCACAATTACACTATTAGATACCAAATTTACTATGTAAAGTCACAGGGGTCCAATAGAGTACTGGAACAATAGGTCTTACCAAGTAAAGTCTGTGCCATATCAAATTTGTACAATAGTGTGGTATGTGCTATAACCCCAACACTTGGTAAATTGAGGAGAAAATCTCTGATTTGAGGCCAATCTGGGCTACATAGCAAGACTCTGTCTTAAAAGTGTGTGTGTGTGTGTGTGTGTGTGTGTGTGTGTGTGTGTAGAGAGATCAGAGGACAGCTCGGAGGATCTGTTTCTACATGCACCATGGAGGTCCCAAGGATCAAACTCAGGGCATCAGGTTTGGCAGCAAGGTCCTTAACCCAGGAGCCATTTAGCAGGCCCTATCTTTTATCTTCTTGTAAATCAGTATACTTAGTAAGTCCAAATCTGTAACATCCTAGTGAAAAAAATTAATTATGATGATTGAGGCAGTCTATGTCGCATCAAGATAAACCTGATTCAACCAGGCAGTGGTGGCGCACACCTTTAATCCCAGCACTCGGAAGACAGAGACAGGTGATTCTCTGTGAGTTCAAGGCCAGCCTGGTCTACAGAGTGAGTGCCAGGACAGTCAGGGCTACACAAAGAAACCTGTCTTGAAAAATCAAAAAACAGCTGAGCGGTGGTAACTCACAACTTTAATCCCAGCACTTCGGAGGTAGAGGCAGGTGGATTTCTGTGAGTTTGAAGCCTGTCTGCTCTACTGAGAGGGTTCCAGGGCGACCTCCAAAGCTACAGAGGAACCCTGTCTTGAAAAACCAAAAAAAAAAAAAAAAAGAAAGAAAGAAAGAAAGAAAAATGAAACCACATGTTAAATTTATACCAAACTACATCTCCAAGTTAAATGTGTACATTATTTTAAAATATGAATACTTGCTAATTGCCAATGCTTTAGTAAAAATAAATATATGGTAACTGTGATAAAGTTACATGTATAAGGTAGTTATATGTTCATGTCACTGCAATAACTGAATTAGTCCTGAATGAGCGTATATAGCATGAACAAACAGCCACAAGCACGACTCTTTTTGTGTGTGACAGAGATAAGAGTCACCCTAGGTGGTTCAGGCTACCTTTATGACTGATTCTCTTGCCCCAAACCCCCTAAATGCTAGGATTATAGGGATATGCCACCACTCCCAGCCAGGATTCTTAAACTACTGTCATAAAGCCAGTCTTTACAGCGAAGACTAACTCCAGGATATGCACAAACTTAGAAACTATTCCTAGAAGCCGGGCAGTGGTGGCGCACGCCTTTAATCCCAGCACTTGGGAGGCAGAGGCAGGCGGATCTCTGTGAGTTCGAGGCCGGGCTGGACCGACAGCCTCCAAAACAATACAGAGAAACCCTGTCTCGTAAAAAAAAAAAAAAAAAAAAAAAAAGAAACTATTCCTAGGATGTTTATCCTGAGAGGTGGCATGACAGGTAATTTAAACTTCTTCCTTTTGCTTATTTTCCTTTTCCTTCCAAATATTCTAAATATGTTGTATTACTTTTTCAAAATTCTATAATTATAGAACTTGCAAAAAAGAAGAAAAATTCTGGAAGCACCCTTCAGCGAACCTCCTTGATAATATAAGGTTCACTATCACAACCAAGCACTTGACCTTGATGTGATGCAGTGTTCATTCAGCTCTCACATCAGGTGCAACTCTTATCTCAGTCATACTTTTGTGTAATCACAGTTGCTATCAGAGCTAGTTCTGCCCCTCAAAACCCTTCATGCTACTTCTTCAGAACCACACCACCTCCTGGCTTCCATTACTAACTCCTTGCAGCAACTAACCCTCCCTCGTCTCTAGTGTTATTTCAGGGTTACATAAATTCTTTCATAAGACATGACATGCACTCTTTTAAGTCTGGTGCTATCCCCAACTCAGGATAAGTCTATTGAGACAGCCTGGCAGTACAAATCAGTGGTCCTCAATACATCAAAAGGTTAGCATGATAATGCCTTTGAGCCTATATAAATGCCTATAATGTTAAAGGTTAAAACACTAAACTAGGAATCAAAACACTTGTGAAATTCTGACACAGAACAAGGATTCCCAGGAACAAATTTTAGACAGGTATTGGTCCAGCAGTCTTGCACAAGTATTTTATAGGAGAAAAATCTAAGGCTCAGTGCTCCTGTTTGGGTTTCAAGAACATGATGTGAAAGAAGGTGGGGCTTTCAGAGCTCTAGATTTCAGTCCTTGTGGAACTGAAGTAGGCCTGTCACATTCAAACACAACACAAGCTGTTTATTCCTTAATGGACAGTTTTCCAATGCTCATGCCTTTCCAAAAGCTATTTTCTAGAGTTGTTTCTGACCATACAGGGAACAATTGCAGGTGAAGTCTTAGTTCTACCTACTGGTTTAGCAAGCTCAATCAAGGCCCAATCCTGTTTCTATGTTCACAAGACTCACCTCATCTCTCCAGTTATTAGTGGTTCCCAACCTGTGGGTCAAGACCACTGAAAAACAGGTATTTACATTACACTTCATAACAGTAGCAAAATTACAGTTATGAAGTAGCAATGAAAGTAATTTTACGGTTGTGGGGGTGGGGTCACCACAACATGAGGAACTATATTAAAAGTTCGCAGCATTAGGAAGATTGAGAACCTCTGGGTTACCCGAACACAAATTCAAACTTTCCCCTTCCCTGCAGATGCCTAGATTCACTTTATCTTTGTTCACTGGCTAATCTCCTAAGTCCTCACTATAGCTACTTCACTGAATATCTGGTTTACCCCTGGGTGTGACATAGGGCAGGCCTTCACAGATCTAGGCTTAGAGGGCAAACACTCCAGGAACTTACTTCTTGAACACCACACCTTCTTAGTAATGTCCTTGTTTTTCCAAAAAGACTGCTAGAGACAGGTAAAAAGCTATACTAAAACCCCAGGCATTTTCCCATGCCTTTGCGTTAAAAAAAATTTTCAGCACTTCCCATAATTGTTTTCAGTTTTGCTAATATGGGCACCACTATAAATCAGCATTCCATCTAAGTGGAATTTAAAGTCATGGTAAAAGGCTAGGCATGGTGGCACATACCTGTAAACCCAGTACTCAGAGGTTAAACAGGAAGGTTGCATGGTTAGGCAGTCAAGGTTATATAGTGAGACCCTAGCTCAGAAAAGAAAACTAAAGAGAAGTAAAAACAATACCCTGGCCAGGCCAGTGAGATGGGTAAAGGTGGTTGCTGCACAAGCTTAACAGCCTGGGTTGATCCCTAGGACCCTGTAAAGGTAGAAGGAGAAAAGCTGCCACAAGTTGCTCTCTAACCTTCACATACACCTCCCCTCCCCCAATAATAATAATGAAAGAACTTAAAAATAGTACGGGGTTTGGAGTCCTGAGCCAGGCTGCCTGCATTCGAGTCAGGCCTCTGTTATTACATACTGTTTCACTCACACTGTGTGCCTCAGTTTCTCATCTACAACACAGTAATGAGCTACTGAGCTCAAAAGACTGTTACAAGCAAATATATGTAAAGATACTACCAGGCACAGAGGAAGCAGGCCCTGAGTGGTAGAAATAATGCTTAGCAAAAAGCAAGAGGTGGGTCAGAACATATGATGAAAACTTGTTTAAATTTTTAAACCGGTTAGGCTGAGCATAGTAGTACTCAGTCTTTGCTAGGGAAACACAGGCAGATCAATGTTGAGTTCATGGCCAGCCTGCGCCATAGTGAGAACCTGTCTCCAAAAGAAAGGATGTGAAGTGGGGAAGCTCTACACCAGTACTCTAGAAACCATGCCACTACCTCTGTGAGCCTCAGCACATCCTACTCTGATAAAGAAACAGCCCGTTTCTAGATCCTTCCCTGTGGTACTGGAGATTAATGTTTAATGTAAAGATTCTGTTCTTCCAAATTGTTTAAAATACCAAAAAAAAAAAAAAAAAGAAGATGGTGACAGAAAGTAGTATTATTAATTTTTGTTTTTTGAGACAAGATCTCCTTAAGTAACTGGCTGTCCTAGAGCTTCCTATGTAAACCAGGCTGGCCTTGAAATCACAGAGATTCCCCCTGCCTCTACCTCATGAGTGTTGGGGCTAAAGATGTATGCCACCATGCCCTGCTCCATTGCTACTGCTATTATTGGCAATTATGCTCCCTCTGAACTTTGAGGGCAATGTCTCTTTTGAAATCCAAAAGTCTGGAACTACTCTATTATGCAATTATACTTCCCAAAACACTAGAGGCCTTAGACACAGAGACCTCAAAACTGCCTAATATCAATGCCTACCTTATTCTATTTCAGTTAAGAAACTTAAAAAATGAGAAATGAGCCGGGCGTTGGTGGTGCACGCCTTTAATCCCAGCACTCGGGAGGCAGAAGTAGGCCGATCTCTGTGAGTTCCAGGCCAGCCTGGTCTACAGAGTGAGTTCCAGGACAGCCTCCAAAACAATATAGAGAAACTCTGTCTGGAAAAAAAAAAAAAAAAGAATAACTCTGCTCAGGAATCTGCTCTTCTGTTAACTTCCTTTACCAATCATTCTACCTCTTGGGCTCAAGCTTCCTTCTCCTAAAATAGCCACATCTTTTAATGCTACTGCTATCTGGCACTCAGTTTTCAAACCAAAGGAACTAACGTGAAATCTCTAATAATGCTTCATTTAAGGGCTTTCCCACACAGTCAAGAGCATCTTGTAGATGTTTATTCTACCCAGGTACAAAAGAAAATCAGTCTATAAAGGAAATTTAGTCTAAATCCCCTTATCTTCATTAAAAACACACACACCCCTCAAGATAGTTAATAAAAAGGCTGTTTCTTGAAAATAGTTTTATATATAGGATACATCTAGCCCTATTAGAATGCCTTACTTCTTACCTATCCTTTGGTGGCCATCAAATTTAAAAATATTAAAGACTTTATTTTTAATTACGGGTATGTGTTTATGTGTAGGTATGTGCACATATGTACAGGTGTTCTCAGAGGTCAGAAGAAGACACTTAGGGGCTGAAGTTGGCTCATCAATTAAGAGCCCTTGTTTTTGTGGAAACCTGAGTTTCATTCCCACCACCCACATGAGCTACTCAAAATACCTGTAACTCCAGTCTCAAAGGACCCAACGCCTTCTGACCTCAGCAGACACCAGGCATACAGGTGGTATATATATATATATATATATATATATATATATATATATATATATATATGTATATATGTTTGTATGTATGTATGTATGTATATATATATATGTATATACAGGCAAAAGACTCATATAAAATTATATATCTGGAAAAAAAAAAGAAAAGAAAAAAGAGGACACTGAATCTCCCAGAGCTGGAGTTACAGGTGATTGTGAGCCACTTAGTATGAGTGCTGGGAATTGGTAAGTCATCTCTCCAGTGCAAATTCAAGGTATTTGTATACATCACTATATAACTAAACATCAGCCACAACATACCATATTCATACTTTATATATTACAGAGATACAGGAGTGAGGCATGATGATGCATACCTGCAATCTCAGAACAAGTAGTGGAGGATCTCAGGAGTTCAAAGCCAGCCTCAACTTGTGTTGCAACATAGCAAGTTTAATGCTGACTTGTGTTACATGAGACCTGTCTTAAGAAACAATGCTGGGCATGGTGACATAAACCTTCAATCTTAACACTTATGATGCAGAGGCAAGGCGACCTCTGAATTCCAAGCCAGTCAATGCTACATAGTAAGATCTGACAAAAAAATAAACAAGTGGGCCAGGGATGAAACTCAGTCACAAAGAGTGTGCCTATATTACTGAGTTCCTGTGTTTAATCTCCAGTACCATTGAGCAAGACAGAGAGATTTTTAGTCTAATATACTTTAAAATAATTTTAATTCATTAACTGAAGTTAATAAATATCATTTTACCATGTCTTATTAAAAAGAAAAAAAAAGGACAGGACATATGTGTATGCAAGGCTATAATACCAGTACTCAGGAGGTTGAGACAGTTAGAGCTTTCAGTTCAAGGCTGGCCAGAACTGCAAAGCAAGACCCTGTCTCAAAAACATAAAGCATGAAAATTCTTTCTTGTAGTGCATATTAACTATGAGAATATTTAGTGTATAGTTATTAAATGGATCAGAGGCAGTCTCTTAAAGAAAAGCCTATTTTAAGAACTTAAGCACACAGAGAAATACTTTTTATATGACCATATAATAAAAGGTCCAGAAATTTTTTATAGACTGCATTAAAAAATTTTAAGTTGGTAATAATTATAACTAAATTTCATATTAACCTATCAACCAGTCATTTTTATTTCATAGTTTGTAAGTACTTGAAATATGCTGCTGCATATTCTTTTGATTCGGTATTTATTCAGTCAACAAACTTTGGGTGTTATGATATTTAAGTATAAAAACCTTTTCCAAAAGTGCAAAGAACATAAAAAAAATGTGTGCATAAAATACTCAGTGGGATCAGTGAGACCACTAAGCTGGTAAAGATGCTTGCCACCAAGCCTGATGATCTGAGTTCAATCCTTAGGACCCACATGGTGGAAAACTGATGCTCATATGTTGTCCACCAACCTCCACAACTGCTTGCACTCCCACTCGACATAAACAAGTGCAATAAAAGCAAGTTACACTCAGTGGTTCTCAAAGTGCCTGAGATACATCTAAGAAGACTTAACCTGGATGGAAATGAACTCCAGTGAGTTCTCTGTCACATGTTAAAAATGGTGGCACACGCCTTTAATCCCAGCACTCGGGAGACAGAGGCAGGCGGATCTCTGTGAGTTCCAGGCTAGCCTGGTCTACAGAGTGAGTTCCAGGACAGCCTCCAAAACAATACAGAGAAACCCGGTCTCGAAAAACCAAAAAAAAAAAAAAAAAAAAAAAAAAAAAAGACTTTAATCCCAGCCCTAGAGAGGCAGAGACAAGAGGATCTCTGAGTTCAAAGTCAGTCTGGTCTACAAAGTGAGTTCCAGGACAGCTACGGCTATAGAGAGAAACCCTGTCTCAAAACAAAACAAAACAAAAACCAGTCAGGTGTTGGTGGCATCCACCTATAATCCCAGTGCTGGGGAGACAGAGGCAGGAGGATCTCTGTGAGTTCGAGACCACCCTGGACTACCGAGCAAGTTCCAGGACAGCCTCCAAAACAATACATAGAAACCCTGTCTCGGGGAAAAAAAAAAAAAAAAGAGTAAATGAGACAGCCTACCTGGTCCATGAAAAAGGCTAAGTGGAAAAGATCAACATACTTAAATTTGCAAATAAACACAAGAGAAACCCCAAACCTAGCCTGTTCAAATATTCCTCCACCAATATGGAGGTCAAAATAAACTAGTAAGCTATGTATTTCTGTCTCCATGGCAATTTATCAAAGGAGGGAAAGAAATGTAGTAAAATGTAAACACTAAGAACCATTCACTATTAGGGGTAGGAAGTCTCTACTAAAATTACAAGCTATCAATTTTGCATTAACTCTTTTCACTTTTGCTGTTTTTAATGACTGCTATCCTTTTTTAAAAAAGGGTTATTAAAAAGCGTAAAATAATTTTCCCAAGTAATTTACTTGGAAATTTGCTAGAAAAACAAATTAGCGTACTAAATAAAATGTAACAAAAAATCAACTGTATTTCCAAGAAACAAAAATTGTTCAAACAAACCAGCTTAGCAAAATTGTGCCTATTTAATCTTTTGTGGATTATCCCGTTAATACTAATCAGCAACATTTAAAAGTCATTCTAAGCCATGCATGGTGGTGCATGCTTGTATTTCCCGACATTCAAGAGCCTGAGGCAGAAGAATAGCTACGGTGGTTTCAGCCAGATGAGTTCCAGGGCAGTGTGGATCCTTTCTCAAAATAAAAGCCATCGTAGTATGTGCATATAACATCTTCACTACACGCAACATACTCATCTTTTACACAAAACTTAAAGTAGAACCAAACTCTGGCCATTTTCCCCCTGCTGGGCACACTTCATGAAATACACGAGGGAAAAAAAAATCCAAGAAATCACATAGGTTAAGTGCTGGTATCTCTCTCTTCCAGAGTAGGGTCAAATGCGTGTCTACCCGCAAATGTCACTGTCGCCTCCAGAAGGCTGCCAATTCTCTTTAACTCTACGGAGTACAAAGAGGCCTGAGCACCGAAAACACCTGTCCTGGACAACCGGAGGGTGGTGGGGACAGTCACCCGCGAGAGAGTGCACATCCGGCCACACTGCCCCGGGGCAGCCGAGGTCCGAGGACCCCGGGGATGGACACTGGCAACGCCGATCCCTGTACCGGCGCCTCGCACAGCGACAACAGGGAGACAAGTCACGCCGGCCAGGACGCGCCCGCGCCCTCCCGGCTGCACCGTGCCACCTCATCCCGGCGGCCTGCCCTCGGCCGCCGCCCCCCCGGTCGCCACCGTCCGTGTCGCGGCCCGGGCCCCGCTCCCTCAGGCCGGAGCTCCCCGCGCGCTCCCCGCCCCCCCCCCGTCGCCACCCGCGTCGCGCTCCCCTCACTCAAGCCGGGCTACCTGGAGGCCAGGGCGGCGGAGCACTTCACCCAGGGCCCCAGGTCGCAGAGGGCCCGGTGCTCCGGGTTCCTCTCCTTCACCCGCTCCACGTGGTAGGCGTAGATGGAGAGCAGGATCCCGGCGGCGCACACTGCATACCGGGCCACCCGTTCCCACCGCGGCACCGACACTCTCAGCAGGACGGGCGCCGCCATCTTCCCCCCTCCGCCGCCGCCGCCGCCGCCGCCGCCGTCGCCTCCCTCCGCCTCCACCTCAGACGCCGCCGCCCGTCGGGGCCCGACCCAGCCGCCGCCGCTGCCGCCGCCGCCTCCGCCGCCGCCGCCACCGCCGCGCCCCATTGGCTCGGTCGCCTCCTCCGGGCCCCGCCCCCACAGGCGCGCGGCCCAACCGCCCCGAGAGGAGTGAGGCGGACTGGGCGGGGAAGGCGCGCGCGGGCACGGAGGGAGGGGCGGAGCGCGCAACCGCCGGGGAGGCGGTGCGGCGCATGCGGGGGGCGGGGTCTGAGGGAGGGAAGGGCTTGAGGGAGGGCGGGGCTTGGCCAGAATTGGGGCGGGGCGAGGAAAGAGCTCGTCTGTGGGGAGGGAGGAGGCGGAGCGCGCAGCAGCAGGGAGGCGGCGCGGCGCATACGGAAGGCGTGGCTGCCGGAGTGGGCGTGGTTTAACTTAAAAGGGGCGGTGTGGAGCAGAAGCGCGCGGGCGGGGAAGAGGCGGAGGTCTCAACCTGCCAAGGCCGCGTGGCGCAAGTGGAAGGCGGGACTGAGGTATTGGATTCATTAGACTGGAGGGCGCGGTCAAAGAAGAGGCGGGGTAAAGTGGGGCGGAGAAGGCGCGAGCGGAGGGAAAGGGTGGAGCGCAAAACCACTGGTGTGTTGTTGGAAGGGGGCCGAGGCGCGATCGGGGGAATTGAGGGGTGTGGCTGAGTAAGGGGTGAGGCGCAAGGTGGCTTGGTTTAGCCCTAGGGGGGATGTTGTAAGGGATCGATTTCAAAGATGCTATTACTGTGCATGACTGGGTAAGCACTTGGCCCCTGGTAGCAGTCAGATGCCCTTCTCCCCCTCCTTTCCGTCGTTATCACTTGATATTTCTTATCCAATCCAAATTATCCCTGACCAATGGCTCCAGAGCTCCAGAGACACGTTTGCATGACATGATCTACCCAGGCACCACCTCCAGTCATCTTGTGTTCAACATGTGAAAAACTTTTTTCTTAAATATGCAAAACTATTTTTATATTTCAAAAAACCTATTTTTAAATGTGTTCATGAATACTTCTCTATAATTTGGATTTGATATGGACTTAACATTAACTCATACAAAAAGGATAAAAATGAACAACAACAAATCAAGACATGGGAAAGGGAACGAAAGGGGAGACGTGAGAAAATCGATAAGCAGGTCGTAGGGGCTTTGCACAACTGTTAACATTGAGCCATAACTGACTCTGAGCTTTCTAGTGGCCAAAACTGGGAAGGAAAACACATGTAATGGCATCTGTGTCTATGAAGAAATAAACTGATTATGGATATTGCTAGCTTTTGCCCAGTGCAGCGCTCAGGCTCTGGGGGTGCTACATAGTTACTTTGACTAGTAAGTAATGTTTTCAACTAAGTATACAATGTTAAGGTAACAAATCACCCCAATCTTTTGCAGCTTTAAACAAGCAAAAACATGGGTTGTTTTTTTTTTTTTTTCCAGTTTTTCTGGGTCAGGAATCTGGATGCAATTTAGCATGATCCTCCAGCTTGGAGTGTCTCCACCTTTCCTCTCATCTTTGTCTTCCTCTCCTCCTCTGCCTTGGATCAAAATAAAATGTGAGGCAGGGCTGTAGTTATCTCAAACCCTGAGCGTCCTCTTGCAGGTTCACTCTGGCTGCTTGGCAGTAACAACAGTTCCAATTTGCATCTCCAGAAAATGCAGCACCCCCCCACCCCTGCCGCCATAGTAAGGGGTCAAAAAGAAGGGAAATATGAACATTAGAGCACTTGGGTGGTGTATTCCAGGCTTTGGGTTAAACCTCCCCAGGCGGAGAGAGAGAAGGGATGAAATCGAAATCCTTAAAAATTATCTTATTGGGCCTTGTGTTGGTGGCGCAAGCCTTTAATCCCAGCACTCGGGAGGCAGAGGCAGTCTGATCTCTGTGAGTTCAAGGCCAGCCTGGTCTACAGATCGAGTTCCAGGACAGCCTCCAAAACAATATAGAGAAACGTTATCTCAAAAAAACAAAGAAAAAATTATATTATTGGTGTGTGTGTGTGTGCGTTCACACATGTGAAGACACAAAGATCACTGAGTGTAATCTTCTGAGTGTCTTTCCAACTTACTTCCATGAGACAGGGTCACTGAATTTGGAATCTGGCTGCTCAGACTCTGAGGATCCATCTGTCTCTGCCTGTCCCCACATCCAGTGCCAGGGTTATGAATAGGTGCAACCACATACAGCCACATTAAGTAGGTGCCAGAGGTTTGAACTCAAGTCCTCATGCTTGGGCAGCAAGCATTTTTTACCAACTGAGTCACCTCTCTGGCCTGTGTCTTTTATTGTTACATGTTCTCAGAAAAGATATCCTATCACTTTCATACATTGTTACTTAGGAAGAAGGAAGTCCCACCAGGCACTGGAGTCTATGCCTCAAGCCACGTCCCTGTAAAGGCCTGTGACTCTAGCTTTGAGGAATCCAATGCCCTCTTCTGACCTCCATGAACAAATAAGTACATTCATCCACACATATATGTACAAAAACTCTGTGTGTGTGTGTGTGTGTCTCTGTCTCTCTCTCCCCCCCCACACACAAACTTAAAATTAAAAAATATATATGGGAGGAAATAATTGTTTGGAATAAAGGAGAGAGTATCATAGGACTTAGGTTCATCTGCTTGCTACTTGAAAGCCAATACTTCAGAGAAATTTGGCTAAATGAAGTCAGGTTTAAGAGAAAAGCCCAGGCAGTGGTAGCAAACACCTTTAATCCCAGCACTTGGGAGGCAGAGGCAGGCAGATCTCTGTGAGTTCAAAGGTAGCCTGGTCTACAGAGTGAGTTCCCAGACAGGCTCCAAAGCTACACAAAGAAACCGTGTCTTGAAAAACAAATAAAAGAGCAGAGGATAACAACCTGGTCTATAGATCAAGTTCCATGACAGTCAGGGATGTGCAGAAAAATCCTGTCTCAAAAAAAAAAAGTAGAAGATTAAGAAGGTGCCACTGCCCTCCCCCCAAAATACCATCTGAAGGGACTCAGGTATGCAAAGAGACGTTTATAGGAGGAAGGGAAAGGGACGGTGGGGCAGAAAAGGTACAAGATACTAAAGTGTCTCTCTTGCTGGGCATTCTCCCACTCCTTGCCACCCAGAAAAATCTTTAGGTAAAGACACTGCTTTTCTATAGGTCAAATTCTGTGAAGCACTAGTCAGTCTCTCTACAGAGCCAAAAAGTGCCATTTCAAAAGCAGGAGGGGAGCCGGGCAGTGGTGGTGCACGCCTTTAGTCCCAGCACTCGGGAGGCAGAGGCAGGCGGATCTCTGTGAGTTCGAGGCCGGGCTGGACCGATAGCCTCCAAAACAATACAGAGAAACCCTGTCTCGTAAAAACCAAAAGAGAGAGAGAGAGAGAGAGAGAGAGAGAGAGAGAGAGAGAGAGAGAGAGAGAGAGAGATTGCTGCCAGCTCAACGCCCTGACATTTTGTTTTGTTTTTTGTTTATGGTTTTTCGAGACAGGGTTTCTCTGTATTGTTTTGGAGGCTGTCCTGGAACTTACTCTGTAGACCAAGCTGGCCTCGAACTCACAGAGATCCGCCTGCCTCTGCCTCCCAAGTGCTGGGATTAAAGGCGTGTGCCACCAACGCCCGGCCTTTTTTTTTTTTTTTTTTTTTTTGCGCCCTGACGTTTTCTGAATGCTTCTTCAACAACCTCAGACTTGATTTTCTGAATTCTGTGCTTTCCCCCATCATTTTGGAAACAATCCCTGCAAGGATTGAGCAGCAGTCTTGAGGTATAACAATAGCTGGGCCAGAAAGCTTTAGAATACAGTCTGAATGTCCAAGGTCCCCCAGGTCCCTTTCAGAAAACAGCCTATGGAGAGGAAACAGGTGTTATTTTCATATTTGAGTACATTTTCATTAATATGAGTACAGTTCATATGTCATGTTTAAACTCGGGAGAGCTGAAACAGGAAGATTTCAAGTTCAGGGCCAACCTGAACTACACTGAGGGACCCTGATTCTCAAACAAACTTTTAAAACCCTGTGCCCTGAGTCAGGCTATGGTGGCACACTCCTTTAGTCCCAGCACTCAGGAGGCAGAGACAGGCAGATCTCTGTGAGTTCCAGGCTAGCCTGGTCTACAGAGTGAGTTCCAGGTCAGTCAGGACTGTTTCACAGAGAAACCATGTCTCAAAAACCAACAACAACAACAAAAAGACAACACCACCAAAAATAACCCTGTGCCATGATCTAATATACATACAGAATTAGGCTGGGTGGTGAGTGCCGGCACATGTATTTAATCCCTGCACTCAGGAGACAGAGATAAACTGATCTCTGTGATTTTGAGGTTAGCAAATCTCTGAGTATGAGGTCAGCCTGGTCTAAAAGCAAGTTCCAGGACATCCAAGGCTACACAGAGAAACCCTGTCTCAAAAAGAAAGGAAGGAAGGAAGGAAGGAAGGAAGGAAGGAAGGAAGGAAGGAAGGAAGGGAAAGGAGAAAAAGATTTAGGATTTTACCACCGAATAACAAAATAACTGTTATACTTATTTATCTTGGAGTTTTTTTGTTTGGTTGATTGTTTGTTTGTTTCTGTTGTATCTACCCTATGCTATAAGTCCCCCAGGTGAAAGTTCTTTCTCTATTTTCTTAACTACTATATAGGTCAGAAAGACAGGATCTGGCCAAAGGGTGGGAACCTACTAAGCAGATTTTGAATGAATGAATGACTAGGTGAATGAATTCTTTAAAAGGTTATCTTATATGCAAATAATATTTGAAGAGCTGAAAACAATGGTTCCCAACTATAATCCCAGATAGTACCCCATTGCTTAAGAGCATTGACTAGGATCCCTACATTTCACTAGCTGTGGGTGTGGCAAGCTGCTTGCTCCCTCTACCCCATTGTCTTCATCTATAAATTAGAAGTGCTGTACTAATGGCCTGGAGGGCTTAAGAGGGATGAAATGCTTGGCGCCTGACACCTGGCAGTGTTCAGTAAATGCTCCCTATTGTTACCTTAATCCTCTCCATGGGTGAAAATGAAACACAGCACTGGGTAAGATTAAAACCTTCCAGAACCAATGGCCTAAAATAAACACTCAAAATTTATCTCCATTTCAACAACTATGAAATACATAATTTAAAATGTGATACCAGCTGGGCCGTGGTGGCACGCTCCTTTAATCCCAGAACTGGGGAGGCAGAGGCAGACAGATCTCTGTTCGTTGAAGGCCAGTCTGGTCTACAGAGCATGTTCCAATACTGCCAAGGCTGTTACACAGAGAAACCCTGTCTAAAAAAAACAAAAGACAAAAGACAAAAAAAAAACAAAACAAAACATAAAATGAATGAATGAATAGGATTCCTGTGGAGAGGGCAGGAATGTGTATTTTTTAGCAAAATTGTCTAGGCAGTTGTGGGGTGTGTGTGTGTGTGTGTGTATGTGTGTGTGTGTGTGTGTGTGTGTGTGTGTTTTGGTTTGGATTTTTTTGCTTGTTAGAGACAGAGTTTCTCTGTATAAAAGCCTCGACTGTCCTGGAACTCACTTTGTAGACCAGGCTGGCCTTGAACTCACAGAGACCTACATGTCTCTGTCTCCCAAATGCCAAGATTAAAAGGCATCCACCACCATGTCTGGGTGCCCTAGGCAGTCTTTTTTTTTTCCAAGTGCCTAAGTAATCTTTATGATGAGATCTGCATGTTTGCTTGTTTGTTTGCTTGGTTTAAGACAGGGTCTCCCTAAGTAACCCAGAATGTTCTCAAATTCATGATCCTTCAGCCTTAGACTCCCAGGTAGCTGGGATTACAGGATAGTCTCAGATGGGCATGGTAGTTCTCACCTATAATCCCAGAAGATGGAAGAATAGCAAGTAGGTTATTTTTTGTTTTTTAGTTTTTTGAGACAGGGTTTCTCTATGTAGACTTCACTGTCCTAGAACTAGCTTTTGTAGACCAGGCTGCCCTTGAACTCACAGAGATCTGCCCGCCTCTGCCTTGCAAGTGCTGGGATGAAAGGTGTGTGTTACCACTGCCTGGCTAACACCACAATGCTAAGGTCCACCTGCAGAAGAACCAGGTTCAAAGCCAGCTCACATACTCTTAGTACAACCTACCACTTCATTGGTTGGACAGTTATAGGTCTCGGTGTTGTGATGACAGTGGCTGTGAATTACCCTCAGTTCCTACTCATCTGATCTTCCCACCATGAGAGTTTGTCTCCTCAGTGTGAGCAAGCAGGGGGTGGGGAGAGAGAAAGACAGAGTCAGGCGGAAGCATCAATCTTTTGTAATCAAATCGTGGGAATGACATGTTATCGCTTTCCTTTATTATGTTGCTTGGAAGCAAGCAGGCAATCGAGCAGGTCTGACCTACACTAATGAGGAAAAGATTACAATACACGATAACTACCATGAGGTGGAGATTACTGGGACCCACGTCAGAAGGTGACAACTACAGAAAAGGGAGGAAGAGAAAAGAAAAGGAAGACACTCCGGTGCTATGGTTTGGATATGCACTATTCCTCAAGAAGGCTGCTAGGTCTCTAGAAGTTAGCACTGCTGAGAGATGACTAGACCTAATGAGGGTACTAACTTTAGTAATGGCTTAATCCACTCATAAACTCATACTGACTGGACTATTAGGAGATGGGGCTTGGTGGGAGGATGCTGGCCACTGGAGGAGTGAATTTGAAGAGTGTGCCTTGCCCTGACCCCCTCCTACCTGTCCCTCTCTTCTTCCTGGCTGCCCTGTGGTGAGCAACTTTGTTCCATCATCGCTTTCCACCAAGCTGCTTTGTTGCGGAATATTCCTTTACAGTGTCTGAAGATGTGTCACTACGAATGATTTAATAAAGAGCACAATGGCCAATAGCTCAACGGGAAGAGGTTAGGCAGGACTTCTGAGGACAGAGAGGTCTGGGGAAGAAGACAGGTGGAGTCACCATCAGACAGAGAGGAACAGACACTCAGGACGAGAGGTAAAAATGTAGATTAATAGAAATAAGTTAACTCCAGCACTCGGGAGGCAGAGGCAGGCAGATCTCTGTGAGTTCAAGGCCAGCCTGGTCTACAAGAACTAGTTACAGGACAACCTCCAACGCCACAGAGAAACTCTGTCTCAAAAAAAATAAGTTAACTCAAGTTATAAGAGCTAGTAGGACACACCTAAGCTAGAGGCTGAGCTTTCATAATTAATAACAAGAATGAAAAACCATACCAATACAAAGTACTCAAAAAAGAGGAGATGATGGGAGAAGTCCTGTATATATGTCAATAAAGCACTGTTGGCCAATAGGGAAGAAAGATAGGTGGGACTAGGAGTCGAGGAGTATTCTGGGAAGGAGAAACACAGGGAGTCACCATGTAGCTGCCATAGGGGTAAGAAGTCCAGACCCTTTCTCTGGTAAGAGAAATACTTAGATTAACAATTATGGAGTAAATACTTAAGTCAGAGATAGCCAGTAAGAAACCAAACAAGCTGCCAACAGCTTCATAATTAATATAGCCTCCTGTGTGTTTATTTGGGACTGATACAGCTCTGGAACAAGGCTGGCGGGAAAGCTTCTCTCTACAAACAAGTCTCCATGTCATTTTTTGGGGAGCTAGCATCCCCAAAGGAAATTCCAACTATGGCATTCAGCAGTCCCCATAGTCCAAAGCAATGCAGTCATTCAATCATGGCCTGAGACCTCTGAACCCACGAGCCAAAATGAACCCTTCCTCCCTTAAGATCATTTCTTCAGGTCCTAAGTTAGAGCGATAGAAAACCAGCACAGTGCAGGTCATAGAAAGGTGGAATTCTCTGATTGAAAAGACCCACAAAGCCAACCATTCACATGATGCCTGTATTTTCACTATAGTCCCTTGCTGAGTAGCTTTTCATTCTACATCCACATGGCCTGATTAGAAACGGAATGCTGTGAGCCAATGAAATGACTTAGGCGGTAAAGGTGCTTCCTGCACTCGCTGGCTACCCTTAAGTCAACTTGACACACACTTGATACACAAAGGTGTCTGAAAGGGAACCTTCATTGGCAAAATGCCTCCATAAGACTGTATTATAAGGCCCTTTCTTAATTAGTGACTGATGGGGGAGGGCCCAGCCTACTGTGGTGGTGCCATCCCTTGGCTGGTGGTCCTGGGTTCTATAAGAAAGCAGGCCGAGCAAGCCATGAGGAGCAAGCCAGTAAGCAGTACCCCTCCTTGGCCTCTGCATCAGTTCCTGCATCCAAGTTCCTCCCACATTTGAGATCCTGTGCTGACTTCCTGCAGCGATGAACAGTAAAGTGGAACCCTTTCCTCCTCAACTTGTTTTTGGTCACAGTGTTTCACAGCAACAGTAACCCTAAGACACTGTGCAAGCCTCACAGTTTGAGTTCAATCCATAGAACCCACAGTGAAAGGGGGGGCCTGAAAGTCATCCTCTGACCTCCACATACACACTGAGACATGCAAGCGCCATCACTCATACACGCACATATCGCACACAAGTGAAATGAGCTTTAAAAGAAAAGAAATGGGGCTGGAGAGATGGATCAGTGGTTAAGACTGCTCTTCCAGAGGACCCAGGTTCAACTTCTAGCACCTACATGACAGCTTACAGCTGTCTGTAATTACAGTCCCAGGAGACAGACACCCATGGCAAAAGACTGATGCACATACAATAAAAATAAATTAAAAAAAAGAAAAGAAATGGAATCTTGTGCTAGGGATGTAGCTTAGTGATAGAAATTGCTTAGGATCCCCCAGTGAGGGACTGGGGGTATGACTCAGAGGTATATCACTTGTCTGCCATGCTCAAGGAAGGCTTTGGAGTCAGTCCCCAGCACTGGAGACAGATGGACAGACGGCCAGATGGACAGACAGAGAAAGAAAACAGATGGGCAGACAGACGTTGGTGGCGCATGCCTTTAATCCAGCACTCGGGAGGCAGAGTCAGGTGGATCTCTGTGAGTTTGAGGGCAGCCTGGTCTACAAGAGCTAGTTACAGGACAACCTCCAAAACAATACAGAGAAACCCTGTCTCCAAAAAAAAAAAAAAAAATATATATATATATATATATATATATATATAGAGAGAGAGAGAGAGAGAGAGAGAGAGAGAGAGAGAGAAAGCAGACAGGCAAGGTGGAGACAGCCCAGTTTGCAGAGTGTTTATCTAGTATAGACAAAGTCTTGAGTTCATTACCCAGAACCACATAAAACTGGATATGGAGCGCAACATGCTTGAAACCCTGGACTCTGGAGTTGGAGGCAGAAGGGTCAGGAATTCAGGATCATCCTCAGCTACCCAGCAAGCTTGAAGCCAACCTAAGATACGTGAAACCCTGTCTAAAATAAGAAAATGAAAGAAATGAAATCCTTGTTATGCTGGGACAAAAACAATGTGTCTGCAACATTGACCATGATACGTAAGCATCTATACACCATGGACTTGGTGAAAAGGTCAAAATGTACTCTAGTCTCTTAACAGCTTTAATAAAAGCTAGAGTATATTGCCTAACACTTGAGAGGTTGAGGTAGGGAGAGTTCTAATTCAAGGACATCCTGGGCTACACATTGAGACCCTGTCTCAAAACAAAAATGTATATATATATATATATGCATGTATGTGCCTGTATATATATTTAAGGGAGGGTGTTTCGAGACAGGGTTTCAGTGTGTAACAGCCTTGGCTGTCCAGGAACTAGTTCTATAGACTAGGCTGGCCTCAAACTCACAGAGATCCGCCTGCCTCTGTCTCCCAAGTGCTGAAAGTAAAGGTATGTGCCACCACTGCCTGGCTAAAAATGTTTATTCTTTCCATATATGCCCATCAGATCAAGACCTCTCTCAACCATCTTTGGATAAACTTCTGTTTGCAGTAAATTGTTATTAACACAGAAACCCACAGCTGGCCAAGACACAGAAAATAAGAGGCTGCTGAATGCTCAGCCCTAAAGGGAATATATATATATATGCATCCTTCCATGACCAAGGCTCAGGGATCACTCAAAAGAGAGGGAGGAAAGAGTGTAAGAGCCAGAGGCAGTGGCTAACTACAAGGAAACACCTGAACACAGCAGAAACGCTGCACATACGGTTTCCCAGTGGTTGTGACAGCATGCACAAAACCTGTGCAACCCCAAACCAGATAAAAGTCCAGAATGGGAGAGGGGAGCAATTGGCAATTGTCTGCTGCTGCAAGAAGAGGGGCCAGTTTTCTCTGAGAGGGCAGCTGCTAGTGAGCTGACCTCACTCCAGTGGAAAACCACACAGCCAAGAATATTTTGGGCAACACAAATTGGTCTGGAAAGGTAAGAAAAGAAAAATGTCCCAAAGTTAGGTGGATAGAGAACAGGGAGAGGATCCGAGAAGAACTGAGAAGGAGAACATAATCAAAACATGTTATGTGGCCGGAATGGTGGCGCACTCGGGAGGCAGAGGCAGGTGGATCTTTGTAAATTTGAGGCCAGCCTGGTCTACAGAGTGATTTCCAGGACAACCGATGCTGTTACACAGAGAAACCCTATCTCAAAAAGACCAGAGGTGGGGAGAGGGGGACTATCTTAGGGATCATGTGGTTTCATTCTCTACTTTTATTTTACTCTTTGTTTCCATCTTTTTTATTTCTTGAGATATGGGTTTATTATGCTGCCCAGGCTAGCTCTGAACTTCTAGCTTCAAACATCAATCACTCTTGTCTGAGCCTCTCCAGTTGCTGTGAATACAGACTACATCCCACCACATCATACCCTGGTTGTCAAGATGAGAAAACTGGGTGCCAAAAAGGCTAAGACAGGCTGGGATGGGACTTAGTTGATAGAATGCTTACCTAGCAGAAAGTTCTGAATCTAGGTTTGAACCCTGGCACCCTGTTTCAAAAGTAAATAAATAGCAAAGAGACTAAACAATTACTTTTGTTTGTTCACTTGAGACAAGGTTTCTCTTTGTAGCCCTGGCTGTCACTCTGTAGACCAGGTTGGCCTCAAACTCACAGAGATCTGCCTGCCTCTGCCTCCTGATTACAGGGATTAAAGGCCTGTGCTTACTGCCCTTCCCCTTTCAAATGGTTTCTAGTAGGCATTTCTCACAGTAGCAAAAGGTCTAAAATGCCAAGCTGAGAAGAGCAGTCATTGGGTCCGCTGTTCCCACAATGAGCCTCTTGCTGGAAGTCTAGTGAGACAGGATCCTGCCTCCATTTCTGGAGTTCAATGGGAAACTGCCCGAGGCCCCTCTGAAATGCTTCCACCTCAGAGGACAAGTCACCATGTCCTTTGCCTTTTTTACACCCTTTCCAAGTGCTATTTCTCAACCTGTGTTTATGCAAGCTCTTGAACAGCACATGTGCCTGAATGGAAAGACACTCGGCTTGGTTTGCAATGAAGGCCAAAGGCTGGAATGGGTTGGCCACTCTCCAAATACCCTCCCCAGAGGCCTGAGGTGGATGGAAAAGAAATATTTATTTTTTGTACATTTGCATGGAAGCTAGGCTCATCAAGTAGAAGTAAATTTGCTTTATTCATCTTAGCCTCTCTGTTGCTGTGTGTGTGTGTGTGTGTGTGTGTGTGTGTGTGTGTGTGTGTGTGTGTGTGTCCGTCCTTCCCTCTCTCTTTGATGTTTTGAAACAGGGTTTCAGATAGTCTGGTTTCCCTCTGACTTGTTACATAGCACAGGATGGATGACCTTAAACCCTGATCATCCTCCTGAGTCATCCCACTTCACCTCCTGAATGCTAGGATCACACCACGCCCAGTTCATGCAGTGCTGAGGACCAATCCCAAGACTTCATGCATACCAGGCAAGTACTCTCCCAATCCAGCAAATTTAGCCCAACCTCCAAATTATCTTACTCTTGATGTAAAAGAAACATTAGGGGCAGGGGTGGGGGGTGGGAGTGTTCACCGGCCAGCCAGTCCAGCCAATCAGTGAGCTCCAGGTTCAGTGAGAGATCCTGTCTCGAAAAATAAGATGAAGGACTGGTGAAATGACCAGTGGTCAACCACAGATCAAGCCTTCTACAGTGGAAGGAGAGAAGTAAGTTGTCCCCTGACCACCACACATGCACTGTGGTGTGTGCTTACACACACACACACACACACACACACACACACACACACACACACACACGAAAAGGAAAGGAAAAAAGAGAACACATAGTCATCTGACAGGCAACAGATAGGAAAAGATGTAACCCAAAAACATTACACTAGTGTAGACTCAGTTTGCTTGATTTTCTAGTTTTCACTCAGTTTAGATACAAACATTTGTTGATGCTTGTGGCGCAAGCCTTTAATCACAGCACTTGGGAGGCAGAGGCAGGCAGATCTCTGTGAGTTTGAGGCCAGGCTGGACCGACAGCCTCCAAAACAATACAGAAAACCCTGTCTCGTAAAACCAAAAAAAAAAAAATTTTGTTGAGTGTAGTAGCACAGTTCTTGGGTGAATAAGGCAGGACACTCACAGTTCAAAGCTGACCTAGGCTACAGAGTGAGATCCAGTGTCAAAACAAACATAAAAAAAAATAAGCAGGGCTGGAGAGGTTAAGAGCACTGGCTGTTCTTCCAGAGGACCTAAGTTCAATTCCGAGCAACCATGTAGTGGCTCACAACCACCTGCAATGAGATCTTCCAGCCTCTTCTGGCCTGCGGGCATACAGACAGATGCTGTATACTAAATAAATAAATCTAAAAAATAAATAAATAAATAAATAAATAAGCATGGTCAATCATATGCCTTTAATCCTAGCACTTGGGAGGCAGCAGCAGATGGATCTCTGTGAGATCAAGGCCAGCCTGGTCTACATAGTGAGTTCCAGGACAGTCAGGGCTATGTAGAGAGATCCTGCCTCAAAACAAAAAGACAGAGGAAGGAAGGAAGTGGGAAGAAAGGGGAAGAGAAGAAGAGGATGGAAAAGACATATCATAAGCCTGTAAAAATTAACATAGAACTGGCTTAGGCCCAGTGCTTGCTAAGCTTTTTGGCTTGAAAGATAAAGACAACATTCTACAAACCTTTGGACAGGATAGTATGGTCTACTTATGACAAGACCTTTGGCCAGACACTACCACAATCAGATGATTCCACACTAACAGCTAAAGGAAAGGCATCTAGAATATTCTGTGGGGACTGGAGAGATGACTCAGCAGTAAAGAATGTATAATGAGTCAGGCAGTGATGAAACACACCTTTAATCCCAGCATTTAGGAGATAGAGACATAAATTGTAGGTCAGCCTGGTCTACAGAGGGAGTTCCTGGACAGCCAAGGATACACAGAGAGACCCTGTCTCCAGAAACCAAAATAAATAGATAAAAATAAGAGTAACTGACTCATGCCAGGCATGGAAGCACACGCCTTTAATGCCAGCACTCATGAAGCAGAGGCAGGTGGATCTCTGTGAGTTTTAGGTCAGTCAGGGCTGCATAGTGAGACCTTGTCGCAAAAACATAAAGTCTAGTGATCTTGCAGAAGACCTGAGTTCTATTCCCAGTACCCACACTAGACAGTTCACAACTGTCTGTAACCAGCTCTGAGGGCTCTGACACTCTGGTCTCTGTAGGCCCTGGCTTCCCCTGCACACACCCACACACAGTCATAAAATTAATCTTTTTTTTAAAAAGAGTATTCCATGAAGATTTCATCCAGTGTAAAATCATTAAACAGAAACTCAAATGTGCCAAGTCAGGAAATACAGCATCTATGAGCCAGGATAGAAATTGTAGATAAAAAAGAATCATGGTTTGATTTGATAAGTGTAGGTATTTTGCTCACACCCATGTCTGTGAACCACCTGAATGCCTGGTTCCTGTGGAAGCCAGAAGAGGGTGTCAGATTCTCTAGAACTAGATTACAGTTGTGAGCCATCTTATGGTACTGGTAATCAAATCCTAATCCTCTGCAAAAATAGCAAGTGCTCTTAACCACTGAGCCATCTTTCTAGCCTCAACCATATATATAATGTGTATATATACTATGTAATATACTATTCACATGTAAATATATTATGTACACATATGTGCATGTAATATGTTATATATAATATTTTATTTTTTATTTTTTTGGTTTTTACGAGACAGGGTTTCTCTGTATTGTTTTGGAGGCTGTCGGTCCAGCCCAGCCTCGAACTCACAGAGATTCGCCTGCCTCTGCCTCCCGAGTGCTGTGACTAAAGGCGTGGGCCACCACCGCCTGGCTATATATAATATTTTATATTTTTGTTGTTCTGGTTTTTCAAGACAGGGTTTCTTTGTGTAACAGCTCTAGCTATCCTGGAACTTGCTTTGTAGACCAGACTGGCCTCAAACTCACAGAGATCCACCTGCCTCTGGCTTCCAAGTGCTGGGATTAAAGGCATGTACCACCACCACCTATCTAAGAATGACTTTAGAAAATAATTTACTTATTTCTATGTACATCAGTGTTTTGCCTGCAGATATGTCTGTAGGAGGGCATCAGATCCCTTGGAACAGGAGTTACAGACAGTTGTGGGCTACCATGTAGTTGCTGGGAATTAAACATGGGTCTTCTGGAAGAGCAGCCAGTGCTCTTAACCCATGAGCCATCTCTCCAGTCCCCCCCAACCCCCAAAATGACACTCTTAATCAAAGAAATGCCTTCATCAGATTGGTCTTAGACAAGTCGTTGGGCATTTTCTTCATTAGTGATTGATGTGGAAGGGTCCTGGCCACTGTAAGCAGTGCCATCCCTGGAGGTGGTCCTGGGTGTAAAACAAAGGAGCTGAGCAAACCATGGGGAGCAAGCCAGCAAGCAGCACTCCCCTCCTCTCCTTCAGTTCTGCCTCCAGGTTCCTGCCTTGAGTTCTCTCTATGATGGAGTGTGTGAACTGTACGGTGAAATCAATCCTTTCCTCCCCGGGTTGTTTGGTGTCTTTTAATCACACCTACAGAAACCCTAACTCAGACACCAAGGAAGCTTTTTTACCCACTGAGCCTTCTCCCTGGTTCCATAAAAAAAATTATTGTAGCTGGGTGATGGAGGCACCCATCTTTAATCCCAGCACTCAGAAGGTAGAGGTAGACAGATCTCTGTGAGTTCAAGGCCAGCCTGGTCTACAGAGTGAGTTGCAGTACATCCAGGACTACATAGAGAAACCCTGTTTAAAAAAATTTAACTAAGCATTTATTGAGAATGAGCCAAAAGAAATAATTGTTTAGTTATACACTAGATACTTTGCATATACTGGATTGTCTAATCTACATATTACTCATTAAAGTACAGATTGTAATAATCACTTCTCAGAATAAGAAACTCAGGTTCTTGAGTATTTCTAAACTTTTAAAAATATTTTTGTGTGTGTTCTGTCTACATGTCTATCTGTGCTCCACATATACACAGCCCCCTTTGAGGCCAGAAGAGGGTTTTGTATCCCTCTGGCTACCATGTGCTGGGAGCTTGTTCTCTGAAATAGTAGCCAGTGCTCTTAACCACTGAACCACCCAGCCATTCATGAGGATTTCTTAATTCTCTGATCACACAGGAAATAAGGGCAGAGGTCAAACTTGCTTGGTGCCAGGACCCATACGACTTCTGCAAGCTTCATCAAGTTGACACTCAAGTGTATGCTTACGTACATTTGTGTGGTTCAACTACATATGCACAATATTCCATCTGCCCAGGGCAGGACCTAGTTATGGCCAAACAAATGCAATACCCACTTCCTGACCAATGCTGTTACTTAACAGCTCTGTTTGGGAAATAGCTGTTGATTTTAATGATGATGGCCTCAAATGCAATAATAATGGCAAAGCCTCTTGTTCTGGGTGGAAGGGATATGATGATGATTAGACATTCCAGCCCTTTGCCATGCTCTGCTGGAAGGTGACAAAGAGCAAAGTCCTGTTGACTCACGACTTCCTTCAGTAATCTCACTTTCATTACTAACAATACTTTGTACTTCTTCACAGGTTTGGTTTTGTTTTGTTTTGTTTTTTTAAGGCAAGGGCTCACTCTGCGGTCCAGGCCAGCCTGGCACCCACTGCAGAGCCCAGATTGGCCTCAGATTGATTGCAGTCTTCCTGTCTCAATCTTCCAAGTGTTGAGATCACAGGTGTGTGCTACCAAATCTGGCTCATGGTTTCAAAATTCCAAGAAATGCCAGGCAGTGGTAGCATACGACTTTAGTCCCAGCACTCAGGAGGCAGAGATGGGTGGATCTCTGTAAGTTCGAGGCCAGCCTAGAACAGAGTGAGTTTCAGGACAGATGCAAAATGAGGATAAAGAGAGCCACATATTTGCAGTTTTCTAGTAAAAGCTTAAATCACCAATAATCTGCAAAAATCAAATGACAGTTAAGGGGTAATCCATGTGTCCCAGGAATGCCAGTGCTAGGTCAAAAGTGAAAAATGAAGACACAAATCTTAATTATAAAGGAATGTCACTGGTCCTGTCTCCATCGTTCTTACCTCCTGGAAACTCCCTGGGGCATGAGTCACATAGGCTCTTGGCTTTTCCCAACAGCATCTTCATCAGAGATAGCAGTTCTTTTAAACTACATTTTAACTTATTTTTGTGAGGGATGCACACATCATGGCACTGTGTGGATCCTAGAGTTTTGGAGGGAGAGGAAGGTGGCTCTCTGTGAGTTTAAGGCAAGCCTGGTCTTCATAGAGAGTTCCAGGCCAATCAAGACTACAGAGTGAGACCCTGTCTCGACAACAAGAACATGACCTTCTCAAGAGACCAAGGCAGGCAATCTCTGTGAGTTTGAGGCTAGTTTGGTCCTACATAGTGAGCTCCAGGTGGGAGCCAGGGCTTTTTTATAGTGAGACTGTTTTATTAAAAAGAAAAGAACATGTAGCCCTAAAGTAGGAGACTGAGGCAGGAGGATAGAAAGTTTGGCTGATGTGTACCTCTGAGATGAGAGCACTCATGCATAAGAAGCTGGATTCAGTTCTTGGCACCACAAAAAACAAACAAACAAAAAACCACTAGTATATACACTAACATGAGAAGCAGCTACCTAGGCTGAGAAAGCATGCCTAAGAAGGGATTCATTTCAAAGTGGAGGTCTATGCCTTCTTGGAGAGGGCATGGTCCTAGGATTGAATGGTATAGTCAGAGAAGAGTCACTGTGTGGAATATGCTAGACATTCACCCTGTAGCGTTTATCACAAGTATGCCCCCAAAGATGCTAGGTTAAATAGCACAAATTTGAAACATTGTGTCCATAAAGAATGTTTCTAGAGAAGTGGACTCATACAATGGAAAGCCGCTGCTAAGGCCTGCCAACCTACACGCAGCAGGAGCCTGCTGGGCATAAAAGCGTCTCTCCCGTATCTGTTGAGAACTTAGTTTAACAACAGTAGTCATCTGCAGAAAGAACTATTTTAGAGAATGTGATAAGGGAAGGGGAAAGGGCCACTGGAGCTTCCGGTTTGCTGGCTGTGTGAGAAGGGCAGGAGTAAGAGCACACGGGGCTGGAAGTGATTAAGAGCACCAGCTGCTCTCCCAAAGGACCTGGGTTCAATTCCCAGCACCCACTTAGTGGCTTCCAACCATCAGTAACTGGTTCCAGGGGATCCAGTGGTCTCTTCTGGCCTCTGTAAGCACTGCCACAAGTGGAGCATGGACACACATGGAGGCAAAACTCTCACACACATAAAATAAAAATAAACCAGGACGAACGACGAGGTGCTAGAGAGGCCAGAAAGCTGGAAGGAAGAAGGTATGTTTTCATGTTTTGTTTTGTTTTGAATTAATTTGGAGGGGGTTCTTTTGGAGGGGAATGCTGTGGGTGGGGGGCAGACATGGAGGGACTGGGAGGTGAGCAGAATTGGGGTACATGATGTGAAATTTTCAATAAATCAATAAAGAATTCTGTTATTAAGAAATAATAATTAGGGGGACGGAAAGATGGCTCGGGGGTTAAGAGCACTTAATGCTCTTCCAGAGGACCAGGGTTTGAGTCCCAGCACCCACATGCAGCTCACAATTGTCTGTAACTCCAGTTCCAGAAGATCCAACACCCATAGCAAAACAGTAATGAACATTAAAAAATAAATAGGGCTGGAGAGATGGCTTAGCAGTTAAGAGCACTGACTGCTCTTCCAGAGATCCTGAGTTTGGGTCCCAGCAACCACATGATGGCTCACAACCATCCACAATGAGATCTGGTGCCCTCTTCTGTGTGTAGGCACACTTGCAGACAGAATGCTGTGTATGCAATAAATAATGCAAAACAATTTAGAGAAACCCTGTCTTGAAAAACCAAATAAATAAATAAATAGATAAATAACCCTTTTTAAAAAATCACATGGAGTGTGGCAGTGGTGGTGTATGCCTTTAATCCCAGTATTCAGGAGGCTGGCAGATCTCTGTGAGTTCAAGGCCAGCCTCATCTAAAGAGCGAGTTCCAGGTCAGGCTACCCTGTCTCAAAAAAACAAAAAACATAAAAAAATTAAAAATCATATGGAGCCATTGTATAATAACTTCATAAGCACCACCCTTCACTGGACTACTGACGTTTCCAATGAAACCACACATCTCTTGCCAGCTTTTGTTTTTTGTTTTGAGATAAGGTCTCACCTAGCCCTAGGCTGGCCCCATCTTGCTACATAGCTAAGGATGGCCTGGAAACCCTGATCCTCCTGCCTGTCTCCGGAGCTCTAGGATTATCAGGCATTTGTTACCACAGCTGACTCCCTCTGGAACTTTTTGGCCTTGAATTTGCGTCCTACTACAATATCCCCTTCTGTTATAACCAAAGACCAGGAAGGAACAGGGGGAATGGCTTGTAGCCTAGTAAAGACCTGTTTCCAGAACCGGAAGGTAGGGGTCAGGGGTAGGGGTAGCCGGCTGAGGGAGGGAATTCAATTCCTCCTGAGAGGGTCTCCTCTCTCCCTGCCTTCTCTGCATACTCACCAATGTTCCTTCCGCTTTCTCTTTAATCACCCCCACCCCACCCCGAAGTTATTTCTTCCCAGCATTTAAACCACTCTTCTTTAATTTAAAAAACCTTTCCCTAATCCCAGCATATTCCCAATGTAGCACATACATTGAGCCATCTGCTTCTGATGTCTTTTGGATCCAGCCTGAATGATGAATGTGATCATATTGCTCCTTATTTAAACAGCAAAGAGGGAAGAACTCCAAACTCCTTAACCATCCCCACTCTGCCCTGTCTTCACAAGAGCGTGTGTGACAGGGCTGGAGAAATGGCCCGGCAGTTAAGAGCACCTGAGGCTCTTGCCGATGATGGGAGTTCAGATCACCCCACCTACATCGGGCTGCTCATGACGGCCTATAACTCTACCTCTTGGGGAGCCGATGCTCTCTTCTGATTTCCTTGGGTACTCTGACACACTTGACTAGACACACACATACACATGAATTAAAAAATAAAAATAAGTATTAGGTCTAGAGAGATAGCTCAGCAGTTAAGAGCACTGACTGCTCTTCTAAAGGACCTAGGATTGAGAGGTAGAAGCAGGCAGATTTCTGAAAGTTCAAGGCCAGCCTGGTCTGCAGAGCAAATTCCAGGACAGGCCCCAAAGATACAGAGAAACCCTGTCTTGAAAAAAAAAGAGAGCCAGATGGTGGTGGTGCACACCTTTAATCCCAGAACTAGGGAGGCAGAGGCAGGAGGATCTTTGTGAGTTCGAGACCAGCCTGGTCTACAAGAGCTAGTTCCAGGACAGCCTCCAAAGCCACAGAGAAACTCTGTCTCGAAAAACCAAAAAGAAAAAAAGAGAGGGAAGGAAGGAAGGAGATAAGGGAAGGAAGGAGATAAGGGAAGGAAGGAAGGAGGGGAGGGAGGGAGGAAGGGAGGAAGGAAGGAAAGAACAGACAAGTCATGAAGAGTAAGCCAGTAACCAGTGTTCCACCATGGCTTCAGTTTCAGTTTTTTGTTTGTTTGTTTGAGACAGTGTTTCTCTGTGTAGCGCTGGCTGGCCTTGAACTCACCCTGAAGGCTGGTCTTGAACTCAGAGATCTGCCTGCCTCTGCCTCCCTAATGCTAAGATCAAGGCATATGCCACCACTGCCTTGCAAGGACCTTTTTTTGGGTGGGGGACAGGATTTTACAGAGCCCAGAGTATCCTGGAACAACATTGATTTTGTTGTTTTTTTCAAGACAGGGTTTCTCTGTGTAGCTTTGGAGCCTTTCTTGGAATTTTCTCTCTAGACCAGGCTGGTCTCGAACTCACAGAGATCTGCCTGCCTCTGCCTCCTGAGTGCTAGGGCTAAAGGCTTGTGCCATCACCACCCAGCACAACCATGAATTCTTGATCCTCCTGCCTCTACCTCTGAAGTGCTAGAATTACAGCATGTACCACCAGATCACTATTTCAGTATACCTTCTTTTTATTTGGTTCTTCCTTTTTTTTCATTTTTTTAAAATTTAAGTTCCTTTCTATATTTTTGAGACCAGAATAACTTTTAATCAAAAGGAAGATGAAAACACTAAAGGAAAAAAAACTGCTTTTGCTGTATTATGCCCTACAGTGCAGCCATAGAAAAAATGCTTGTAATAAAAATCTGTACCTAGCTATAGTTGTTATGTTATATTTGTTTACACTGTAAAAATGTGTCTCTGCCTAAGTCAACCTCTGATTGGTTTAATAAAGAGCTAAATGGTCAATACCTAGATAGGCAGGAGAGAATGGGTGGGACTTGCAGACAGAGAGAGAAATCAGGAGGGATGTAGATAAGCTATTTAACCAGCAGATTTAGAGCAAGTCTGATGTGCTGTAGAAAGAAGTAACTGAACCATGTGGTAGAATATGGATTTATATATTAAAAATGGGTTTAGTTATAAGAGCTAGGTGAAAAAAGCCTAAGCTAAGACCAGACTTTTATAATTAAAAGTATGTCTCCAGGTCATTATTTGGGGGCTTCGGTCTAAAGACAGTCCGTTAAGAAAGCTTGCTACACATGGGTGTGTGCTTCTGTAACCCCAGCACCTGGAAGACCGAGGCAGGAGGGTCATGAATTGGAGGCCAGCCGGGGCTACACAGCACTGACATTACAAGTGTGCAGCACTTCTGATCGTGCTGGAGTCAGTGCTCAGTGTTTGCAGGGGGAAATAAACACAGAGGACAAAGGCGGTAAGAGTGTTGTAAAAAGATGTGTCCTGTTAGCAGAGCACTGGACTGTGAGTAAGCAGAACACCGGGCCGTGAGTAAACAGCATGCGGATATGAGTAAGTAGAGCAAGGGGACATGAGCGGAAGCAACTGGATTTGAAAGGCAGGTTGTTGGGTACTAGGTGGGAAAATGCCTTTCTAAATTGTATTGCAATATATATTATATCATATATATTGAAAGCACTTTATAGATTATAGACTATAGCTCAAAACCCTACTTGATGACTGTGGTAGCTAACTGGGCTTCTGGGTCTTTAGTTCTGGCTTCATTAGCACAGGGCTTAAGAACCTTTGACCTCAGAAGGGAGGGTGGGGGAGAGAGGAGGAGAGGAAGAAGAGGGAACTGTGGTTGGTATGTAAAATAAATGGAAAAATGTTAAATAAAAAGTAAAAAAAAATCTGGGCATCAGGGCCACACACCTTTAATCCCAGCACTCAGGAGGCAGAGGCAGGCAGATCTCAGAGTTCCAGGCTAGCCTGGGCTACAGGGAGAATTCCAGGACAGGATCCAAAGCAATACAGAGAAATCCGACCTCAGGGGAAAAAAAAGGTAAAACAAAAACAAAAACTTTTGACCCTTGAGCTCCTGTTCTAGTAGCACCTGAGAGGCTGAGACAGGAGGATTGCTCTGATTTTAAGGATATCCTGGGATACAGAGTTGAGACTCTGTTTCAGTCCCCCAAACTAACAAAGCCAAACATAACACCTGGCAACATTGACTCAAGAATGTTTTCCCAGGGTTCCTTGGGAAAATTGAGTTTTACTTGAAGACTCCTGTGAGTGAAGGTCATCTCAGAAAATCAAAGGCAGTGTCCTCGTGTTGAATGCTCACCTTCAGCCTGCTGTACAGGTCAAGGCTAAGCTGCATCTACTCTCTGCCAACTGTTTCTCCAACACAGACTTCCCTGATGGAATCCACAGTCAGATGTGCAGTAGATGGAAGCTGACTCACAGTACAAGGGAACTCGGGATAGAATACGTTCCAGACGACAGGAGCTGCAAACTGGTGTGATACAGCAGGGGGCCAGGAAGCTGGTTCTTTGGCAGTGCCTGTGTGAGGGCATATGTCTTGGGGACCTCTACAATATGGAATGTGGCCTGTGATGGGTCCCAGTACCACAGATTTTCATGTTCCCTGAAAAAGTCAGGGATCTAGGGAGCCTGGCTCCCTCCCTCCTTCCTTCTCTCCCTCTTTCCTCTGTTTATTATGTAGCCCAGGCAGGACTGAAGCTTGCAGCAATTCTCCTGCCTCATTCAATCTCCTAAATGCTGGGATTATAGACATGAGCCACCATGCCCAGTTTGCAGTGATTTTTTTTTCACAGAATGTTTTCTATTTTTCCTATGGACAGGATCTCTAGTAGCATAGGCTGGTGTACAGATTACTGTGCAACCAAGGATGACCTTGAACTTCAGGTCCTCCTGCTTGTATCTGCAGAGTGCCGAGACTCCAAGCCAGCACCAATGTACTCTGGTACATTGTACAATGTACAATTATATCCTCCCCTCCCCCACCTCTTTTTTTCTTCGTTTGTATAGCATTTCCCAGACTTTTGTTTCTCCAAAGTTTCTTTGTGTAGCCCTGGCTGTCTCAGAGCCTGGAACTCACAGAGATCCACCTGCCTCTGCCTCTCAAGTGCTGGGATTTAAGGCATGCACCACCACCGCCGGGTTTCCCAGACTTTTTTGGGGGGGGTTCTTTTTTCGAGACAGGGTGTCTCTGTGGCTTTGGAGGCTGTCCTGGAACTAACTCTTGTAGTCTAGATTGGTCTCAAACTCACAGAGATCCGCCTGACTCTGCCTCCCGAGTGCTCGGATTTAAGGCATGTGTCACCACCGCCCGGTTTCCCAGACTCATTTTAAAGGCTTATTTTTTTTTTTCTGTGTGTGAGCAGCGGTTCTCAATCTGTGGGTGGTGGTCCCTTGAATGACACTTTCACAGGATGACTATCAGAAAACACGTATTTCCCATGGTCTAAGGAACCCAGACACTGCTCTTCTATCCTTTTCCAAGCAGTCTGTCCATATGCTGACATACCCACATGGTACCAAGACTGTATTAAAGCATTAGGAGGGCAGCTTTAGGGGGGAATAGCTGTGAGTCACAACTACCACTAAATCCTGATATGCCATTAAGTCCCTGTGTTCTTAATAGGAAAAGCATAGCCAGGCGTTGGTGGCGCTCGCCTTTAATCCCAGCACTCGGGAGGCAGAGCAAGGCATATCTCTGTGAGTTTGAGGCCAACCTGGTCTACAGAGTGAGTTCCAGGATGCTCTCCAAAGCTACACAGAGAACCCTGTATGGAGGGGGAAAAAAAAGGAAAAAGAAAAGCATAATTCTATATCATGTGTGCAAGGTGAGTCTGGGTAATAGCTATTTGAAAAAAAAAACACCTCTTGTACACTTTAAAGAGATAATTCTGGCAATGTCTTTGCTGTGTACAACTCCCATCTGTCCCAGTGGACAGACTTGAAGTCTCCTGTCTGTGTAACCTTGGATGGGGACCTGAAAGAGATTTGAGAATGACAACATACGTGACATGCTTAAGCCTAAAGGGTGAATGTTATTTAAACATTGTATTCAATGCTCCTATTTGAACATTAGCCACAGCTGAATGAGTGCTATTATTAAAAATTAAAAACTTTATGTATTTTGATTTTTTGAGACAACGTTTCTCTGTGTAGCCTTGGCTGTCCTGGAACTAGCTCTACAGAGAAGGCTGCTCTACAGGGCTGACATTTAGTTTTCATTCAGAATGTTTTTTAAAATAGTATGGAGGGCTGTAGAGATGGCTCAGAGGCTAAGAGCACTGGCTGTTCTTCCACAGGTCCTGAGTTCAATTCCCAGCAACCACATGGTGGCTCACAACCATCTATAATGAGACGGTCTGATGCCTTCTCCTGGGTTACAAGCATGTACACAGACTGTATGCATAATAAATAAATAATTTAAAAAATAGTATGGAGCCGAGTGCTGTTGGCACATGACTTTAATCCCAGCACTTGGAGGTAGAGGCAGGCAGATCTCTCTAAGTTTGAGGCCACCCTGGTCTACAAAACAGAGCTAATTCTAGGACAGCCAAAGCTACACAAAGAAACCCTGTCTCAAAAAAAATCATGGGGAGGGGCTGGAGAGATGGCTCAGAGGTAAAGAGAACTGAGTGTTCTTCCAGAGGTCCTGAGTTCAATTCCCAGTATCCGCATGGTGGCTCACAACCGTCTATGATGAGATCTTTGTGCTCTCTTCTGGAATGAGGCAGAACAGTGTATACATAATAAATCTTTCAAAAAATCAGGGAGAGAGGGAGGGAGACACACATACATAGAGACAGAGAGACAGAGAGAGAGACAGAAAGACAGAGAGAGAGAGAGAGAGGGAGGGAGGGAGGGAGAGCAGGACAGGACTCTTAAAATGTTATCTGTGTGTCTGTGATGCTTGTGGAAGGCAGGATAAATTTTGGGAGTCATTCTCTTCTTTGTCCGTGTGGGTTCCAGGGATTGTCCATAGGTCATCAGGTATGTCACCTCCATCCACTGAGCTGTCTTTGCCACTCCAGGGCAGGACTCTTGAACAAGAACAATGGAATAGAGCTATTGATGAATCGGGAAAGCAAGCCACGTCTGTATTAAGGATGTAAGTATCAGCCGGGCGTTGGTGGCGCACACCTTTAATCCCAGCACTCGGGAGGCAGAGGCAGGTGGATCTTTGTGAGTTCGAGGCCAGCCTGATCTACAAAGCGAGTTCCAGGAGAGCCTCCAAAACAATACAGAGAAACCCTGTCTCGAAAAACCAAAAAAAAAAAAAAAATAGGATGTAAGTATCTCAGGAGAGAATGGCAGTTATAAAGACTCCAAGGCCTGTGCTTTAGTGATAATTGGGATGAAATGCTCATTTTGTTTTGCGGTGTTGGGGATTGAACACTGGGACTAAGCACTTATTAAATAGCACTTGTGCTGAGTTATAACCTCAGTTTCTGTGATATGCTTTTAATAGAATTACTGTAGAACAAGGTGACTGTCCCATTTCATGTTTTTTTGCTCACAAACTCTGTTCATGGGTACATGTTCCTTGGCTGGCCTGGAATTCACTATGTAGACCAGCCTAGCCTTGAACTCAAGAGAAATCTGCCTGCCTCTGCCTCTAGAGAACTGAGATTAAAGACACCAAAACAGGTTCAACTAGTTTATACAGTCCAATGCCACCTTCCAAGGGGATGGTATTGCCCACAGTGGGCAGGGATCTTCCTACTCAGTTATCAAGCAACCCCCCCCCACTGCCTTGTCAGTGTGACAACCCTTTTTTTGTGTGATATTCCTTCTTACACATATCAAAACTCAACAATGAGTTCTGGATTGCAAAGGAGGATTTATTTTATTTTATTTTTTGGTTTTTACGAGACAGGGTTTCTCTGTATTGTTTTGGAGGCTGTCGGTCCAGCCTGGCCTTGAACTCACAGAGATCCGCCTGCCTCTGCCTCCCGAGTGCTGTGATTAAAGGCGTGTGCCACCATCGCCCGGCCAGGAGGATTTATTTTTACACCTGTCTTTATCCACCAGTTAAACAAAAACCCATACAAGTGCTACGGTGTGACAATCTGTTATTTATTTATTGATTTTTCTTTCTTTCTTTCTTTTCTTTCTTTTTTTTTTTTTTTTTTTTGGTTTTACAAGACAGGGTTTCCCTGTATTGTTTTGTATTTATTGGTTTTTCAAATGACAATCTTATCTAGGGAATTGCTCAACTGAGGTTTTCCTTCTTAGGTGACTCTGGGCTGTACCAAGTTGAGAGTTAAATCTAACTAGGGGACTGGAGCACAGTGGCTAAGTGTGTACTGTGTTTCCAGATAACCCACCTTTGTTTTCTAGCACCCACAGCAGGTGGCTTACGACTGCCTATTCTAATTCTAGTTTAGGACTGCCTATACTAATTGCAGCTTCAGGGGATCCAACACTCTCTTCCGGCCTCTGGGGTTACCAGAATGCATATGACATATACATAAACATAATTTTTTTAAAAGATGTGTGTATGTATATATGCATTATGCATACAGTGTTCTGCCTGCAGGCCAGAAGAGGGCACTAGACCTCATTATAGATGGTTGTGAGCCACCATGTGCTTGTTGGGAATTGAACTCAGGTCCTCTGGAAGAGCAGCCTCTCAGCCATTTCTCCAGCTCCTACATACAATTTTTTTTAAGCTAACTAGGACATTATTAGGATCTCTTTTCTAAAATGGGGGCTACAGCACTCATATCAAAGAGTTGCTGTGAGACAAGTGACTAGAACTCAGCAACTGTTGAATACGGCCTATTGTTATTGTTGGCACAGGGTCTCACAAACTCCAGGCTGGTCCTGAACTCAAAGAATGGCCTCAAACTTAAGACATGTAACTCCCAAGTGCTGGGATTACAGCATGTGCTACCCACTTAATGCAGGCTCTATGGCTTGAATCCATGGCTTCAGGCAAGCTAAGTAAACATTGTCAACTGAGCTATATCTCCAGTCCCCACAATATCTTACTGTAATGCACCTGGTGGTGCTGTACACCTTTGATCCCAGCACTCTGGAGGCAAAGGCAGGCAGATCTTTGAGTTCAAGGCCAGCCTGGTCTTCAGAGGGAGTTCCAGAACAGCCAGAACTACACAGGGAAACCCTGTCTTGAAAACAAACAAACAAACAAACAAGAACTTTCATCCTGAAGTAGTGATGCATATATTTAATCTCAGCACTCAGGAGGCCAAGACAGGCAGAAGTTGTGAGTTCCTGGCCAAGGCTTACATTGCAAGTTCCAGGACGGCCAAGGCCACATAGACCCTGAATCAGTCACTTCCCAAAATGCCACCCCCAAAACCAAAACCAAACTTTCAGAGATGACATATGGGTAGAATTCTTTCTTATAAAATATCCTATCTTGGTTCTTCCCAGTTCACTGTGTGTGGTGCATCTGTACGTGCAGGTGTGTGCATGTGTGCAAATGTAAGTGTGAGTATGAACATGTAGAGGCAATTATCCAATGGCAGGTATGGTTCTTCAGGACACAATCATCTTTTTTTTTAAGGCAGTGCTGCTCATTGACCTGGAACACAGAAGGTACGTTACGCTAGCTGGCCAGGGAGCCCCGGAAATCTGTCTCTACCTCCCAAATGCTAGGATTCTAAGTGTGGGCCACTACACCAGCCTTTCAAAAACATGGCTTTTAAAGATCAAACTCAGGTCCTCAGACTTTTGTTGCAATCACTTTAGCACATAAGTTAATCTCCCCAGCCCTGTGATCTCCTCTTTACAATTCAGAGCCCAAGTACTTTCAAACTGGAAACCAGTTATCACCATGATAACTTGGGGTGGGGGGGTGGGGAGGGAGAAAAACCCAGAAGAGTTAAATTGCATTCTTACTGTTCTCTTTTAATTGAAAACCCTAAAAAGGCATACCCACTGGAAACTACTTACTTAATAGCTAATTAGTGAGGAAAAGATTGAAGCAGTAAACGTAAAAACTGTCAAAAAAAGACTTGTTGACCAACATGGAGGAACTCAGTTACAGTTGAAAATACTTTTAACAGGTCTTTCAGGTTTCCTGCAGAAAATAAGAAAAAAACAAGAATCAATTACCCTCCCAAGCCTTACAAGAACACTGGAAGTTATTAGTTCTCCCCGTTGAGATAAGGTGCTACTCTAGCCCGTGGTGACCTGAAACTCACAATAAAGACCAGGCTGGACTCCAACTCATTATCCTACTGCTTCTGCTTCCTGAATGCAAGGGTCACAGGTCAGAGCCTTGAGTGGGTTGTTTTTGTCATTTTCGTTTAGACAGGGTCTCAAGTAGTCGAGGCTGGCCTCAAACTATGTAACCAAGGATAACCGTAAATGTTTGCTCCTCCTAAGATTATTGCCATGGGTCCCATGTAGACAGCGCTGGGGACTGACCCTGAAGCGTTATGCAGGATAAGTGAATACCATCAAATGAGCTCATTCTCACCTTCCCTTCTCTGTCTCACGTAGCTCAGGCTGGCCTCAAACTGACTATGTAGCCAATGATCTTGAGCTTTTTATCTTTTTCATTCAAAAAAATGTCTGTTTGCCTAAATATATGTCTGCGTATGACACGCATGCAGTGTCCACGGAGGCCAGAAGAGGGTTTGGATCCCCTCACATTGGAGCTACAGATGGTTATGTGGCACCTGAGGTAACTGGGTCCTCCGCAAGGGCAGTAAGTGCTTTAACTGCTGAGCCGTCTCCAGACCCGACCCTGAACTTCTGACTCCCTCTTCACTTTCCTGAGAGGCGTACAGGTGTGCTCCACCATACCTAGTTTTTGTCTTGTGTTTTGTCAACTTGACACCTACCAGGGTCATTTGGGACGACAGAGGTATCAGATCAGCCTGCAGACAAGTCTGTGGGGACATTTTCTCAATGACTGATGTGGGACAGCCCAGCCCACTGTGGGCAGAATCACCTGGGGTAGGGCAGGAGGTCCCAGGAGGTATAAGAAAGGCAAGTGAACCTCTGTGGACCATGCTTCAGCTCCTGTCTCTGGGCTCCTGCCCTGACGTCCTTCATGATGGACTGTAAGCTTTACAATGAAATAACCCTTTCCTGCCCAGTCGCTTTTGGTCATGGTATTCATCACAGCAACAGAAAGCAAACAAGGAGAGACTGTTTTGCTTTGAGACAGGGCCTCACCCTGTACCCACGGCTGGCCTCAGACTCAAGTAGTACGACACCAGTCTCAGTCTCTGGAGCACTGAGATGGATGACAGGTGTAAGCTGCCCCGCCAGGATGTTTGTCTTGAGACATATCCTGGCATTTCTGACCTAGGCCTTTCTCACCTAATTGCAAACTTCCAAAGCGTACTTTCACTAGCAGCCAGGAAACCCCTGGGAGCAGGTGAGTCCAGTTACAACTAAAGCTGGGAAGTCTTAGGAGGGTGTGAGAGGTGAGCATGGCGGCACAGACCTGTAGTCTCAAGGCTAGAGAGGTTGAGGGTTGCCACAAATACCACGCCACCCTGGGCCGCACTGGGCCTTATCGATAAAACAAAACAATACCTCATGGGATCATGGCCCACGCCTGACATTTCAGTATTTGGAGGTGAACACGGGAGGATGAGGAGTTCCAGACCAGTTTAGGCTATATGAGACCGTGTCAAAAAATAAAAAAGGTCGGGCAGTGGTGGCACATGACTTTAATCCCAGCACTAGGGAGAGTCGGGCAGATCTCCGTGAGTTCGAGGTCAGCTTGGTCTACAGAATGAGTTCCAGGGCAGCCAAGGCTAAACAGAGAAACTCTGCCTCAAAAAAAAAATAATAATAATAAAAATAAAAACAGGAAGGAAGGCAGAAAGCTAGGCATTGTGGCACATGTCTTAACATTCTAGCTCTTGGACGCTGGAGACAGGACGATCTGGAGGTCAAGTTAATCCTCCTCTACACAGTGAGTTCGAGACCAGACTGAGATATGAGCTATTCTATTCCCTGCCCACCGCCAACGGGCTCTGCCTGCCCGTACCCGCTCAGGAGAGGCGCGTGCGCGGCCGCGGTTGCAGCTGGCGCTGGCGGCGCTTGCGTTGCGCGTTGATCAGTATCTGCGCCACCTTGCGCTCGTGGCCGCCTGGCACCTGGCGGTTGGTGCGCAGCTGCTGCTCGCGCCGCGTCCGGCCCTTGCTGCGGCCAGCTCCGGAAGCCGGGAAGTCACGCAGGTAGTAGTAGTCCAGGCTGTCGTACAGCTCGTCATCGAAGCCCGCAGTGGGCAGCGTCTCCGGCGGCGGCGGGCGGGCTCGAGTCCGTGGGCGGGAGACGGAAGGACGAGCTGGCAGGTCCATCGCGCCGCTGCCCTCCGCCCGCCGCCGCCGCCGCAGGCTGCTCCGGCCGAAAGGTCCCGCTATTGGCTCCGCTGTAGGGGCGCACCCTCTGTGACCTCACAGAGGGGCGTGGCTTCTAGGCAAGGCTTCTTTGTTCCAATTTGGGAATTATTATGAAATGTTCCTGTGGGGCGGCATTGTTAACACCTATAAACCTTCTGGTTCCGTTGGTCAAAAACCTGAAGGGACGGAACAAGTGAATGTGACTCAGTGGGTGAGTGCTCACCTAGCGTGCACGAAGCCCTGGGTTCCACCCCCAGCACTGTATAAATCCGGTGTGGTTGTGCACACCTGTAATCCCAGCACAGGGATAAGAGACGCAGACCCTTTTGACCGAATGTATTGGCTAGCCCAGTTTGGGTTCATTTTTGCGAAAGGAAATAAGTTTACGGAATTATTTTCACTTTGCTCGTGTGGTTTCTTTGTGTGACATGATGATTCTTTTCAACACTACTTTTTCATTGCTATAACCAAATACTTGGCAAGAATCGGTTTAGAAGAGTGTATTTTGGCTCAGAGTTTGAGAATACATACAATCAGATGGGAAGGCACGGTGGGCAGGATCATGAAGCAACTTGTTCGTATTTACATTGGTCAGTCAGGAAGCAAGAATGGGGAAATTCAAGCGTCTTGCTTGCCTTCCCGCCCCCACCCCACCCCCACTCCCGCCTCCATTTTTATTCAGGTCTCCAGACCACTCCACTGGATGGTGCTGCCCTACCTCAGGGTGGGTTGTCCCTCCTCAATCTGCAGTCTCTGGAAACTCCCTCAATGGACACACCCAAAAGCATGCCTCATAAATTGAGAAGACATCCTAAGACATCCTGACTGACCATCCTAAGTAGTCTCTTAGGACCGATGGACAGGAACGAGTTCTCAGTGGTTAAGACTGCTCTTCCAGAAGCCCCAGGTTCCATTCCCAGCACTCACGTGGTAACTCACAACTGTCTGTAACTGCAGTCCCAGGGGAACTGAAGCCCTCTTTTGGCCTCCTTGGGCACCCATACATACAGGCAAAACATTCATTTGCACAAATAATAAATGCATCTAAATTTTAAAATTGTGTGTGTGTGTACTACATGTGGATGTCAGAGGCCAATTTTTGGACGTCTGTTCTCTCCTCCCCAACCTGTGGACGATGTGGGTTGAACTCAAATTATCAGACTTGGTAGCAAGTACCTTTACCTGATGAACTATCTGAATGGCTGCAATATAGTCATTTTAAAGAAAAGCAACCATTAGTAGACACCATCCTTAAAGAAATTCGGGCATTGGACTTAATACAAGCATTTGGGGGATTAATCCCAGGGTCTCAAACCCACTTTGCTAGTCCTCAGGTCAATGAAAACAAGTCAAGCTTACTGGGATACAACTGTAGTACCAGCACCCAGGAAGTAGAAGCAAGGACAGCCAGGTCTCTGTGAGTTCAAGGCCTGCTTTGTTTACATAGTGAGCTCTAGGCCAGCAAGGGCTACATAATGAAACCTTCTGTATATGTTTCGCTTACTGGTTGATGAATAAAACACTGTTTGGAAAATGAGACAGGAAGATAGGCGGAACTAGGAGACAAGGAGAATTCTGGGAAAGGTAGGCAGAGAAGCACTGGAAAGGGTCGCCATGTAGCAGGGGAAGGAGTAAAAGGGACCAGGCGAGACAAGAAAAATCTAGCAACAAGACCACATCTCCAAAAAATGATAAATTGATTAGACTGTGAGTGGCTGTAATCCCAGCTCTCAAGTGGGCAGCTGAGAGAGTTAAAGTAAAAACATGGACAAAGGGTTAGAGAGACTGGTGGTGGTGTTACACGGCTTTAATCCTAGCACTCAGAAAGGAGAGGCAGGTGGACTGCTGTTGAGTTCAAAGCCAGCCTGGTCTACAGAGTGAGTACTATGAAAGCCAGAGCTATACAGTGAAACCCTGTCGCAAAACAAAACAAAAGTTAAATTAAGGCCAAAGCATGAGGATCTGCAAGGTCCATGACATCCAGGGCTACTACATAGGTAGACTGTCTAAAACACCCAGTAACACATATCTGTAATCCCAGAATTTAGGAAGCAGAGGGCAAGAGAATGGGGAGTTCAAGGTCATCCTTGGCTACCTATCTTTGAAGAAATAATAGATCTGGGGAGATGGCTCAGTGGGTAAGAGCATTCATTGCTCAAGCATAGGGACTTGAGTTTGAGTTCCCAGCATGCACATAAAATGCCAGGTGTGGCTGCATAGACCTTTCCCCTCATCCCTGTAGAGGGACCAAGAGAGACAGGCACAAGAGATTCACTGGGGCTTGCTGGCCAGGCAGCCTAGTCAAAACGGGCAGGTTAAGTGAGAGACCAAGAGAATACAAAGAGTAATAGAGGAAAACACTCAACATCCTCCGTCACCGAATATGTGAATGAATGGGGTATAAGAGCATGCAGGTGAGCACTGACTGCTCTTCCACGGGTCCTGAGTTCAATTCCCAGCAACCACATGGTGGCTCACAACCATCTACAATTCAATCTGGTGCTCTCTTCTGGCATGGAGGCAGAGCAGCATATATGTAATAAATAAATAAATAAATCTAAAAAATACTCTTTTAATAAAGAGCATGGATGTGCTTAAACACACATATAGAACCAGGCAAGAACAAAACTAAAAATAGCGGTTCAAGGGGGCTAGCTAGCTACACAGATCTGACGACCAGTGTTCTGTCCTCAGGTCCCACAATGTGGCAGGATGGACAGATGGACCCACATACACTCACATACACTACCACTCACTCATTTACTATGCGCGATAGTTTGATTTGAATGTGATTTTCCCGCACAGGCTCATGTATGTGAATAGTTGGCAACAATGCTTGAAGAGGTTTAGGAGGTGTGGCCTTGTTGGAGAAATTGTATCACTAGAAGTGGCTTTTTTTTTTTAAGATAGGATCTCTCTGGGTAGCCTTGGCTGTCCTGCAACTCTCTCTCTAGACCAGGCTGGCCTCTAGATCTGCCTACCTCTGATTCCCATGTGCTGGGATTAAAGGCATGAACTACCACCAACTGGAATAGAAGTGGTTTTATAAAAATTATCTTGTTTGAGACAGGGTCTCACTATGTAGCTCTGGAACTCTGTAAAGCATTCGTCATCATATCTAGCACTGACAGTGAGCTTGAATTGTGTCATTTCCCAGTTTGCCAACGCTGCTCCTGCTTACAGTAAAGGGTGTGAGCTCTTGCTGTCCTGCTCCAGCCACTCACTATGCCTACGGCTTCCAGGTCATGAAGGAGTTAACCGTCTGGAACCATACGCCCAAGTAAACTTCTATAGGTTGCCTTGATCATAGTGTTTTATCACAGCAACATACAAGTAACCAATACAGTTTCTATCTAGACAGGGTCTCACTCACCATATGGCTCTGGCCAGCCTTGAACTCACAGAAGCCCATCTGCCCCCTAAGTGCTGGGATTAAAGTTGTGGAATGCCACACCTGGCCCAAATAAATTAATAAAAAAAATTAAAAGTCAGCTATTAAATAATAGTGTGGTTACATCTCCTAGTGGGATATAACTTACACAAGGTCTCTCCCAATGCAAGAAATAATCAATATGATATGCTGGCTACTTTTTTATTTATTTATTTATTTACTTATTTATCTTTGGTTTTTTGAGACAGTTTCTCTGTGGCTTTGGAAGCTGTCCTGGAACTCACTCTGTAGACCAGGCTGGTCTCGAACTCACAGAGATCCACCTGCCTCTACCTCCTGAGTGCTGGGATTAAAGGAGTGCGCCACCACCGCCCAGCTACTGGCTACTTTTTGGCTACACAAACTAGAATTATCTGGGAAGAGGAAACACAATTGTGAAACTACTTCTATCAAATTGCCTGTAGGAAAGTCTGTAGGGCATTTTTTAATTTAAATTTAATCTTAATCAATAAGATTTAGTTATTTGTGTGTGTCAGTGTTTTGCCTGCGTGTGTATATCTGGACCACATGCATGCTGGTGCCTGGGGATGGTCAGAAGAGGAATCAGATCTTCTCAACGTTCCTAATGCTGTGACCCTTTAACACAGTTCATGTTGTGGTGACTGCCAACCATAAAATTAATTTGTGGGGCTGAAGGAATGGCTCAGCAGTTAAGAGCACTGGCTGCTCTTCCAGAGGACTGAGGTTCAATTCCCAGCACCCACATGGAAGCTCACACCTGTCTGTAACTCCAAGATCTGACACACAGACATACATGCAGGCAAAACACCAATGCATATAAAATAATAAGTAAGTTATAAAAAATTAATTTGTTACTATTTCGTAACTATAATGAACTTTTTTTTTTTTTTGGTTTTTCGAGACAGAGTTTCTCTGTGGCTTTGGAGGCTGTCCTGGAGCTAGCTCTTGTAGACCAGGCTGGCCTCGAACTCACAGAGATCCACCTGCCTCTGCCTCCCAAGTGCTGGGATTAAAGGCATGCACCACCAACGCCCGGCTTCTATAATGAACTATTAATGTAAACATCTGATATGTAGGATGTATTTTCATTGTTTCAAGCTGAACATCATTAAAGCACAGTGATTAATCCCAAAAAATGATACGTATATATTGTGAAATATTTATTTCTAATTACAAATAAATAATTTGTCTTGAAACATGGTGTAGCATGGGTAACAGTCTTAATATGATAACAGTAGCTGGGTAGTGGCAGCAAAGGTATTTTTTTTTTTTTTTGGTTTTCCGAGACAGGGTTTCTCTGTATTGTTTGGGAGGCTGTCCTGGAACTCACAGAGATCCGCCTGCCTCTGCCTCCGGAGTCCTTGGAATAAAGGCGTGCGCCACCAATGCCAGGCTGGCAGTGAAGGTCTTTAATACCAGCACTTGGGAGGTAGAGACAGGTGAATCTCTATGAGGTCGAGGCCAACATGGTCTACAATGCAAGTTTCAGGACAGCTAGGGCTACATAGTCAAACCCTGTCTCAAATAACAACAACAAAATCCAAAAAGCAAAACAAAACCCAAACAAAACCCACAAGAACTTGCTACATTTTGCACACACAGTATCTGTAAAAAGCCAATGTCAGTGTGAAGGTTGAGACTGCTTCTTCCTCACCAGATCAGAAATTCTCGGGGTAGTCTTTGCTAGAGCACAACGAAGATCATTTTCCACAGCGAGCCTGCGTCTGTATTTAGACTTGATAACCAACAAGCTGGAAAAGCCTTTTCCACAAAGATGTGTTGTTGGAAATGGAAGGAGGAGGCGCAGCACAAACTCAGACAGAACGGGGTATGACTGCAAACACTTGACCCAGAATCGGGTAACTGGCAGTGTAGAGAAGTCAGTCCTCGCTGCATCGCTGTTAACAAGCTCAATGAACTCCTCTTGCGCTGGCTCAGGGACATCTTCCACATGGACTGTGAATGGGCTTCTGGCAAGGGCAAATGGGACGTCAGGTAGGTTTGGAAAGTACCATGAAATTTCTTGTGTAAGCATGTGCAAGTGTTCTTTCACAGAAATTATCACTGTAATCCTTTTGGAGGGTTTAATGTCATGTCCCTCAAAGAAAGCAGATAAGGTAGGCAACATGTGTATTTTATTTTCACCCAAGTTTTTTTGCCAAAGCTCAAGTTTCATTTGGAATGACTGGATCTTTTCAGACAAATCGAGGCATGTCGCATTTGGCTCTTGCAGTGATAAATTTAACTCATGTAAGATGGCAAAGATGTCCACCAAATAAGCCATTTTCTGCAATTCACTTTCATCACTGAAAAGTGCCTCCAACTGCGGTCTTCCTTTCTGACTAAAAAACATTTTGAATTCACCACGAAGCTCAAAAACACGTTTTAAAACTGATCCACTGGACAGCCACCTCCCCTCAGTATGGAAGAGCAGAGCTTTGTTCGGAGCGTCCAAATCATCACACAGCTGTGAAAACAGTTGACTGCTTAAAGTGTTCAACTTTACGAAATTGACAGAGCTTACGACGCTCTGCATGACTTCTTTTAAGTCTTGTGGCAGTGTCTTCATTGCTAATGTTTGCAGATGAATCATACAGTGAGTTCCGATGACTTTCGGGGACTCGTTCAATACCAAATGCTGAAATCCAGACTGGCATCCTAGCATAGCCCGAGCGCCATCTGTGCAAACACCACAAACCATTTCCCAAGAAAGCTTGTGCTCCTTCAGAAATGAACCAACTCTTTCAAATACATCGTGTGCAGTGGTTGCTGTGTCAAGAGGTTTGCAAAAGAGAAACTCATCTTTAAAGTCGCCACCATTGATATACCTCACGTACATCAGTAACTGAGAACAGTTCGCAACGTCTGTGGATTCATCCAGCTGGATACTAAATATTGGAAGTGGAGCAGATTTAATTTCCTGGATTACCTGATCAAGAATGTCAGCAGACATGTCATCTATTCTTCTGCGAACAGTGTCGTTAGATAAGGAAACTGCACTCAACTGTGTAACAAATTCATCTCCGATCATAACTCCCACACTGTCTTTGGCTGCCGGCAACAGTAAATCCTCAGCAAAGGTGTGAGGCTTCATAGTCCTGGCGATTCTGAGTGCCACCAAATATGAAACTTCAACAGCCACTACATTCTGTTTGGGAGACTTGATGCCAGTGTCAAGTCTGCCTTTCTTGAGTTCATCAGCTTTGCTTCTAAAATAGCTGATATCCTTGCCCGCAAAGCTCAGGTGCTTGCTATCAAAATGGCGCTTTAGTTTGTTTGGCTTCATAGATTCTGCTGATAGAACGTCACCACAAATGACACACTGCGGTTTCTCAATTTCTGCTGTAATTTTTGAGGTAAAACCATACTGTAAGAAATCTTCATTGTATCTTCTTTTCTTAACCTTTTTCTCTACACGATCCATTCTTAGGGGATGGCCCTCTGATGAAAATAATACACAACAATAGCTTTAATAACACCAAAGGTGAGCCGGGCGTTGGTGGCGCGTGCCTTTAATCCCAGCACTCGGGAGGCGGAGGCAGGTAGATCTCTGTGAGTTCGAGGCCAGCCTGGTCTACAAGAGCGAGTTCCAGGACAGCCTCTAAAATAATACAGAGAAACCCTGTCTCCAAAACAAAACAAAAAATCCACCAAAGATGATACATGGCATAGTTCAGTCAACAAAGTAAAGTTTCCTATGATTTACCATTCTCTGTGAGGTTTTTGTTTATTTGTTTGTTTCTTTTTTTTAACATACCTGTTACTATTACAAGGGGGAAGTATTCCCATCACCCACCACTGAACATTAAAAACCCACTGGCACCAAGTGGTGGTGGTGGTGGTGGTGGTGGTAACACATGCTTTTAATCTCAGCACTTGGGAGGCAGAGATAGGTGGATCTCTGTGAGCTCTAGACCAGCCTGGTCTACAGAGTGAGTTCCAGAATAGCCAGGGATAATTGTAGAAACCCTGTCTTGAAAAACCAAACAAACAAAAAACCAAACCAAATAAAACAAAAACCCCAAAACCACAAGCAGCATCCAGATTAAGTTCCCATAATACAGATTTTTTTCTATAGTAGTTGATAACTTTACAGTTTATGGTTTTACATTTACCTAGTAATTACAATTCCTGAAGTATCATTTTACTTCCAATACTGCTGCTTGCAACACAGCAACTGCTCCCTGCACACACGTGACTGGCCTGCATAACTGTGTTTTGGCACTAACCGTGTCACATACACCTACATTTGTACAGGATATATGTGATGGGGTTGGCACAATGATATCATCACACTGGTTATGCCTATGTGGGCTTATTTGTGTGTAGGCAGACCTGCCCAGAGACCATGGCAGAGCAGGGTCTCAGTCCCTAAGATGATCACAAATCTGTGTTTTCCAATGACCCTAGATAACCATAGTGAAAGAGTCTTGCCACCCCAGAGGGGTCACAACAACTCCCACTTTGAGAGTGGCCACCCTAGAGGGTTCAGGACTGTCACTGTGAGCAGATGGACAGGTCACCTACCATTTGCAATTGTGCACTGTCGCAACACCTCCTTGAAGCCCTCCCACAGTTGAACTTCACCCTGGTCCTGAGCACACTCCAGAAACTGTTTGATCTCAAGAGAGCAAGGCCCACGAGACTGCTGCTCCAGCAGCTGGGCTCCCTGGGGCTCCTGTGGAGACACAACATTAGGTACTCCGGAGAAAGTGTGGGTGTACACAGGAGTGGCAGTCACAGACTCAGCTGGGGAAACAACTAGAAAAAGGTGCAAATGTAGTTTTCCATCCAGTAGCATGGTAGTAAACCATTTCAAGGCAGAAAGCAAGACAAATATTAAGGTTAAAGAACAAAGATACCCTCTCCAACTCAAACCAAAAAACAAACACATGGCAAATCAGGTCATCTGAAGTTCGAATGGAAGAGTGATTCTATTAAGTCTGTGGTTAGTATACACAGGCTCTGGGCTTGTTCCTAACATTGTAAATATAAAATCAAAACAATTTAAATCTTGCTAGAGGCCAATGGAGGTAGTGCACACCTTTAATCCCAGCACTTAAGGAGGCAGGGGCAGGCAGGTGTCTGACCAAGGCAGGAGGATGACCATGAGTTCAGGGCTATCTTCAGTGAGATCCTCTCCAAAACAAAAATCATCTAACAGGGAAAATGGCCATTTTACAGAAGCTGGGCTGGACTGTCATGATTCCAGTCTGTTCTATTTATTGATGCTTGTCTAAAGGTTAAACTCAAGTCATGCCATGCGGCTTTTCTGTGTGATGCTCAAACACGAGTGTGTGTGGGTGTGTGTGCCCAAGGGGAGGCCAACCAAGACATGGGGTGTCTTTCCTCTACCACTCTCCATCCTGTTGCCTTGAGACAGGGCCTCTCACTGAAACGGTCATTTCATCCCAACCGCCAGCCAGCCAAGCTGAGGGATCTGCTCGTCTCCCTCCACAATGCAGGAGTTACAGGGATGTATGGCTACGCCTGACCTTTTGTGGTTCACACATGGGTTTTGATCTCGGGTATGCATGGCTTCAGAGTAAGTGCTTATTCACTGAGCCATACCCCCAGCAGCCCCCACTTAGCAAAAGGGAGGGGGAGGCACACCACTTTGTACTTATAACCGTGGATCCTAAAAGTAAACATGCAAGTTCTTAGCAGCTGCCCAGTGTTAACACAGAAAGGAAGAGCTGCCCCAAGTCTTACCTGGTAAGTGATGTCAGGCCTTGCAGGCTCGGCACTGCCTCCTCCACCGAAGCCCCCAGTGATGGCGTGACCCAGGGTGTGACCCACTGCAGAGCCCACGGCCACACCAGCTGCAGTGGTTGCCATCTGGGCCATCAGGCCTGGCTGCCTGGGTGCAGCAGCAGGGGAGCCAACTGCGGATGGTGCGGCTGCTGCTGCTGGAGGATGAGCTGCAGGCGCATGTCTCGGAGCAGCCCTCATCTGAGGGGCCCGGCTAGGAAAGAAGAGAACAAAACTCATCAGATCCTAGTTCCAAATGGCTTTGGACTTTACTGAAGGAAGGCAACAAGCCAGGTTTGGTGGCACACGCCTGTGAGGAGCCGCCCTCGCTATCGCTATCGCCATTAGAAGATGGCGCTGACATCTGCTGTCAGTTGGAGTTTACCGTTTAAGCTGTGCCTCACCCGTCATCTGGGGTGATGAGCAAACCACCAATCCCGGCTCTACACGTCTCACTCGGAGCTCCTAGGCTTATATAAGGGGCTGGGTTTCTTAGCTTGGGGTCTCCCTTTCAGAAGCTGATCATCTATCTCTCAAGATGTATTAAAGCTTTACTGCAGAAGGATCCGAGTGTCCTGCGTCGTTCTTGCTGGCGAGACGGTAGCGCGGGACATCTGGTGCCGAAACCCGGGAACTCTTCAACATCGCCGGCGCCGCGGGAGACCCCTCGGAAGACGGGGCGGATTCAGAACTGCAGGGACGTAAGTTCAGAGAGGTATGCTTTATCCTGAACACCCCTTTTCTCGACTTTGGCCTTAGTTTGTCATCACCGTGGGACGGGTCAGTGGAGGCTTTGGTGCTAGTCCTGTTTGTCCTTCTTCTTCATCGTGGCTGGTGCTGACAGAACGGTGCTGTCAGTCTGGTAAAGGAGTCGAGCGCCGTTTTTTAGATAAGCCGCCAGCGCGATGGGGTTGTCACAGTCAGTGGTTACTGCCCTACAGACTGTGCTAAAACAAAGAGATCTCAAAATTGCACCACGAACACTTCAAAATTTTGTGAAGGAGGTAGATAGAGTGGCACCATGGTATGCTTGTTCCGGGTCCCTCACTGTGGCCTCATGGAACAAGCTAGGTAAAGAACTAGACAGGAAGCATGCAGAAGGAGATCTCCGCTTAGGTACCAAAGCCATTTGGAAGCTAGTTAAAAACTGCTTGGAGGATGAGGCCTGTCACCCTGCTATAGTAGAAAGTCAGGGAACCTTAGAGGAAGTTCAGGATAGCATGTCAGAAACTGAACGGAGTGAGAGAATGGGAGCTCGCAAAAGGAAAGACATGTCTAAGAAAAAAGGCCCTCCCCAAGAAGTTAAGAAAGGGGGAGAGAAAGAAGGGAGTGATCATTCACCCCCTAACAAATCTAAGAAAAAGAAAAAGCCAGAATCTAGCCTATACCCTACGGTAGAGCTAGAAGCCTTGGAGCTAGATAATTCCGATTCTGACACTCTGGATTCTAGCGAAGAAGGTGGTCTAGAGGAGGAGGTGGCACGGTATGAGGAAGAAAGATATCACCCTGATAGACACCGGCCGCTGAAAACAAAATGAATGTGAGGCCACCGCCTATAAATCCGGCGGGCTCACGCCCCTCGGCGCCTCCGCAGTATGAGCTTCGGCTGAATACTGGTACTGACTCCTTTTTACCTTTAGAGGAACGGAGAAAAATACAAATGGCTTTTCCAGTATTCGAGAATGCAGAAGGTGGAAGAGTACATACCCCCGTAGATTACAATCAAATCAAAGAATTGGCCGAATCCGTTCGTAATTATGGGGTCAATGCTAACTTTACCACAATACAGGTGGAAAGGCTTGCTAATTTTGCCATGACTCCCACTGACTGGCAGACGACAGTGAAAGCAGTGCTTCCCAACATGGGACAATACATGGAATGGAAGGCTCTCTGGTATGATGCATCCCAGGCGCAAGCTAGAGTTAATGCCACAGCTGAAGATGAGAATCAGAGGCAGTGGACATTTGAAATGCTGACAGGTCAGGGTCAACATGCCCTTAATCAAACCAACTACATCTGGGGCGTCTATGGTCAGGTGTCGGCCGCCGCTATTAAAGCATGGAAGGCCCTCACAAAAAGGGGAGAATCCAGTGGACACCTTACAAAGATTGTCCAAGGACCCCAAGAGCCATTTTCAGACTTTGTGGCCAGAATGACCGAGGCCGCCGGTCGCATCTTTGGTGATTCAGAACAAGCTATGCCCCTGATTGAGCAACTTGTCTATGAACAAGCAACCCAGGAATGTCGAGCGGCTATCGCCCTCGCAAAAGCAAAGGTTTACAAGATTGGCTCAGAGTGTGCAGGGAGCTGGGGGGACCCCTAACCAATGCAGGACTAGCTGCCGCCATTTTACAAACGCACAGGCGTAGAGATTTATCTAGTCGAAAAGCTTGTTTTAATTGTGGGAAAATGGGGCACCTTAAGAAAGATTGTCAATCCCCTGAAAGAACAAGAGAACTGGAGCTTTGCCATCGTTGTGGTAAAGGTTATCATAGGGCTAGTGAATGCAGGTCAGTCCGGGATATGAAAGGGAGGCTTCTGCCCCCTATTGAAGAACCCAAGGTACCCCAATCAAAAAACGGGTCACGGGGCCCATGGTCCCAGGGCCCTCAGAAATATGGGAACCGATTTCAGAAAAGCAATCAAGAGGAAGTAGAGGCTTCCGAGGAACCCCCGGAATGGACTTGCGTGCCGCCTCCGACTTCTTACTCATGCCCCAAATGAATGTTCAACCGGTCCCAGTCCATTCCCCTGGACCTTTGCCCCCTGCCACCATTGGGCTTATTCTGGGCCGTGGCTCCTTAACTTTACAGGGACTCATTATATATCCTGGGATTGTTGACCCGTATCATAAAGAGGAGATTCAAGTTCTCTGTTCTAGCCCTCGGGGTGTATTTTCTATAAAGCAGGGAGATAGAATTGCACAACTGGTGTTGCTGCCCTCCCTCGGGGATGGAGAAACCTACACTTTACAAAAAAGGGCTATGGGATCTTCTGGAAGTGATTCAGCCTATCTGGCTATACCCCTAAATGAGAGACCTACAATAAAATTGTTAATTAATGGAAAAGAATTTGAAGGGATAATGGATACGGGAGCAGACAAAAGCATTATTTCACTCCATTGGTGGCCGAAGTCTTGGCCCACTGTTGTTTCATCTCATTCTCTACAAGGTCTTGGATACCAGTCCTCTCCTGCCATCAGTGCCTCAGCCTTAACCTGGCGGAACGCTGAGGGCAAACAGGGATGTTTTACCCCCTATGTGTTGCCACTCCCTGTAAATTTATGGGGACGGGATGTGTTACAAACCATGGGCATGACCCTAACTAATGAATACTCCCCCAGGCATCAGCCATTATGGCAAAGATGGGGTATACAAAGGGTAGAGGCTTGGGTAGGCAAGAACAAGGCAGAATAAAACCCATTACGCAACATGGAAATCGGGGTAGAAAAGGACTGGGTTTTATTTAGGGGCCGTTGAGGCTTCACGACCCATACCGTGGAAAACAGAGGAGCCGTTATGGGTCTCTCAATGGCCTCTATCCTCTGAAAAATTAGAGGCTGTCACAAGATTAGTGCAAGAACAGGAACGGCTGGGGCATCTAGAGCCTTCTACCTCCCCATGGAATACACCAATTTTTGTTATTAAGAAGAAATCTGGGAAGTGGAGATTACTCCACGACCTGCGGGCCATTAACAATCAGATGCATCTTTTTGGCCCTGTTCAAAGAGGACTTCCTTTGCTTTCTGCACTTCCTCAAGATTGGAAGCTTATTATTATAGATATTAAGGATTGTTTCTTCTCTATTCCACTTTACCCACGGGATAGACCAAGGTTTGCCTTCACTATCCCTTCTCTTAATCATATGGAACCAGACAAGAGATTTCAGTGGAAGGTACTGCCGCAAGGCATGGCCAATAGCCCAACAATATGTCAGCTGTATGTGCAGGAGGCTTTGGAGCCAATTAGGAAGCAATTTACATCTTTAATCATGATCCATTATATGGACGATATTCTTATTTGTCACAAAGAGTTAGATGTTTTACAAAAGGCTTTTCCCATGCTGGTGGCTGAATTAAAACAGTGGGGATTAGAGATTGCCTCAGAAAAGGTTCAAATTGCAGATACAGGCCTCTTTTTGGGCTCAATGATTACTCCCAAAAATATAGTTCCTCAGAAAATAGAAATTCGCAAAGACCACTTACAAACATTAAATGATTTTCAGAAACTTCTGGGAGATATAAATTGGTTGAGGCCCTTTTTAAAAATTCCATCTGCTGATCTAAAACCCCTCTTCGATCTCCTGGAGGGTGAGCCTCATATCTCCTCACCCAGAAAATTTACCCCTGCCGCCCACCGAGCCTTACAGATGGTGGAAGAGGCCTTACAGGAAGCACAATTACAACGTATTGAGGAGTCACTACCTTTTAATCTGTGTGTTTTTAAGACAGCTCAATTGCCAACTGCAGTCCTGTGGCAACATGGACCATTACTTTGGATTCATCCAAATGCTTCCCCTGCTAAGATTATTGACTGGTACCCTGATGCTGTTGCACAGCTCGCGCTTCGCGGAATAAAAGCAGCTGTTACGCATTTTGGCAGGGATCCTGATTCCTTGATTGTGCCTTATACTGCTGCACAAGTTCAGACCTTGGCAGCCACATCTAGTGATTGGGCAGTTTTAGTTACTTCCTTTTCAGGACAAATTGATAATCATTTTCCAAAGCATCCAATTTTACAGTTTGCCCTAAACCAGGCTATAGTGTTTCCACAAGTGACAGCTAAAGACCCACTCCCAGATGGGACTGTGGTGTACACTGATGGATCGAAAACTGGTATGGGAGCTTATGTGGTCAAGGATAGGGTTATATCTAAACAATATAATGAAACTTCACCTCAAGTTGTAGAATGTCTGATAGTACTGGAGGTTCTTGAGGCTTTTCCAGGACCCCTCAATATTGTATCAGATTCCTCTTATGTGGTTAATGCAGTTAATCTCCTTGAGATAGCTGGAATAATAAGATCCTCCAGCAGAGTTGCTAACATCTTTCAGAAGATACAAGCTGCCTTGTTAAATAGGAGATTTCCTGTTTTCATTACCCATGTCCGAGCACATTCTGGACTCCCAGGTCCCATGTCCTTAGGGAATGACTTAGCGGACAAGGCTACAAAGCTGGTGGCCGCTGCCTTGTCTACCCACGCACAAGCAGCAAAAGAGTTCCATCAGCGCTTTCATGTGACGGCTGAGACCTTGCGCCGTCGTTTTGCTCTATCCAGGAAAGAGGCTAGGGAAATTGTTACTCAATGCCAGAATTGCTGCGAATTCTTACCTGCTCCCCACGTGGGAATAAACCCACGTGGCATTAGACCATTGCAGATGTGGCAGATGGATGTTACTCATATTCCCTCTTTTGGAAGGCTTCAATATGTTCATGTTTCTGTTGACACCTGTTCTGGCGTAATGTTCGCCACGCCCCTAACAGGGGAAAAGGCCTCATATGTGATTCAACATTGCCTTGAGGCCTGGAGTGCTTGGGGAAAACCCAGAATTTTAAAAACAGACAATGGACCAGCATATACCTCTCAAAAATTCCGACAGTTTTGTCGGCAAATGGATGTTACCCATCTAACTGGCCTACCTTATAACCCTCAAGGACAGGGCATTGTGGAACGTGCCCATCGTACACTCAAATCATATCTGATTAAACAAAAGGGGAGTATTGAGGATGTTCTACCCTCGGTACCAAGAGTTGCTGTGTCCATGGCACTTTTTACCCTTAATTTCTTGAACTCTGATGCCCAAGGCCACACTGCGGCCGATCGCCACAGTTTAGAGCCTGATAGGCCAAAAGAAATGGTAAAATGGAAAGATGTCTTGACTGATCTCTGGAAAGGCCCGGATCCTATTCTTATAAGATCCAGGGGAGCTGTGTGTGTTTTTCCACAGGAGGAAGAAAACCCCCTGTGGATCCCTGAAAGACTCACTCGAAGAGCTCCTTCACAACTCCAGAATAAGAAGGATGGAGGCCAAGTGGGTGATGAAGACTCTCCTACTCGGGATGATGGTTCCTAGTATGATGGGAGAGTTACGGTGGGCCATCATGTCTACCTTCCCCTACCGATGCCAGTGATGCATAATGCCCAGGAGTTCCCTAGATTTTTCACAACTAATAGAGAGTTGGGGCTTGCCTTTTGCCTTTAGATCCTCAGATACAGAGTTTTCAGGATGAGAGAACCTTGTCATTGGTAGGAAGCTTGTGCTTTACTGTGATTTCTTCATTAAAGGATAATTTTATTCATATGGATCCAGAAAGATCTAATGCTAATCCTTTTGAATTAATGGAAGCTGTACTGATCTTTCTCCTATGGCAATGATTGCTGGAGGATATAGTGAGAAGGGACAGATTACTTTTGATTGGAAAGGGGCATTAGGCAACAGTCTGAGTGAGGGACAGAGCTCTGGATCATCTGATTGGTCCTCCTCCAATGTTAAGTATACCCCTTTTAAGAGAACTAATTATTCAGCTGCTCCAATTTGTGTTTGGCTGCCCTTTATTTGGGTTGTGAGTAATGATACCTTAGGTAAGAATCAGAAAGAAATAAATTGCTCTGCTTAGAATTGTTTTTATGCATTATGCTGGGATGCTATTAAGCACCCTTTTGCTTTGGTAATGCGCATGCCTCGATTTGTTCCAGTTCCTGTTGAGGTGCCAAGTAGTTTGAGTTTGTTTAGGGAAAAGCGAGATTTTTGGGATCTCTGCTATTATTGTGGGCCTGATAGCCGCCGCCGCGGTTACTGCTTCGGTTACCGCCTCGGCCCTTGCACTTTCCGCCACTGTGCAGACAACTCAAACCATTAATGAACTATCGGCCACTGTGACCATGGCCCTAGATAAACAGGCCACTGCCAATTCTCAGATACAAGGAGGCCTGATGTTGGTAAACCAACAGATTAATTTGGTTCAGGAACAATTGGATATATTGTGGCAGATGGCCCAATTGGGATGTGAACAAAAGTTGCCTGGCCTTTGTGTTCACTTCAGTACAATATGAGAATTTTACAAGAGCAGCTAACCTGTCAAAAGCTCTGTCTCAACATTTATTACAGAATTGGACTTTTGAGTTTGAGCAGACACTCCGTGAGTTGAGAGTGGCGATCCTGCAAGTGAATTCGACGCGTCTGGATCTTTCTCTGATGGAAGGCCTCTCCTCCTGGATTTCATCTGCATTTTCTTATTTTAAGGAATGGGTGGGGGTGGGATCATTTAGCCTAGTTCTCTGCTGTGGAATAGTGTTGATGCTTTGGATGGTGTGTAAGCTCAGAGCCCAAACAAAAGAGACAAAGTGATGGTGGCACAAGCACTTGCTGCCTTAGAACACGGAGCCTCCCCTGACATTTGGTTAACCATGTTAAAGCAATAGGTCGCTGGCCTCCCGGCTCTTGCACCCCACGAGGCTAGTCTCATTGCACGGGATAGAGTGGGTAGGCTTCAGCAGCCCAAGGAGTTGCAAGGCTAAGCACTGCACAGGAGAGGTCTGCGGTATAACGACTTTCTCCTGGGAGATAAGTCATCTTGCATGAAGGTTCTATGTCATGATCTCCTTCCCCCAGAAAAACGACATCGGGACTGGTCAGGGCTCCCTCTGGGGATAAGACCCTGGAGAGGAGCTTTGTACATGTTCCAAATTTGCACATGGGGATTTGACCTCTATCTCCACTCCAAAGTTGTGGGTGTCCTATGGCTTCAAAAATAAATGAATAGGGGGAGATGTGAGGAGCCGCCCTCGCTATCGCTATCGCCATTAGAAGATGGCGCTGACATCTGCTGTCAGTTGGAGTTTACCGTTTAAGCTGTGCCTCACCCGTCATCTGGGGTGATGAGCAAACCACCAATCCCGGCTCTACACGTCTCACTCGGAGCTCCTAGGCTTATACAAGGGGCTGGGTTTCTTAGCTTGGGGTCTCCCTTTCAGAAGCTGATCATCTATCTCTCAAGATGTATTAAAGCTTTACTGCAGAAGGATCCGAGTGTCCTGCGTCGTTCTTGCTGGCGAGACGGTAGCACGGGACACACGCCTGTAACACCAGCACTGCGATGGTAGAGGCAGGGAGAACCAATAGGCCAAGGTCACCCTCAGCTGCAGAGGGATCTCTTCTCTTCACTAATGTTTCTCAGAGCATAATAACTGCAACATTTCTACCCTCCCTCCAAACATCCCTCCTTGACTGACTTCAAATTCATGGCCTGTTTTCATTAGCAGTTATTAGATGCATAACTATGTGTATACATATACATTTTTATATAGCACCTCAGTCTGTATGTTACTTTTATGTGTCTGTGTTCAGGGCTGACCCTCTGGTACTGGATAACTAATGTGTGTGCTCTAACTGGGGAAGACCATTTCTCCTGCTCTCAGTAATCCTTAGTTGCTTGTGGTTCCTCATCTAGGGTGGCATATCTACTGTCATCCTCATTCTACATCGTGATTTTAAGGCCAGCCTGAGAAAGGATACCCTCCTCTGAAAAAAACAAAAACCAACTCACCAACCAAAAACCCTAACCAAAACAGGGTTCTGAACCTATGAATCCTCCTACACCAGCCTCATCCAGTGCTGGGCTTGCAAGCACATGTCGCCTTGCTGGGCTTCATTTTGCATTTATTTTAGAGTGTTATATGTTATGTGTATGATTGTTTACATGCATGCATGTCTTTGTGCCACTTGCATGCCAGAAGGGGGTTTTGGATCACCTGGACCTGGAGTTATGAGGGGCCATGTGGGTGCTGGGAATCAAACCTCTGTGTCCTCTGGAAAAGTGGTCAGTGCTCTTAACTATAAAGCCAACTTTCCAGCCTCATTTTAAATCTTTAAACACCTGGGCGTTGGTGGCCCACTCCTTTAACCCCAGCACTCAGGAGGCAGAGGCAGGCGGATCTCTGAGTTTGAGGCCAGCCTCGTCTACAGAGTGAGTTCCAGGACAGCCAGAGTTCCATCTCTGGAATTCACAAGGTGAAAGGAAATGACCAATTTCCACAAGACGCCCTTGCCCTTCACATAGACTTCAAGATGTACACACACACACACATGCACACACTGAAGAGACATAAAAAAAAAATGTAGAGCTTAGGTTAGCAAAACATTTTCCTAGCAGGTTGACTAAACTAGAAAGTGAAAATATACAGAAGGTATTGGCAAAATATAGCTGTAGTCCCAGCTATTCAGTGAAGGGACAAGATTGTTTAGTACATGGCTCTGGGACAAGCTTGGACAATGGAGAAAGACAGTCCAAAGTCAACACAATCAAAGGCAATCATGAGGTAATGTTCAGAATGTAGGTCAAGGCCTTCATTTTACCAATCAGTAAAGGTTAAGGCAGTTCGATATGGTGTGGTGGCCCACACCTTTAGTTCCAGCATTCAGGAGGCAGGTGGATGGATCTCTGAGGACCAGGACAGCCAGGGAAACCCTGTCTCAAAGAAACAAAACAAACCACCAACCCAAACCAAAAAGAAAACTTTAGGCAAAGTGACCTGTCTGAACTACAACTCTTATTACTCTCATTTTTCTTTTAGTTTTTGGAGTCTGGGTCCCTCCATGGGTAACCCCACAAGCCTTGAACTGGTGGCTACTGTTGCCTTTGGCGAGATGAACCTATGGATGACTACCTTGGCGGTAGATGGGGCATTTCCCTGCCATATAGACAGTCCTCAGGTTCCCTCCCAGTACAGCCACAGCTTTTAACTTTCTATGATTTTTATTCCCCAAAAGTAGAACACCTGGAATCTGGATGCTACCAACAATTTCCTACTTATCTTCATGTGGGCTGGCGATATGGTTCAATAGAGTAGCATTGCTTAGTACATGGTGGCTTCCCCTTTGCGGGTCTCTCTCAAAGGTGTCGCCTAAGACCATGCCGCATATCAGACGTTGACATTGCGATTCATAACAGTAGCAAAATTACAGTTATGAAGTAGCAACAAAAATAATTTTATTGTTGGTGGTCACCACTACACGGTGAACTGTATAAAGGGATCACAGCAATAAGAAGGTTGAAGATCACTGCAATAGAACCGTTTACCACTAAATGGTAGGTCTCCTGGACTGAAATTCTCTGCTCTCCACAGGGAGGCCCGCGCACAAATACTTTAAAAAGTTGTTTTTGTTTTCGTTTTTTTTTCCTAGTCAGGCGGTGGAGGCGCATGCCTTTAACCCCAGCATTCCGGAGGTAGAGGCAGGTGGATCTCTGTGAGTTCGCGGCCAGCCTGGTCTACAAAGCTACACAGAGAAACCCTGTCTTGGAAAACCCATTTAAAAAATAATAATTTTTTTTGTACACGCCTTTAAAGTCTATAATCCCAGCCGTAGGGAAGCGGAGTCAGGAAAATCAAGGAAGGCTAACCAGGCCTATAATATCAAGTTCAAGGCTAGTCCCGGGGGGCTCAAGAACACAGTAAGACCTTCACAGAAATCAAGTCTTTCCCCGTCTCTTCGCTCTTCCTCCTAAGCAGTCTAAGAAAAAAGGTTCACGCTCTAGGGTCCTATCCAGTAGTGCACAGAGCGTGTCCCGGTTCTCGGGGAGCCCTCTTCCCCAGGAGCGGGTCCCTTCCCGACCGCTCGCACTGCCTCATCCCCGGCCGCCTTCAGGGTACGGAACGTCACCCTGGCCGCCCGCGCTCGGTTCTCAGGCCCGAGGAGGAGCTCACCTGCCCGCTATGGACACCCGGGAAGAGCGGCTTCGACATCCACGCGGCATCCCAGGTGCTGCTCTAGCCAGCGTCCAGACAAAACAAACTCTGGAACGCCTAGGAGCCTAGCAAAGAGAGGAAAGAGGGAGGCGGGGGTGGTGGGGGTGGTGGTGGTGTCAGCGCAGAGCCAATCAGCGTCCAGGAGAGCATGGGCTCTGAAGGTCATTAGAAGACCGAGACGTCAGTAATCAGTAGGGGGGCTGCGTCCCACGCGGGGAGTTGCCTGGCGACGGGGCGCTGTGACCAACCGGAAGTTCTTGGGATTGCTCTGTAGAAGCTTGTTCTTAGATTCTGTGAGGGATGGTTACGTTTTTGTTTCCAATAGACAACTGGCTCTCTCCATAACCCAGGTTGATTTTGAGATGCTCCTACCTCAGCCTCTCAAGTAAAAGGAATTGGGGCGTTACAGGCATGTGCCGTCATGCCTACTGTAGTAATAAGTACTAAACCTGAAACTTGCGAGGAGAAAGACTAAATATCCATGATTGTCTACTCAAAGCAAGCTTTAATTGAGAGGCACACCCCGGACTGGACTGTCTCACCCTAAGTTGGCATTCAAAAAGCACTGGACTTTTGAGGTCCCTTTTATGGAGGAGAGATAAAAGTTTAATAGAAAACAGCTGTGTAGTTATAGAGGCGACAGAATTGGCTGTTAGAGATTGTTAGAAAAATACAGTGAAAGAGGGAGACAAGGATATACATCTTGTTAATGGGGTCACACATCAGATTTAAGAAGCAAACTTAACTGTCTTGTCTCTCTCTCTCTTTTTTCTTTTGGTTTTTCAAACCAGGGTTTCTCTGTGGCTTTGGAGACTGTCCTGGAACTAGCTCTAGTAGACCAGACTGGTCTCGAACTCTCAGAGATCCGCCTGCCTCTGCCTCCCGAGTGCTGGGACTAAAGGCCTGAGCCACCAACGCCCGGCTGCAACCTTACTTGTAAATAGCAACATATTTTTGCAAAGTATGGGGGGCTTCTCATAATGGGCTCCTTGATTTGCAAGGTATAGTGCTCCTGTTTTGGTCTCACATCCCGCCCTCACCCCCTTGGCCTGTGCAACCAACCCTTCCAAATCTTTGACAAGGGAACAACAGTGCTTGACGTTGTCAGATGGACAGGATTCTGGCATTGAATGTCTTTCGTACAATAAGGCTAGTAATATATTGAAAACACAGGGCCCAAATATTATGATTAATGAGGGAACTATCAAGGGCCTGATGAAGGGGGAGAACCATCTTCATGTTGAGATGCCAATCAACCTGTGCCTTGGAGGTTTTATTTCTCTATGTAAGTCATTGCTTTGGTTATTAAAGGTGTGGGAGAAATATAATACATTGGTTTTTTTGTTGTGTTTTGTTGGGTTTTTTTTTTTTTTGGTTTTGGTTTTGTTTTTTTGAGACAGGGTTTCTCTGTATTGTTTTGGAGGCTGTCCTGGAACTCGCTCTGTAGACCAGGCTGGCCTCGAACTCACAGAGATCCGCCTGCCTCTGCCTCCCAAGTGCTGGGATTAAAGGCGTTCTAACACCCCAGAGAAATATGATACATTGTAACAACACATTCCAAGGAATTGTTGACATCTAAGATTATATCTCAGCAGTAGAAACTCTATGGTTGCCAGTATCTTTGCTGTAGTATTATTAACTATGAAGCAGGCTACTTTAGAAATCTCCTTTAACACCACACAACCAATCCAGGCACAGACAATACAAAGGCAGCTTGGACTACTGTTGAGGTAAGGTCTAGCAGATGTAGCGAGTCAGCACAGTTTTCAGTTCCCTGACTACATAATTCTATAGCCGGATGGTAGGGACTTGCTGAATAAAATAGGAGTGATGCATCCTTGCCCACATATGCCCTTTTGTAACCTTTGTGGAGGGCAGAATAAGTGTTAGTCTCACAGAAAAAATCCACCCCGGGGGGGGGGGGGGATTGTTTTCCCTAGGGGAGTGCATGATTGGAAGTAGCATTGCGTGAGAGTAGTATCAGTACAATGGAAGCAAAGGAGAAAGGCTTTATTTGTAAGAAGATCACTACAACCTTGGAAATGTTTACAGGGGCATGCTCCATTGAGCCACTGTTAAATTGGTATGATGTTATAATGTTCATATGTGACTCCTATTCAACATGTTGGTTTTTTCCCCCAAGAGCCCAGAAGAATCAAAGAGAACTAGTCTGTCTGCTGTTTGACGCTAGGTGGAGCCAAAAATTGGCATCCAATCTACTAGCTATAGACAGTGGTATGTTAATTTTGAAGGAAGCAACTAAGGAGTCTATTTTCTCTTTTTCATCTTAGTACATTTTTAGTTTCTGTTATCAGATTTTGTTAAAAATATTTAATTATGCTCAAGTCTGTATTGTTACATTGGGACTGGTCAGTCAAACTAGTCCACCCCAGTTACCCTACTTCCATTTGGGTAAAAATGAATTGTCAATTTGTTTTCCTTCCTTCATCCAAACAATAGGACCTGGTGGGTGGCAACAGTCCCTATCCTTACAAAGTAATATTAGGGTATGTCCTGTTACAAGTGTACCTTCTATTCCCCCCCCCCATTTAAAAGAGTGTATCAGGTTCTAAGGCAAGTTGGAGCATAATTGTTAAAGAGATACGTTCAGTTACAATCCGCCTCTTTTCCTTTTGGAAGTCAGAGGATAATTTATGAGAGTGGATTCTTCCTTCTATGCCTCTCGGGATTGAACTCAAGTCCTCAACCTTGGCAGTAAATGCCTGCATCTCATAGACATCCTTACAACATTGTTAAACACTCACTTAAAATAGATAATGCAACAGACTGTCACATTGTTGAGCAACTGACAGCCCAGCCATCTTCCCTTGTGTAGGAGGAGCTTCTCCAGTGTGGTGGCAACTGGACTGCAGTTTGTTTGTTGGACATATGTGTGATGTGTGCATGAGTGTGCAGGTGTGTTCATGTATGTATCTTCCTCAGTTGCTTCTCCACTTTGCATTTTTAGTATTTATTTATTTATTGGTTTTTTGAGACAGGGTTTCTCTGTGGCTTTGGAGGCTGTCCTGGAACTAGCTCTTGTAGACCAGGTTGATCTCGAATTCACAGAGATCCACCTGCCTCTGCCTCCTGAGTGCTGGATTTAAAGGTGAGTGCCACCACAGCCTAGATGAGAACCATTTCTTTTAAGCCATGTTCTTAGATATGGAGATGGATCTCACAGCTAGTTTTGAGCCAGGGTGGTCTCTCTCTCTCTCTCTCTCTCTCTCTCTCTCTCTCTCTCTCTCTCTCTCTCTCTCTCTCTCTCTCTCTCTATGGTTTTTCGAGACAGGGTTTCTCTGTATTGTTTTGGAGGCTGTCCTGGAACTAGCTTTGTAGACCAGGCTGGCCACAGAGATCCACCTGCTTCTGCCTCCTGAGCGCTGGGATTAAAGACGTGCACCACCAAGGCTTGGTGGTCTCCTTTTATTATGGGAATGACACCTAATTGGAGGTCAACCTTGGTGAATAAACATTATCAGAAACATTCTTGGCAGCCTGAAACTTCAATGAAGGTACAGAATTTTCTTTACCACAGTTTCTTTCTCTGTGTTTTAAATTGGTTTATTTTTATTTTGTGCACATTGGTGTTTTGCCATGGGTATTGGGTCCCTTGGAACCAGAGTTACAGGCAGTTGTGAGCTGACATGTGGGTGCTGTGAACTGAACCCGGCTTCTATGGAAGTGCAGCCAGCCATCTCTCCAACACCTTTCCCACAGTTTCTAACAAGCCTGGTTAGTACACTATCTTCCAGTCACACTGGAGCCAGGGCTCCTTTAGCTAGATTCTACTTTGTTTAACTTAATATTTTCAAACACGTTTATTAGGAAATCCTTTACAACATCACTTTTAATATGAGTTTCTCCCGCAGCGCCAGCAGTAGCGGACTGAGTCATGAGAACGGCGACTTCCGGGTTAACACCCGTTATGTGAGGCCTTGTCGCAAAACAAAACAATCTGAGAAGGGTTAAGTAAACAGTCCAAGGCCCTCTGGTAGACGAGGCAAAGGATGACTCAGTCAAGGTTGCATTTCAATTTGTTAACTCGGTAGGCATGGCGGTATATGCCTGTACCCCAATCCAGTTTCCTGGAGAGGCGGAAGCAGGTGGATCTTAAAATCAAGGTCAGCCTGAGTCGTGGGGGAAGCAGAAACCTAACAATTCAGCACAGAATGGGGGACAAGAATTGAGAGCGCAACCCCAGGAACTTCCGGTTAGCTCTGGGGCCTGGTCGCCAAGCTCTTGACTTCCTGGCGTAGCACCACGGCGTTCCCCGTTACCGACGTCTTGATCTCCCAATGACCTTCAGCGCTCGTGCTCTCTTGGGCGCTGATTGGCTGCCCTCTGAGAACCCGCCTCCCGTCTTCCGCTCTCCTTGGTAGAAGTTGCTGGACGCTGGTGAGCGTTTCGCAGTTTGTCGTCTTTGGACTCAAGAGTGTGTGGGCGCCCAGGATGCCGCGTGGAAGCCGAAGCCGCTCTTCCCGGGTGGCCCCTCCGGCCAGGTGAGCTCCTCCTGGGGGCTGGGGACTGAGCGCGGGCCGCCAGGGCGACGTTCCTTAGCCAGAGAGCTGCGAAGGCGGCCGGGGGTGAGGCAGTGCGAGCAATGAGGGACTCTTCCCCGGTGCGGGATCCCCGAGGACAGGGTCACAGGCTCTGTGCTCTACGGAAGAGGACGCTAAAGCGTGAACTTTCTCCTAGACTGCTTGGGGGTGGGGGGAAGGGCCTTAGTAGCCTACAAAGAGCGGGGAAAGGAGGATTTAGGGGAAGGTCTTGAGGTGGCTTTCTTATTTCTTCTGTCTTTCCTTCTTTCCTTTCTCTCTCCACCCCTACCCCCTTTTCTTTCTTTCTTTCTTTTTTTCCTTTTCTGAGATAGGGCTTCTGTGTAGCCCTGGCTGTCCTGGAACTCGCTCTGTAGACCAGGCTGGCCTCAAACTCACAGAGATCTAACTGCCTCTGCCTTCCGAATACTGGAACTAAAGGCGTGCGCCACTAACGCCCAGCTGGGGTGGTTTTGTTTTACTGTGTCTGAGGTCCACCGGCTAACCTTCCTTGATTTTCCTGACTCCGATTCCTTATGACTGGGATTACAGGCTTTAAAGGTCTCTACAAAAAAAAAATTAAATAGTTCCTTCCACCACTTCGGTCCAGAATATCTTAACACTTAGTGGCGACGGCTCTATTGAGACATATCCTCGGCCCACATGAAGATAAGTAGGAAATTGTTGACAGCGCCAGAATTACATATGTTTCATTTTGGCCGGGCATTGGTGGCGCACACTTTTAGTCCCTTCTCCAGACGCAGAGGCAGGCGGATCTCTGTGAGTTCGAGGCCAGCCTGGTCTACAGAGCCAGTGCCCAGCCACAGCTATACAGAGAAACCCTGTCTCAAAAAACCGAACAAACAAAAAACATGTTTCATTTTGGGGAATAAAAATCATTGAAAGTTAAGAATTGTTGTTGTATTAGGAGGGAACCTGAGGACTGTCTATATGGTAAGGGAATGTCCCATCTACCGCCAAGGTAGATCCTCATGCCCCTGTCTCCCCAAAGGCAAGAATTGGCACCAATTCAGGATAGCATGAAGAGACCCAGCTAAAAGAGAAATAAGATTTATAGAAGTTGCTGTTCAGACAGGTCATTGTCCCTAAGTTTTTCTTTTTGGTTTGGGTTGGTGCTTTGCTTTGTTTCTTTGATAAAAGGTTTCATTGTGGCCCTGGCTGTCCTGAAACTTAGATCCATCCACCTGTCTCCTGAATTCTGGAATTAAAGGTGTGGGCCACCACACCATACCCAGCTGCCTTAACCTTACTGATTGGTAGGTAGAGTGGTCTACCTTCTGAGCATTAGCACATGACTGCCTTGGATTTTTGTTGACTTTTGACTGCCTTTTTCCAATGTCCAAGCTGGTCCCAAAGCCATGTGCTAAATGATCTTATCCCCCCACTGAATAGCTGAGACTACAGCTATATTTTGCCAAGCCAATGCCTTCTGTATGTTTTCTTTCTAGTTTAGCCAACCCAGGGTCCCATGCCTGCTAGGAAAATGTCCTGCTAAGCCAAGCTCTAAATTGCTTTGTGTCTGTATCTTGTGTGAAGGTCAGAGGGCAATTTGTGGGAGTTGTTTGTTTACTTCCTTGTGGATTCCAGGGTTCTAACTCAGGTTGCCAGGCTTGGCAGCAAACACCTTTCTCCAGTGAGCCATTTCTTTTTCTTTCTTTCTCTCTCTCTCTTTCTTTCTTGCTCTTTCTTTTTAAAGATTTATTATGTATAAGGGTTCTGTCTACATGTATGCCTGCCTGACAGAAGAGAGCATCAGATCTCATTATAGTCTTTTTAAAGGGACAAAAAAGTTTATACTTGATTATAACTTTAGCAAGGTTGGTTGTGGACACCTTTGATCCCAACTCACAGGAGGAAGAGGCAGGTCGACCTTAGTGAGTTTGAGGCCAGCCTGGTTTACAGAGCTAGTTCTAGAACAACAAAGAATACACAAAGAAACCCACCCTATCTTGCAGGGGGGGGGGGGCACTTAACAGAGATTGAAGAGGTACAGTGTTATATATGTATAATCAGTTAGGGAAAACAAGTTTCTATAGTCTTCTTGCTTGTGTGGTATATATACTTTTTTTGTTGTTGTTGTTGTTTTTTGTTTTGAGACAGGGTTTCTCTGTATTTTTTGGAGGATGTCCTGGAACTCGCTCTGTAGACCAGGCTGGCCTTCGAACTCACAGGGTATATATACTTAAAAGTAGTTGTGACACGTGCCTTTATTCCAGTGCTTGGGAGACAAGGTGTGTTCAGGATGGCCAGGACCACACAAACCCTGTCAACAAACACAAGGAAGCAAAAGATAATTTAAAATGAGGCTGGAACCAACCAGGTGATGGTGGCCTTTAATCCCCTCACTCTGGAGGCAGAGGTAGGCAGATCTCTGTGAGTTCCAGATCAGCCTGGCCTACAAGAACTACACAGAGAAACCCCATCTTTAAAAACCAAAAAAATAAAATGGGATTGGAAAATTGGCTTTATAGTTAAAGCACTGACTGATGATCTTCCAGAGGACCCAGGTTTGAGACTCAGTACCAACGTGGGTCCCTCACAACCATCTAACTCCAGGTCCAGGTGATCCAAAGCCCTCTTCTGGCATGCAAATAGTACACAGACATAGATGCATGTAAATAATTGTAAAATATAAAAATAAAATAAGATTTAAAATGATGCCAGGTGGAGTGACAGCACTAATCCCAGCACTGAATAAGGCTGATTTAGGAGGCTTCATAGGTTCAGAGCTAGCTGTTGTTTTGGTTACAGTTGGTTGGTGTTTACTTTTTGAGAGCAAGGTATCCTTTCTCAGACTGGTCTTAAGATAATGATGTAGAATGAGAATGACAGTAGATATACCAAGGTGTATGTGTGGTGAAAAGCTCACAAGGCCTCAACCTAGATGAGGAACTACAAGCAACTAAGGATTACTGAGAGCAGGAGAAATGGTCTTCCCCAGTTAGAGCACACACATTAGTTATCCAGTACCAGAGGGTCAGCCCTGAACACAGACACATAAAAGTAACATACAGACTGAGGTGCTATATAAAAATGTATATGTATACACATAGTTATGCATCTAATAACTGCTAATGAAAACAGGCCATGAATTTGAAGTCAGTCAAGGAGGGATGTTTGGAGGGAGGGTAGAAATGTTGCAGTTATTATGCTCTGAGAAACATTAGTGAAGAGAAGAGATCCCTCTGCAGCTGAGGGTGACCTTGGCCTATTGGTTCTCCCTGCCTCTACCATGACAGTGCTGGTGTTACAGGCGTGTGCCACCAAACCTGGCTTGTTGCCTTCCTTCAGTAAAGGCCACAGCCATTTGGAACTGGGATCTGACAAGTTTTGTTCTCTTCTTTCCTAGCCGGGCCCCTCAGATGAGGGCTGCTCCGAGACATGCGCCTGCAGCTCATCCTCCAGCAGCAGCAGCCGCACCATCCGCAGTTGGCTCCCCTGCTGCTGCACCCAGGCAGCCAGGCCTGATGGCCCAGATGGCAACCACTGCAGCTGGTGTGGCCGTGGGCTCTGCAGTGGGTCACACCCTGGGTCACGCCATCACTGGGGGCTTCGGTGGAGGAGGCAGTGCCGAGCCTGCAAGGCCTGACATCACTTACCAGGTAAGACTTGGGGCAGCTCTTCCTTTCTGTGTTAACACTGGGCAGCTGCTAAGAACTTGCATGTTTACTTTTAGGATCCACGGTTATAAGTACAAAGTGGTGTGCCTCCCCCTCCCTTTTGCTAAGTGGGGGCTGCTGGGGGTATGGCTCAGTGAATAAGCACTTACTCTGAAGCCATGCATACCCGAGATCAAAACCCATGTGTGAACCACAAAAGGTCAGGCGTAGCCATACATCCCTGTAACTCCTGCATTGTGGAGGGAGACGAGCAGATCCCTCAGCTTGGCTGGCTGGCGGTTGGGATGAAATGACCGTTTCAGTGAGAGGCCCTGTCTCAAGGCAATAGGATGGAGAGTGGTAGAGGAAAGACACCCCATGTCTTGGTTGGCCTCCCCTTGGGCACACACACCCACACACACTCGTGTTTGAGCATCACACAGAAAAGCCGCATGGCATGACTTGAGTTTAACCTTTAGACAAACATTAATAAGTAAAACAGACTGGAATCATTTTCCTCTTTAAGTGATTTTTGTTTTGAGAGGATCTCAAGATAGCCCTGAGCTCATGGCCATCTTCATGCATGTATATCTGCATGCCAGAAGAGGGCACCAGATCTTATTATATACGGTTGTGAGCCACCATGTGGTTGCTGGGAGTTGAACTGAGGACCTCTGGAAGAGCAGCCAATGCTCTTAACCTCTGAGCCATTGCTCCAGCCACCTGCCTTGGCTTTATCTTGGCTACACTTATTCTGGGTTCCTGTTGTTTCACTTGGAGACTAAGTCTTCAGTGTGTGACCCAAGCTGACTTCAAGCTTGTAGCAGTCTCCTTGGTTGGCTTCTCAAGTGTTGGAATTACAGCCACAAGGGCTGGTCTTTGAGTGCAGTCTCTGTTACATAATCACAAGTCCCTTTCACAGCTTATGACCCCTGACCTGATACTTTTCACTCACACACACACACACACCACCCCTACTCCCATCCCCACCCCCTGTATGCATTTTGTATGTACTAAGGAACATGTAATCTCTTGAAATATGGTGTATCTGAAGTTCTCCATCTCTTTCCAATAATAGTTCTATTTTTCCTTAAGAATGGTTCTCCTTTTTCTGTATATATATTTGTAATGGTGGGGTTCAAACCCAGGTCAAAGCACAAAATCTCTAGCCAGGTTTGTTTTAGTGTATGTGTTTGATTTTTTTTTGTTTTGTTTTTTCGAGACAGGGTTTCTCTGTATTGTTTTTGAGGCTGTCGGTCCAGCCCGGCCTTGAACTCACAGAGATCCACCTGCCTCTGCCTACCCAGTGCTGGGATTAAAGGCATGCGCCATCACCGCCTGGCTTGTTTGCTTGTTTTAATACAGATTTTTTGTGTCCGTTATAGCCTTCAGTGTCCTGGTGCTAGTTCTTTAGGCCAGGCTGGCCTAGAACTCAGAGATCCATCTGCCTCTAGGTCTTAGTGCTGGGAGTAAAGGCATGCACCACCACTGCCTGGCTCCATTTTTTATATGTGTATGTGTTTACAGTGTTAAGATCAAGTCCAGAGCCTTGTGTGTACTGAACAAACTACCCCAAACTACCTAATACTATGTCGTTGCAGGAGCCCCAGGGAACCCAGCTTCTGGACCAGCAGTCTCGAGGGCCATGCTCTCTTGAGATCAAACAGTTTCTGGAATGTGCCCAGAACCAGAGTGACGTCAAACTCTGCGAGGGCTTCAATGAGGTGTTGAGACAGTGTAGAATTGCAAATGGTAGGTGACCTGTCCATCTGCTCAGAATGACAGTCCTGAACCTTACGGAGTTTTGAAATTAAGTTCCCAAGTAGAACTTTCGTTTTTCAAGACAGGTTTCTCTGTGTTGTCCTGGCTGTCCTGGCTCTCACTCAGTAGACCAGGCTGGCCTCAAACTCACAGAGGTCCACTTGCCTCTGCCTTCTGAGTTCTGGATTAAAGGCCATCACCAGCCAGGACAAGCAGAACTCTTGATTAGACTTCCTGGAGGGTTGACAGTCACATTGTTTCTGTGGTTTCTCTTGTAATTTCAGAAGTTCTCTGTCTATTAATTACAATTTTTGTTTTCGCACCTTATGGGTTGTGGGAGGGAGGGGAAGAGGGCAAACCTGTCTAAAATGATTAGAACTTTTCTGCTTCAAGCTTTTGTCTCTAGAAACACATGTGCCATGTCTCGGTTCTGCCAAGGATAGAATTGATGTTTGATTAAAGGAAAATGTACATGTCTTAGAAAAGAAAACAGTGTATCTGGGCATCTTCTAACTTAATGTTTTTTTTTAACAGGTTTAATCTAATCAAGAAGTTCAAACTGAAGAAATTGAAATGGACTCTGCCTAATTTATAGTGCAAGTGTGGACCCTGAGTAAACAAACCTTATTTCTAATAGCTCCATTATTTCAGAATAGCCATGAAAGAGTCCTAACTATATAGTTATTCACTCAGCTTGTAGTGTTGAAGAACGGGCAAATGATGGCCTCATTGAACCAACTGTATTGTTTTTTGTGAGTTAATGAAAATAAAATTGTTTGATTCTGTGGTGTGGTAGTGACCTTGGAGTTTGTGCAAGAATACAGCTATATCTGCATGTCTCAACTTTCATAATGCTGGACACTTTAATATATTTCCTCATGTAGTGGAAAACCCCATTCATAAAATTATTCTGTTGCTACTTGGTAAAAAGTTCATCATCAGTCATGCTGCTCATATTTAAGTGGTTTTAGCTGCTCCAGGCTCAGGGTCCCATAAACTTAACTTCTACAGAAGGGTACATATCAATGTAAAATCCTGCAAGCAAGCACACCCAACAAGGATCCCTCCTGGTTGGTTTTTTGTTTTGTTTTATTTTTCTTTCAAGACAGGGTTTCTCTGTGTAGCCGTGGCTGTCCTGGAACTTGGTTCTGTAGACTCACAGAGATCTGCCTTTTTCTATCTCTTGCATGCTGGGATTAAAGGGGTGCACCACTATTGCCTGGCTTCCCTCACTGTGTCAGACCGTAGCCTCACTCAAGGAGTTGGCTGGCACTCAGTACAACTTTTTTTTTTCATTTCAGAAAATACTGATTCTTAGCCCAGCAGTTGTGGCTCACACCTTTAATCCCAGGACTCGGAAGGTGGAGGCAGGCGGATCTCTGAGTTCAAGGACAGCCTTAGCTAGCTAAACAGTGAAACACTGTCTCTGAAAAAAAAAAAAAGATACAGATTCTCAAGTGATTTTTCGTTGCTGCCAAATGGCTTGTTTGCAAGTTTTTGTTTTGTTTATGAGCATTTGCCTGGGTGTATATAAGTGCACTGTGTAGCACCCTCAGGATGGAAAACTAGATCCCCTGTAGCTGCATGCCGTTGCAAATCGTTGAGAGCAACCATGAGGGTGCTAGAAACAGCATGAGTGCTGCCAGAGCAGCCAGTGCTCCTAACCATGAGCCATGTAGCCCTGCATTTCCATACGGTGGTCTTTTCAGGGCAGTTTATGTACCGGCCTGGGTGCTGGGACTAAAGGTATCACCACACCCTGCTATGTGGAATCTTAGTTAACCCTTTAATGGAAAAGACAGAACATTTTACCTTTACCATGTGCTTAACGGTGTGTTAGGGAATGTGTGAGATAGTAGCAGCTTGGGCAAGCATTCACCAGGCTCTGGGGCCTATCAAAAGCCTTACCAACAGATAAGTGGGTAAGTGATAAACAAGACATAACAGGATGGGCCCCCTGTGACCACATCATTACTGTGTGTTACTACACTAAATTGGCTGAAGCCTTTTTCTTTTGTGTACCTTTGAGACAGGGTTTCCCTATGTAGTCCAAATCGGCCTAAACTGCTTATCCTGTATCAGCCTCCTAAGTGGTGGGATTACACAGTTTAAAACCATCCTCTATATAAGCCTGTCTCTCTGTAGTTTGGATATTTCTACTTCTTGCGAAACTAGGCTAAACTCACCTTTCTATGCTTGGTATTGAGTCCAGTACCTCAGGAAAGCTTGGTCACAGTGCTCCAAACTGTAGCCCTATTCCTTGGATTGCCCCAGGTTTAAGCCCAACTGGTCATGGTGGTACACATAATCCCAATTCGAAGCAGGCAATCTTCGAGGAGTTGAATCTGAGGAGAAATACAAGGTCATTGCCATGCTTGGTGGTGAACGCCTACAATCCCAACACAGAAAGGCAGAGGCAAATTGGAGGGTAGTCAGGGCTTTTGGAGGCTGTCCTGGAACTCACTTTGTAGACCAGGCTGGAGCAAGTCTCTTTAAAAACAACGGTGCACTCCTTTCAAAGCCAGTGTTGCCAGGCCCCAGAGGTGGGTAGGTCATGTTGAGCGCTTGCTGCTCTTTCAGAGGACCTGAGTTCAGTTTCCAGACTCGCATACTGGCTTATAACAGTCCAGTTCCAGGGGACCCAATGCCCTCTTCGGGCCTCAGGATATAAGGCATTCCTGTGGTACACATATATACTGCCAGCAAAAGATTCTCATACACATAAAAAAAAAAAAAAAAACTTAAAACACAGCTGGAAAACTGGCTCAACCAGTAAGGTCATAGTACTGCTTTTCCTGAGTTTGGTTTCCAGCACCCACAAGAGATAGCTAAAGCCATCCATAACTCCAGCTCCAGAGAAATCCAACACCTCTGGCCTCTCCAGGCACCTGCACTCCGTGTGCATAATTAAAAATGTAAAAAACCAGGCTTTGCCTGACCCCTAGCCACTGGAGCTTTCCCTAGCCGTCACCAGGTGGCGCACCTGATGCACTTTTGCCCTAGGGGTATCCCTACTGGACCTTGGCCGGCATCCCGACTTTGCAGTTGTGGTTTATTTTTGGCAGGCCAGCCTTCCATCACCAAGTACCAAGTCCCAGAAGAGGAGAAAGACAGCAACTCCAAGCACAAGTGTCTGCTCAGGACACAGCTCCAGGCCTTCGTGGTCCCCTGTCTCCAGAGGGCTCCAGGACCCTGGAATTATTACCTTCATCCAAGAGCCTACAAGGACATACATAACAGTGAGTATGGAGGCAGCAGTCCGGGAGCAGTGGGATTTTGAGGCAAAGACAGAAAGCCTCAAATCTGTTTGTCCCATTTCTCCTCAGACCTGGGAGAGCACAGCTTCTCAGAACATCTGACAGGCAGTTACCTACAGATCACGCTGCTGGCTATGCTCTCTGGCTAGTTTTCTGGGAGGGATAGTAGGTTCCAAGACACCTATCCTTATTTAGAATGCCCCCCCCAGGGAATCTTGGAACAAGTGTAAAGGCCAATGAAGCAGGAAATAGAGACCCATTGTTGGCTACAGTAAAACCTTAAGAAAAGGAAGATGGGTCGGGTAGTGGTCCCAGCACTCGGGGAGGCAGAGGCAGTCAGATCTCTCTGTGAGTTCCAGGCCAGCCTGTCTACCAAATGAGTTCCAGGACAGGTTCCAAAGCTACAGAGAAACCCTGTCTCAAAAAACCAACCCCCTCTCCCCCCCCAAAAAAAGAACAGGGAGATGGACACACACATGATTAGAAAATGTGAGTGCAGCCAGAATGTGGCCCAGCCTGGCTCAGGATGGGATCCTGGTATAGGCGGAGAATTGCTCTATGCCTATGCAAGGGATCTAAGTGACTGTCATACTAGGTGAGGGGCACACACACACACCCTGGGGGTTTTAGAACGCCCTTTTCAGTAAACAGGCTTGTTGTTGAGGGGAACTGTTGGCTGTTGGTGTGCACAGGCCAGGTTCCTGCAATTGGCAAAGGCGGCACTTGTTATTCTATGCCTTCTTTTGGTAACCAGGCACCCGGTAGCTGGGACACCAGGCTTCCTGCAACAGCCAGCTTGAGGCAGCCAGGGCTGCTACGTGGCTGGTCAGCAGACTGGGCCTCTTGGGAGACCAGGCCTTCTCAGGCTCACGGAAGTGGACTGTTGGCTGCTTGCCTCTCCCTATTGCTGGGTGATTTTCTGTCTTTCTCAAACCCTGGGTCTGAAGCAGGAGTTTCCTGGTAGGAGCCTCTATGTTCCTGCAGCAAGATGGGTCAGCTTAGCTTCTCCACATCCACTCCTGACCAACCCTGACTCTGGCCTGAGGGTGTAGCTCAGTGGTTGAGTGCTTGCCTAGCATGTACAAGCCTCTGGGTTCTATCCCCAGCACCTAAAAATAAGAACGAGAGAGCCAGGAAATGATGGCGCACACCTTTAATCCCAGCACTGGGGAGGCAGGGGCAGGTGGATCTCTATGAGTTCAAGGCCAGCCTGGTCTACAGAATGAGTTTCAGGACATCCAGGGCTACATAGAAACCCTTTCTTGAAAACCAAAAGTAAATAGATAAAAATAAGAGTAAGCCTCTCATGCCAGGTATGGAAGTACACGCCTTTAAGGCCAGCACTGGGGAGCAGAGGCACGTGGATCCCTGAGCTTTAGGCCCTGTCTCAGAAAGAAAAAATTTTGTTCAAACTGCTCCAGGACTCCCTAGGGCTTTCTGGTCATTGTTGGTAGTGTCTAGGGCATTTTCCATCTGTTAAGGCCTGTGCCAGTAGATTACCTGTTCATTGAATTATACTCAGCAATTGTCACACACCTGTGCTGGGCAGAGGGCACAAAGGCCTAATCATCACAGTCTAATGGAGACGACACCAGAAGCTGAAAGACCCAGCCCTCACCCGGCTCAGATACGACGCGTGGCTTTCTTTAGTAAGATTATTTTGATTAAAAAAAGATTATTTTGATTTTATGTGTATGGCTGTTTTGTCTGGTCTTATGTGCCTGGTCCCCTGGAAGGCCAGAGAGGACATCAGATCCCCTGGAACTAGAATTATAGATGGCGGTAAGCTGCCATGTGTGTGTGCTGGGATTTAAACCTGGGTCCTCAGAAACAGCAGCCATTGGTTTTAGTCACTGAGCTTTCTTTCCAGTATTCTCCCCCCTCCTCCCTTTTTTAAAAAAATTGATACAAGGTCTCATGTAGCCCTGGAAGACCTAGAATTTGCTATGTAGACCAGGCTGGCCACTTGGCCTGTTTTTTTGCTTTGCTTGCTTTTTTTGGGGTGTGTGTGTGTGTGTGTGTGTGTGTGTGTGTTGTTTTGTTTTGTTTTGTTTTGAAGACAGGGTTTTTCTTTGTAGCTGTTGCTGTCCTAGAACCTGCTCTGTAAACCAGGCCAGCCTCAAACTCACAGAGATCTACCTGCCTTTGCTCCTCAGAGCTGTGATTAATGGTATGGTTCATAGCCGGGCGTTGGTGGCGCACACCTTTAATCCCAGCACTCGGGAGGCAGAGGCAGGCGGATCTCTGAGTTCGAGGCCAGCCTGGTCTACAGAGTGAGTTCCAGGACAGCCTCCAAAGCCACAGAGAAACCTTGTCTCGAAAAACCAAAAAAAAAAAAAAAGGCATGGTTCATTACCACCCTGCCCTATATGTTTGAAAAAAAAATCTTTTAAATAAGAAGAGACAGGCCTTAGTGGTCTACACCTTTAATCTCAGCACTTGGGAGGCAGGGATAGGCAAATCTCTGAGTTTGAGTTTGAGGCCAGCTTGGTCTACAAAGTGAGTTCCAGGACAACCAGGGCTACACAGAGTAACTCTGGAGAGAGAGAGAGACAGAGAAAGGGAGGTGGGAGGGGTGGGGGAGTTGACGGCTTCTTTCTGTAACCCTTTCAGAGACCCTCGGAGTCACCCAGAGACCCACTGAGCATGACCCGGGATGAGGCCCTCCCTGACTCGCATTCTGCACAGAGTTTCTATGAGAACTATGAGCCCAAGGAGGTCTTGGGCAGGTAAGACCCGGGTCACCTGCGGAAACCCTGACCTCATCACTATGATTCGGAATGATTGGCGCCACCCTCAGCACTAGCCCCATTTCTGTCCCCTTTGCTCCTCCCCTCAGGGTGAGAAGGGAAGTATGTGTTGCAACACAGGACAGAACATCTGTGCCCTTCATTTACTGATTGACTTTAGTTTTATTTTATGAGTACAGTGTTTTGCCCAAATGTTTGTGCACTACAAGCATGTCTGGTGTCCTCAGCGGTCAGAAGCGGGTGTGGGATCCCCTGGAATTTCAGACAGTTGTTAGTAGTTATGTGGTTGCTGGAAACTGAACTCGGGTTCTCTGAAAGAGCAACAAGTGCTTTTTTTTTCAACAAGTGCTCTTAATCGCAGAACCTTCTCTCTAGCCCCTGTACTGCCCTTGCTAAGGGACTCCCCTGGAGTGTGGGGTCCCGAGGCCATCTGTTCTCTGCCCCCAGGGGAGTCAGCAGTGTGGTCAGGCGCTGTATCCACAAACCCACATGCCAGGAGTATGCAGTCAAAATCATCGACATCACAGGCGGAGGCAGCTTCAGCTCCCAGGAGGTGCAGGAACTTCGGGAAGCCACACTGAAGGAGGTGGACATCCTGAAGAAGGTCTCGGGACACCCCAACATCAGTGAGTAGACCTTCCCAGCCCCACTGCCCCACAAAACCCTGGCAGCATGCTTTGCAGTCGGGGCACGAGCACCACCTCGTGGCCAGCTGTACCCTTCCCTCTGCACCTCGTGCTCAGCGGCTCTCTCTGCCAGCCCATTGCTGCAGCTCTAGGTCACAGGGGCCACCCTCACTACTCAGACGGGGTGGGTTCAGACAGGGTGGGGGGTGGGTGCAGGTGAGGAAGGGGTCCTTCCCACACCTCAGTGATTGCCCTGAAACCCCATCACATTCCTACCTCTACCTTTGAAGCCACCCTGCCTGGTCCCTGTGGCGCCTGCCAAGTCTCCTCTGCTCCTTGAGACCAGCTACCCTTTTCCATTTCAGTACAGCTGAAGGACACTTACGAGACCAACACTTTCTTCTTCTTGGTATTTGATCTGTAAGTACCCAATCCTGGAGCACCAGTACCCTGGGGCTTATGAAGCCGGACACGGGCCCCTACCAGGCTGTTAGGGGCCAACATCAGTCCCCCAATTCCCATGATGAAATACCATGCAAAATCACCAGTTGATTCAGGGCCTCTCTGCCAGGTTTGAAACCTAGAATACTACTTATGGATGTGTGTGTGTGTGTGTGTGTGTGTGTGTGTGTGTGTGTGTGTGTGTGTGTGTATGTTTGTTTTTTTACTTTCTCTGTAGACCAGGCTGGCCTCGAACTCACAGAGATCCACCTGCCTCTGCCTCCTGAGTACTGGGATTAGAGGTGTGAGCCACCACTGCCTGACCCTCTCTTTCTTTTCTTTGGAGGCAGCTTCTCTTTACGAAAAGCTCTGGGACCTGCTCTTAGCCTAGACTGACCTTGAATTCACCATCCCCCTGCCTCAGCCTCTAGAGTGCTGAAATTACAGGCATGACCACCACAGCTGGTACTAGTCGGTTTCTGGGGATAAGTTGAGGAAGGAAAGAGTGGAAAGAGAATGGAAGGGAGAAGCGAGTGGTTGAGATGACATTTAGTGTGTTGTCCAAAGACCAGTATCATCACTCTGCATTTGCACCCACAGGATGAGGGATGGGAGGTCCTTGTCACTAAGCATCAAATATAAGCAACACAAAACCTGGCATAGTGGCACACACTTGTAATCTCAGCATTCAGAAACTGAGATAGGAGAATTCCTTCAAGTTCATGGCCAGCCAGGGATACATACTGAGTATCAGACCAGCCTGGGCTACTTAACAAGACCCTGTCTCAAAACCAACAGGGAACAATGATAACTATGCAAAGTGCATGTGAACTGTGCACCAGAGAATAATCAATCAATCTTTCTTTCTTTCTTTCTTTCTTTCTTTCTTTCTTTCTTTCTTTCTTTCTTTCTTCCTCTTCTTCTTCTTCTTCTTCTTCTTCTTCTTCTTCTTCTTCTTCTTCTTCTTCTTCTTCTTCTTCTTCTTCTTCCTCCTCCTCCTCCTCCTCCTTCTCCTCCTCCTCCTTTCTTTGAGACAGGGTTTCTCTGTGGCTTTGGAAGCTGTCCTGGAACTAGATCTTGTAGACCAGGCTGGTCTCAAATTCACAGAGATCCACCTGCCTCTGCCTCCAGAGTGCTGGGATTAAAGGCGTGCACCACTGCCCAGCTATGATCAATTTCTATTCAAAAAAATTTTTGCCAGGTGGTGGTGACACATGCCTTTGGGAGGCAAAGGCAGGCAGACCTCTGAGTCTGAGGCAAGCCTTGACTACAGAGTGAGTTCCAAGACAGAGAAAAAAATCTGTCTTGAAAAAAACCAGCTGGAGCCGGGCGTTGGTGGTGCACGCCTTTAATTCCAGCACTCGGGAGGCAGAGGCAGGCGGATCTCTGTGAGTTCGAGGCCAGCCTAGTCTACAGAGTGAGTTCCAGGACAGCCTCCAAAACAATACTGAGAAACCCTGTCTCGAAAAAAAACAAAAAAAAGAGCAAATAATAATAATGATGATGATGATAAATAAAAGAGGAAGGAAGGAAGGAGAGTAAGAAAGAAAATAAATTTCCTCTGCATGTGATGGTGCATGCCTTTAATCTCAGCACTTGGCATGCAGAAGATGATGAATATTGGTGAGTTTGGGGCCTGTCTGGTCTACATAGTGAGTTCCAGGCCAGTCAGAGTATATACAGAGGCCCTATCTCAAAAACAAACCAACAACCAAATAAGGGGATGGGATGGGAGAGGAGGGAGAACAGGAGGGACAAGGGGTGGGGGGAGAGGAGAGGCCCACTCTCGGAAGCCTGGCTTGGTGGCACATATCTCCAGTGCCAGCTCTTGGGGGATTGAGGCAAAAGGGTCAAAAATTTGAAGCCACACCTTGTCTCAGAAAACAAAACCCAAAAGATATTCAATTCAGTCTTTCTAGCTTTCTGATCTAGAACATTGTCTCCAACAGAGCAATCTAGTGTTACCCTGTAGGGCTCCTCGGGACATCAGTAAAAATAGCTTCTCCGAGCCACCTCTGTAAAGGTTAAAGACATTTGAGCTGCCCCCAGAGGACATGCAGGACAGAGCACTGTGAATACAGTTGGGCAGGGGAGGGGCCTAGGAGCCCGTCCTGTGGCTAAACAGGAAAAGATAAACCTGGGCACAGTGGTACAGTCCTATAACCCAAGCACTCAGGAAGGTAAGGCAGCAGGATTATTGCTATGGATTTGAGGCTAGCTGGTGTAGCAGTGTGAGACCCTGTCTCAGTTTTTTTTTCTTACATAAATAATGAGAGGAAACAGAAAACACTGAAGGGCTCAGCAGTTACCATATGAAATGTTTCTGCATTACAAACATGTCATAATTTTCTCAAGTAAATCCTTTCATTAAATTAACTGTGACATACAGAGAAGACACCCTGTGCGCCAGCACAAGCTAGAGTCACTGGAGAGGAGGGAGCCTCAATTGAGAAAACGCCTCCATAAAATCCAGCTGTAAGCCAGGCGTTGGTGGCGCACACCTTTAATCCCAGCACTCTGTGAGTTCGAAGCCGGGCTGGACCGACAGCCTCCAAAACAATACAGAGAAACCCTGTCTTGTAAAACCAAAAAAAAAAAAAAAATCCAGCTGTAGGTAAGCCTATAGGGCTGGGGTTGATGGCCTTCCCCACCAGGAGTGGCCTGTCCCTCCATTATTTAAACCTTCTATTTTCTTTTTTTTTTTTTTTCCGAGACAGGGTTTCTCTGTATTGTTTTGGAGACTGTCCTGGAACTCTTTGTAGACCAGGCTGGCCTCAAACTCACAGAGATCCGCCTGCCTCTGCCTCCCGAGTGCTAGGATTAAAGGTGTGCACCACCAACACCCGGCAAACCTTCTATTTTCATTGTCTTTAGTTATGTGTAAGTGTGTATATGTGCGAGTGCACATGCCTGTGGAAGCAAGGGCTGTCCTGAATCCCCTGGAGCTAGAGTTATAGGCAGTTGTGAGCGGCTTAACATGGGTGCTGGGAACCAAACCTAGGTCCTCCAGAAGAACAGCAAGTGCTCTTAACTGCTGAACCATCTCTCCAGCCTCTGTTTCTATTTTTTGAGACAGGGTTTCATGTAGCCCAAGGTGGCCTCCAACTCACTATGTAGCTGAGGCTGGTCTTTTATTCCTAATTCTCCTGCTGCCATTTACCAAGTACTAGGTTTGCAGGTTTACGCTGTCACAGCTGGCTCTTTTCATATTATGGGCAAACTTTCAACACTTAACACTGTTGATTCTTTCCATTTGCTTCCTGACAAAAATCCCCCAAGTCCTCTTGATCTGGGGTCCTGGGCCAGAGACTTCCTCCGAAGCCTATCTCCCACTCCCGGGGCTAACAGATTCCAGGGTGCCATGCATTTCCACAAGCAGGGACATTGTGTTTTCACAACCTCGTAAGTTTTCTTCCAATTCTTCCTGGACAGCTCCTCCACTCCCTCCCCGGGGTTCCTTCCCTCAGAGGAACAGCCCACCTTACCTTTGGTGGCATCAGGGTGGGAACACATTTCTGAGGGCAGCTAAGGAACACTTTGTTCCTGCAGGATGAAGAAAGGGGAACTCTTTGACTATCTCACAGAGAAGGTCACCTTGTCTGAGAAGGAAACCAGGTAAGCCATGTGTCATCTCCACCTTCTCCAATTAGTAGGACCAGTATCGCGGTGGTCTGGCAGGAGGCCACCTGTGCATGTCTTAGCTGAGGTCGTGCTGGTTCTGTAACCTAGCCCCTTGGCTCATCGATAGTCTAGGACCAGATGGTCGCAGCCTATCCTGGGTCCTCCATTGCATGCAGTGTGGTTGGTGTGTGGGCTTTGGTCTCCTTCTCTATTCTCCCTGATGAGTGGAAGAGTAATGTGTAGTGGAACACTAAATTCTGCTGTGTGGGAAAAGTTTTGCTCAGTTCTAGAATCAAAATTAAGCCAAGGCCGGGTGGTGGTGGCGCACACGGTTGGTCCCTGCACTCTGAGAGGCAGAGGCAGATGGATCTCTGTGAGTTCGAGATCAGCTTGGTCTACAAGAGCTAGTTCCAGGACAGTCTCCAAAGCCACAGAGAAACCCTGCCTTGAACCTACCCCACCCCAAAATAAAAAAAAAGAGCTGACTGTGTGTCTCAGCAGCATAGTGCTTATCCAGCAAGTTTAGAGCCCTGACCTTGAGGTAAAATACAAAACAAAAAATTAGAACTGACTGGTAATGAATATCTGTAATCTCAACAATAGGGAGGCTGATGGAGGAGGATCATGAGTTCAAGGCTTACATGAGTTGCATGTCAAACCGAGTTTCAAAAAGTAAAAATAGGGTTAGGCCATAGTTCAGCTGCTAGAGTGTTTGCCTTGCATTCAGGAAGCATAAACTGGCGATGGTGGCACATACCTGTAATCCCAGCATTTGGGAAGATCAAGAGTTCAAGGTCATCCACAGCTACATAGTAGGTTAGATGCCAGCCTGAGCTATAGGAGACCTTTTTTTTTTTTTTTTTTGGTTTTTCGAGACAAGGTTTCTCTGTTCTGGAACTCGCTCTGTAGACCAGGCTGGCCTCGAACTCACAGAGATCCGCCTGCCTCTGCCTCCCGAGTGCTGGGATTAAAGGCGTGCGCTACCAACACCCGGCAGGAGACCTTGTCACAATAAAATAAAATAAAATAGCCATGTGTGATGGTGCTAGACTTTAATCTCCACATTCAAGAGGCAGAGGCAGGAAGATCTCTAATTTCAAGTTTAGCCTGGTCTATAGAGTGAGTTTCAGGATAACCAAGGCTACACAGAGAAACCCTGTCTTGAAAAACAATAAAACAGCAACAACAATAATAAATAAAATAACAACAAACCATTGCCCTGTATCTGCCTCCTCAGAAAGATCATGCGGGCCCTGCTGGAGGTGATCTGCACCCTGCACAAACTCAACATTGTCCATCGGGACCTGAAGCCAGAGAACATCCTTCTAGATGATGACATGAACATCAAGCTCACAGACTTCGGATTTTCCTGCCAGCTGCAGCCAGGAGAGAGGCTCCGAGGTCTGGTTCCATGGCCTTGGTCCACAGAGGGGCCTCGGGGATGGAAACGGCCTGAATGTCTACCACTTCAGTGGCTGAGGAGATGGCTCAGTGGGTAAAATGGGATACATAAGCATAAGGGTCTGAGTTTGAATCCCCAGAGCCCATGTAACCTTAGCACTGGACAGGCAGATAGATAGGAGGAACCTTGGGAATCGCTGGCCAGCTCCAGGCAGGTGAGAGACCTTGCCTCAAAAACAAGATGGAGCGCAATCAAGGAAGACGCCTGACATTCACTTCTGGCTCTTACACACACACACACACACACACACACACACACACACACACACACACACACACACACACAATCCCAGAAATGGCTCAGCAGTTAAAAGCATGGGCTGCTCTTCTAGAGGACCTGCACCCACACTGCCAATCGCAAATGTCTGTAACTCCAATTCCAGGGGATTGGGCACCAGGCAAGCACATGAACTTAAAAAAGAAAAAGAGCTGTATTCCTCATGTAGAAGACCCAAGTTTCAGTTCCCAGCACCCACAGAGGGAGACTTTCAAAGCCACCTATAACTCCAGTTCTAAGGGATAAGACTTTCTTCTGGTCTCTGGGCATTTTTACCTGTGTGCACATTACCCAGAGGCTAGATGTCTCTTGAGTCAAGTCCTCTCCCTAGGACTCCACTGACCTGGGTTACCACAGCTTGAGCTCTGTGCCACGGTGCCTAAAAGGACCTAGGAATCTATGGGTGGCCCCGTGAGCCTGTGTACCCTGATGCTACTCTTGATCATGAAATAGGAGAGCCCTGCTGTTCTCATCCCATCTCTTGGCTTCCTTGGGTAACTGCTCCCAAGGGCCCCTGTGGGCCTGTCCTGATAGTGACTGTTCCTGCAGAGGTCTGCGGGACTCCCAGTTATCTGGCCCCTGAAATCATCCAGTGCTCCATGGACGACAGCCATCCTGGCTATGGGAAGGAGGTGGACATGTGAGTGATCTGGGTAGATGGGGGGAGGTGGTCCCCGGTGAAACCAGGAACTGTGGCCAGCCTGGCTACTCCTGCATGCCTCCCCTACCCATGAGGCTGAGGGTGGCCTGAGTCCCTGCCACCCTCCAGGTGGAGCACTGGGGTCATCATGTACACACTGCTGGCTGGCTCCCCGCCCTTCTGGCACCGGAAGCAGATGCTGATGTTGAGGATGATCATGGACGGCAAATACCAGTTTGGCTCACCAGAATGGGATGACTATTCAGACACAGTGAAAGACTTGGTGAGAGGCCATGCCCGCCTGCTCCGCGGATGTCAAGGAAGAGGAAAACTCCCCAACACAGGGAGCACACCCCGGAGTGGAGGAATCTCCAGAAGGGGCCCCTTTGTATTTGTCTTACAAAATACCTAGCAAAAGCTACTTAAGAGGCTGGAGAGGCCGGGTGTTGGTGGCGCACGCCTTTAGTCCCAGCACTCGGGAGGCAGAGACAGGCGGATCTTTGTGAGTTCGAGACCAGTCTGGTCTACCAGAGCTAGTTCCAGGACAGCCTCCAAAGCCACAGAGAAACCCTGTCTCGGGGAAAAAAAAAAAGAGGCTGGAGAGATGGTGCAGAGGTTAAGAGCACTGACTGCTCTTCCAGAGGTCCTGAGTTCAATTCCCAACCTGGTGGCTCACAACCATCCATAATGAGATCTGGTGCCCTCTTCTGGTGTGTAGGCATACATGCAGGCAGAGCACTGTAAATACAATTAAAAAAATATTCTAAAGAAAGTTACTTAAGGAAGGAAGGAAGGGTTAATTCTGGCTTCTGGGTGTGTCTGTGAGGGATTGGTTAGACAGGTGGAGGTGGGACGCTTCACCCTAAATGTGTGCGGCACCATTTCCTAGTCTGGGGTCCCGGACAGAAAGGAGAAAGTGAGCTGAGCACCAGCATCCATCTCTCTCTCTGCTTCCTGACTGCGGGTGTCACGTGACCGGTCTCTCCTCACACACCCGGAGACACAAAGCATAAGCCAGAATTAACCCCGCGAAGTTTTCACAGTGGTTCTAAATCCTGTCAATAAGGACTGCCCGTCACACCCTGAGTCTTCCAAAACGCTGCCCTGGTAGCCTCAGTTCCCTTCTCAGTTCCCTTGTGCTCTCACAGGTGTCTCGCTTCTTGGTGGTGCGTCCCCAGGACCGCTGCTCGGCGGAAGAGGCCCTGGCGCACCCTTTCTTCCAGCAGTACGTGGTGGAAGAAGTGAGGCACTTCAGCCCCCGAGGGAAGTTCAAGGTACTGAAGCTTGCCTTGGCCGCGGTCTTGGGGGAGGCTGCTGTTGGCTCCTGGAGTACTCTATACCTGCTGGCACCATGCTCCCAGAGTCCCAGAGCCTTAAACTACGGGGGATTCGCCTCTCTCTCTCTCCAGGGCTTCTCTGCGTAGCTCTGGCTGTCCTGGAACTCACTCTGTAGACCAGGCTGGCCTCTAATTCAGAGATCCTCCTGCCCCTGCCACCTACGTGCTGGAATTAAAGGTGTGCGCCACCTGCCCGGGCAAATTGCCCCCCTTCTTGTATCCACTGTTGCCATTCAGTTTCGGGTTGCAGGGAATGTCCTAAATCCCGGTACATACTTGTGGTCTGGGAATACAGGGCATCATGAAGGGCATCCCCAAAGCCATCATGGCTTTTCTGACAAGCTCGGCTGCGGCTGAGGGTTCTCAACGCTGCCTCCTGCAGGTGATCTGTCTAACTGTGCTGGCCTCGGTAAGGATCTACTACCAGTACCGTCGGGTGAAGCCTGTAACCAGGGAGATCGTCATCCGAGACCCCTACGCCCTGAGGCCGCTACGGAAGCTCATCGATGCCTATGCTTTCCGAATCTACGGCCACTGGGTGAAGAAAGGGCAGCAGCAGAATAGGGCTGCCCTCTTCGAGAACACACCCAAGGCAGTGCTCCTCTCCTTGGCTGAAGAGGAGGATGATTTCTGAGGGGCAGTGGGATGCAGGGGGAGGCTGAGAGCAGACACCCCCAGAACTGTGAGGAGTTCCTAAGTAGGCCTCAGAGGCAGAACAGCTGACCCTACTCTGTGTTCCTAAAAGCTCCCCACTAGAAGCGAATGGTGTCCCGTTAAACAGCAGTAATTACAGCGGGGGCTGGGTGTGGTGGCGTGTGCATGTTGTCCTGAGGCAGTAGGATCCCAAGTTCCAGGCTAGCCTGGGCAGCTTAGTGATCATTGTTTCAAAGTAAAAATAGGGCTGGGAATGTAACTCCTTGGTAAGGCCCTGAGTTCACCCAACCCCCGGTATGACGAAAAAAAACTTTAAAAACAAAAATAAAAATAAATAGATCCAGTGCAGCCGAGGCGGTGTCAGGCAGGAGAGGAAGGGCAGAGAGTGAGTGCTCTGGGAGCTATAAGCCTCCTGGCTTCTCTGCTGTGCACCTATGTCACTGTCTTGGGTTCTTTCTCCTTTTCCAGATTTATGTATGTTATGTGTGTTTTGTCCACCTGGTATGTGCCCCACATGCATGCAGTACCTGTGGAGGCCAAAAGAGGGCGTCAGATGCCCTGAGACTGGAGTTAAGGATAGTTGGGGACCACCTTGAGGGTGGTGGGAACTGAACCCCTCTTCTGAAAGCACAAGTGCTCTGAACCGCTGAGTTATCTCTCTGCCCGTTTCAGCTTCTTTATGGGCCCAAGGTTATTGATAATTGAGGAAATGGAGGCAGGATGATCAGGAGTTCAAGGTCATTCTTGGCTACACAAGGAGTATGAGGCTAGTCTGAACTACATGAGACCCTGTCTCAGATAACAATTAAAAAAAAAAAGTGGACCTCATGATATACACAAATGCAGAGTTTATTGACCTGAGATCCAGCAACACCATGGGATCCAGTTCTTGCCTGGGGATATGTTTGCAGAGGTACACGGAAGCCCCTACATGGTTAACACGCAGGGGAGAGGTTTCTGACATTTGTCTTCCTAGAGGACCACAGACCTTGTTACTCCCACAATGCACAGCTTCACCTGGTAAATTATTGCTCTACCAGAGTGTTTTAGTACTGTGCATTGTTTATAATCCCAGGGCCCAGGAAGCTGAGGCCGGAGGATTGATAGTGAAACCCGCCTTGCCACGTGGCGAGCACCCTGGAGGCTGGGGTCCCTCAAAGGGGTTTTAGGTACCGTCACATCAGGGAAGCTTTTCCTTCTACAGGATTTCCCAGGAGAAGTGAAAACAGAATCAGTCAGGGAGAAAGAAAAAGAAGAGATTTAGTTTTCTGAGACAGGGACTCTGTGTAGCCTTGGCTGTCCTGGAACTCACTCTGTATGCCAGGCTGGTCTCGAACTCACAGAGATCCACCTGCCTCTACCTCCCAAATGCAGGGATTAAAGGTGTGCACCACCACCACCACCACCACCACCACCACCACCACCTGGCTGAAAGGGAGGGATTTTTCAATCGCTGTCTTTTGGAGAACTACTCCAGATATTGGAGTGCTTGGTTCCTTTGTCCTTAATATTGCATTTCAGAGAAACACCCAGCTCCCAGCCGTGGTCATCCAGGCCCTCCTCTTCCAGGCTATGGTAGTCCCCTCTTGGGGTTGAGTGTTCTTATGCCCTTAAGAGGCTTCTGCCAGAGAGAAAGGGCTCAAAGAGAGGCTGCCCAAATGCTGATGAAGAACTTGATATCCACACACCTCTGGAACATGGTTAGGGAGACACGGTACTGAGGAGGGCTTTCTCTATCCCTGCCTGGATGCTCACAGATCCTCCTTCAGTCGGCCTGTGCTGGAAGCGCAGCGGAAGCCCAGGTTGTCTGAGGCTGAATCTGGAGTGTTGCCCATCCTGTAACAGAGCAGGGAGAGAATATGCATAATGTTGGGGATAGGGTCTGCTGAGAAGGGAGTTGGTGTGGTGCTTTGAAGGAGAGTGGCCCCACAGGCTCATATATTTTAATGCTTAGTCACCAGGCAGTGGAACTATCTGAGAAGGATTGGGAGGTGTGGCCTTCCTGGAGGAAGTGTTCCTAAGGGTTGACTGAGGTTTCAAAGCCCACAGCAGGCCCAGTCTGTCTCTCTCTCGCTCTCTCTCGCTCTCTCCCCCTCTCTCCCTCTCTCTCTCTCTCTCTCCCTGCAGATCAGGATGTAAAGTCTCAGCTACGACTCCACTTCCATGCTGGTCTGCTTTAGGCCATGATGATCACTGACTAAGCCCCCAATTAAATGCTTTCTTCTATAAGAATTGCCTTGGCAATGGTTCCTCTTCACAGCAACCAAATAGTAACTAACACAGTTGGTTTGAAGGCAAGTCAGCTAGTATGCCATAGGGGTAAGGGGAGAGAATAGGAAGCTGAGTGGCCACAGAAGACTGCAATGGAAGATGACCTTGGTGACCACTGATAAGTAGCTCCTACTCTAAGCTTAGGATCACACCGCAGGTGAGAAGTGAGTTTCAGAGTGTGGTGGCCACTCTTGGTTGTCAGCTCGACTACACGTGGAATTAACTAAAGCTCAGAAATGGAGGCGCACACCTGTGAGGGATTTTTGCTTAATTTGAAGTGGAAAGATCTGCTTCTAATCTAAATCTTTGAGGTGGGAAGACTCATCTCCATTCCGGATCACACCTTCTGCTGGAAGCCCCTATAAGGACATGGGAGAAGGCAGCTCTTGCTCTTTGCCTGCCTGCTCTCATTGGCTAGCAGGTCCATTCCTTCACTGGCATGAGAGCCTACTTCTTGGGATTCCAGTGTATCCTGAAGACCAGCTGAGCCATCCAGTCTCGTGGACTAGACAATTACTGGGTTCTTGGACCCTCTGTACAGAGCCATTATTGGATTAGCTGGATCACAGTGTGTAAGTCATTCCAGTACATTCCCTTTATATGGCTATAGATATTGATATAGATGGAGAGATGATAGATAGAGATTCATTCGCTAAGTTTTGTTACTCTAGAGAACCTTGACTGACGCACAGCAGTTAGTCAGCTCTGACAGGCAGGGCCTCACACTCTTCCAAGCCTGCAGTCTGGCCAAGGCCAGCCAAATCAGATGTACAGTGAGTAAAGCATGAGTCCCGAAGACTGGGGTTCGGTGCTGGGGGAGCCACCATTGATCATGTGAGGTGATCAGTCCCAGCACCTCACTGACAAAACGACTCTAAGCAATGACTTTGCGTGCATCCAGCAGCTGGGCGAGCAGGTTAGCACATGTCTCCTGACTGTGACCTACTGATGTGCATTTCTGTGTCCTTTCCTCTGCCCTGTTCCACGTGAGGGGGAAACCTGTAGCACAAGGTTGCCAGTGAGTCTTAGGAAGGGGTCCCCAGGCTGTCTCGGGTACCCGTGTGTACTTCCCAAGGTCAGCAGTGCTGACTGGCTTCTCTTACAACTTTCAGTGGAGGCAGGCTATGCAAGAAGGGTGGGAGCGTGACCAGATACTGAAGGCGGTGGGCAGGGAAGAGACTGGAGTAGAAAATGGGGTGGGGTGCAGACGCAGCACTCATGCCAGCTCTGGGCCACTTGGGCATCCACACCCTCAGCCATGGCTACAGAGGCTTGTGGTCCCTGACCCGAGACCCTTACCTGGTGGTGACCCGAGCCCGGTGATTGGCAGAGCCGTCAGCTGTGTCGATCCATGATGCCCCCCGGAGGACACGCATGTCCTGGCCAGCAGACTGGAATGTGGAATCCGTCCATTCCCACACATTGCCTATGAGGTCATATAGTCCTATAGTGTGGTAGGAGGTCATTAGATGGGTAGGTAGGGGACTCTGCCACCCACCAAATGCCCTGGGGAGAGTTGGTTCTGCCACCTTGTCAGACACTGTACAAGAGGAGGTCTTACCATAGTTGTTCTGTGGGGGGTAAGCATTCACTGGTGACAGTCCATGAAAACCGTCTTCAGCTCTGTCACCCTTGGGGAACTTTCCCTGACAAGAACAACAAAAGGGGAAGATTTATCAGCTGGTCCCAAAACAGGTGTGCCTGTCCACCCAGAGGAAAACCAGGGTCACTCCACTCCTCTGCTTCATGGAGGAAGGACAGTGACCTCAGGTTCCCTTACATGGTGTTTTGGAAAGAGCGTTGTAGCTGGGCGTTAGTGGCACAGGCCTTTAGTCCCAGCACTCGGGAGGCAGAGGCAAGAGGATCTCTGTGAGTTCCAGGCCAACCTGGTCTACAGAGTGAGTTCCAGTACAGCCTCCAAAACAATACAATATATCTTGCCCAGGATAGAGGCCCTGGAACCCATGCTCTCCCATATCTCCTACTTTTACTTAAATACACCACCTACATTTACTCACTTGATTTGTTCAATTTCACTTATTATCAAAACCAGAGTTCAGGAGCAGGGGAGATGGTTCAATGGGAAATGCATTTTCTGTGTAAGCATAAAGACCTGAGTTCATATCCTGAGAACCCATATACAAACTGGGCATTACCGGGAGGTGGTGGTGCACGCCTTTAACCCCTGCACTCAGGAGGCAGAGGCAGGCAGATCTCTGTGAGTTCAAGGCCAGCCTGGTCTACAGGGTGAGCTCTAGGACAGTCAGGACTGTTATATAGAGAAATCTTGTCTCAGAAAATGAAAAACAAAACACAAGCTAGGCATAGTGGCATGCATCTATAACTCTGGTTCTGGGGGCTCAGAGACAGACAGATCCTGGGGACTGGTTGGCAAGACTGTTGAGCTGAAATGGTGAGCTCCAACTCCCACTGAAAAGTCCAGTCTCCAAAAATACTGTGGAATGGCCTTCAGTTAAGAACATGCACTGAGGGCAGGAGAGATGGCTTAGCAGTTAAGAGCATGGGCTGCTCTTCCAGAGGACCTGGGTTCAATTCCCAGCACCCACACGGCAGTTCACAACTGTCTGTCACTCCAGTTCCAGGGGATCTGACACCCTTATATACACACATGCAGACAAAACATGAATGCACATAAAAAGAAATAAATATTCTTAAAAAATAGCATGCACTGTACCACTGTGCTTGTAAAG